>NW_027094060.1:3000000-3452532 GCF_000319635.2 Colletotrichum fructicola Nara gc5
GGCACGGCACCGGGATTTCTGGTGGTTTGGGGCCTGGGCTGCCCTGCCCTGCCGTTTCCACGGATCCATCAAGTCTTCCACGGATCCATCAGGTCCTCTCCGAGCATCCCCAGATGCGTTGCTTCGGCTTGGAGAGCCGGTGCAGCCACCGGCATGAGGCTTGGGAGCATGAAGGCGAGACATGCATCTGCACGATATGACTGGCAGAGAGGAAGCCGTCCCTGAACTCTGTCGTTGGCCAAGCTGCAAGTGGCATGCGACCAGAGCTGCCCGTAGGACGCGGGCGAGGCACAAGACTGTCGCGTTAACATCCAGGCTGTCCACTGAGAGCCGAGGATTGACAGTAGAAGTCAGGAGCACATGTAGCTTCTTTCGTTATCACCGTCTCCCGTTCGACCATACTCCGGAGGCCCTCTTAGCGATTAAGCTTTCCATCTGAGGTGAGGGCTGCTAATGTGGTTGCCACGCCCGCTGAGTTTCGCGCAATGCCCGATCCGTACACAAGTCGGTTTAGTCTCCGTGCCTGTGAGCCGCCGCTGTCTGGCTGCTGTCTAGCTGTCCAGCAACGGGTGAGTCCCGAACGTTACTGCGTTACGGGATGGCGCGAAGGGCTTTTTAGTCTGGTCAGCGCCGGTCATGCGATGGCAGTGGTGACAGCCGCCGGGAAAGGTTGAGAGCGCAAGGCATGAATATGGACTGATATCCGGATGGGAATAAGAATCTGATGAGAAGTGGGAGCAGCAATTCCAAGGTTAGAAAAGAAACATTTGCTAGCCAGGCTGTGTCAAGAGCACTCACCCTCGTCGACGTCGACAGGACCGAGAGACGCACACGAAGGTCGCATCACCCATAATCTGCAGGCCGACACCCTCGTTGGAGTCAGGACACCCACCCGCAACCCTAGCGCAATTTACCCATCCACGCCCAGCGAACGGACAGGCCAGGACGGGTAAGGTACTGTGTACCATACAGACCAGGGTATCTCGCGGGCATGGTCTTGAGTGGTAACTGGGTTGGTGACTGCGCAGACGGGGAGTCCCACCAGGCAAGCCCATTACCAACCGTTGTGGTGCAGCTGTGCCCCCCTCTCCGGGCCATCCCCCCCTTCCTGGGCTTCGTGGGCTTCCCTTTCGTCTGGTCTTGTGGGATTTGGGAGCGCATCCCGGGGATTGGAAGTGCGTACTAAGTACGGCGGGCTGCGTGGGCGTAGGGTAGTATTAGCGTGTGGTGCGTACCCAGGTACCCCGGCTTGGGCAGCTGGTCTGCCAGAGGTAAAGAGGCTTGGGTTGGGCGAACGAGCCTTTTCTACCCTCGCCCGTCCGCCGTCCTTTCTTGACGTGTTTCCTTTGCCTTCCCTTCACCCCTCCAGGTCGATTCACTTCGCTCACAGCCGGCCCGCCGCATTCCAGCGCAATCTTTGCACTTCGCCGAGTAGTCGAACTTCAACTTTGGACCTTGGACGACAGTCATAGACTGAGGAGCGACGCTTAGGTGTATACGCACTGCTAACTCTTGCGACCCCAACGAGCAGCATTGTGTAGCCCGAGTTGATTTGCGGGCATCTTGTTTCGGAGGCCGAGAGCGAGAGACAGACAGCCAGCTTCCGAGTCGGAATAAGAAAGCCAGGGAGAGACAGCCTAGCACGCCGGTCAGTCGATCGATCAGCCAGAGGACAGAAAGACAGACAACTGGACAACGTTGCCTCAAAGCGGGAAAGCCGGAAGGACTTGTTGGTCGACAAAAAGAGACTGTGTTTGCGTGGAAACGTTCGGCATCAGCACACAGAGAATCCGAGTGTTGGAACCGAGAAGAAGCAGCGCAGCGTAGGAAGTTTGTAAGGGAACGAACAACCAACAACTTCGAACAAAGTCCGACTTGGACGTCAACTCACCGAAGGAAGGCGACGTCCCAATCTCAGCCGTTCCTTTTTCGGGTTTTCCTTTCTTTCCATATTCTTCTCCCTCCTTTTTCGGAATTTTCCCCTCAGACGCCCAACGGCATCGACTCAGCGAACAGCGCAATTTCCAGGAAAGTGCGACCCGGTCATCATCGCCCCTCCCTTCCTGCTTCCTTCCCGTCTGCACCGGCATCAATCAGCCCGGCCCCTCCCCTCCTTCCTCAGTTGGGTACCAGGGAAGAAAAAAAAAACAAGCAACAACCACCACCACCACCACAATCGCACCTTCTCACCAGCGCCTTCTCAGTGCGTCATTCGGCTTGTTTTGCGACAGAGCAGGAACTGCCTTAGCCTCTGCGACTGCGACACCGACCCCCTCCCGCAGCAGCAGCCGCAGCATCGACGTCCAGTAGCGACACACGCAAAACGAGACATAGACACCACACCTCAACCACTTCCTGCCTGTTGTTGTCGTCGTCGTCTTCGTCGTCCTTGTCGTCGCACCGATTCTCTGCTGCAACCCCTGTTTGCGCCCAATCAGGCTGTGCGGAAGGAACATTTCGCTCCCTAACCTCCTATCGACTCTCCGTGGTGCCACAGGGTCCCCCGTCCCGTCCCCCGTACCCCCCCGTCACCACTTCCATTTCGAGCTTCGCATTCAATTTCCATCTCGCCAGGTTACGGTTACCAGTCTCTACACGCCTGCGACTGCCCTCGCCCTCACTCTTACCCTCATCCAGAGGGAGTGTCACACAAGATGAAGGTTCGTGATTCATCGTCCCCTCTGGTACCTGCCGCTGTGCTTCTTCCTAATATTGCCTGCCACCGCCGCTACATTGCGCTGCGCTGCGCTGCATTCCGTCTCATTTCCCCCCTCCCCCCATTTCAACCACACACACCCCCCTCGTCTTCCTTCGTATGAAGCCCGATGCGCGCATATCACCATCACCACGTGTACTTGCGATTTCCTCCACAACATATCACTGCGCGATTGACATTTTCATGCAAGCTGCATTGCTCATATCGGCTCTGCGACTTTGTCACTTACTCTGCTTCCTTCTTTCCTCGACCTCCTGACCCCGCATGCGCTCAAGCAAGATGTCTCGCGAATCGATAGCCAGAAATCGCTTCTCTGATCACCTACTAACGATGCCTCACCTACTACAGGCCCTCCGTCGCTCCATCAAGGGCGAGAAGGATAACGCCAAGATCAGCATCGCCCCAAAGTCCGCCGTTGCCATCGTCCCTCCGAAGAAGGTGTGTAAATTATCTGCCCGCTCCACCATTCTCCCCAGCGCTGGATGCCGCGCCCAACCCAACCAGGGGGCAACCGGGGGGGGAAGCTTACGACGCCCAGCTTGCTGACCAAAGACCCGCCTCCAGGTTATCCGAGCCCTATACGATTATGAAGCCCAGTCCAACCAGGAATTAAGCTTCTCCCGAGGCGACTTTTTCCACGTAATCGGAAGAGAAAACGACCCCGACTGGTACGAAGCCTGCAACCCAGCCTTGCCCGACGCTCGCGGTCTCGTGCCTGTCGCGTTTTTCCAGGCTTTGGGCCGTACAGAGAGAGACAGCGGCCAGTCCGACGGTGGCGGCTTGCCCCGACCCCCAACAATGTCACCGACTATTTCCAAGAACCCCGACCACGATTCCGGCTATGCCGAAGCCGCACCGCCTCCAGGTGCCATGCAATCACCTCCTGCGATGCAGCGCATGTCCAGATCTGCTGGCAAGGGATCTGGCGCGATGGTTTACGGCATCGTGATGTACGACTTTGTTGCAGAGCGCGCCGACGAACTGGAAGCCAAGGCTGGTGAAGCCATCATCGTCATCGCGCAATCCAACCCCGAGTGGTTCGTTGCAAAGCCTATCGGTCGACTTGGTGGGCCAGGTCTTATTCCCGTGTCATTTGTCGAGATTCGCGACATGGCAACGGACAGCGCTGTTGGCAATGCTTCAGACGCTATCAAGAAGGCGGGTATCCCCAAGGTTGAGGAATGGAAGAAGATGGCTGCCGACTACAAGAACAGCAGCATTACGCTGGGCAAGTTCGATGTCGGTGGTGCGCCACAGCAAGGTTCTCTGGAGCAAGGCATGGAGCGCATGAGCATCCAGCAAGGCCAACGCCGTGGCTCCCAGCAGACCGGTAATAGTTTCGTAAGTCAAACCCACCCCATTGTCATTTGTATCAAACTGATTTGTCGTGCAGCCGCAGCAACAACAGGCGAATTACCAACAATCACGAACATCCCAACAGGCGGCATCGCAGCCGACTACCCCCTACACCAAATCCGCCGACCAGCTGTATGCCCCGATCTCAGCCCGCATCCCCAGATATTGCTTTGCCGAGGACAAGTATTGGTTTGTCATCGAGGCTGTGCTGGAGGATGGCCGTCACTGGGAGCTCTCTCGATACTACGAGGACTTTTACGACTTCCAAATCGCCCTCCTCACCGAGTTTCCCGCAGAGGCAGGCAACACAGGAACGCAAAAGCGCACCTTGCCGTACATGCCGGGACCCGTCAACTACGTTACTGATGCCATTACCGAGGGCCGCCTACACAATCTGGACGCCTACGTTAAGAACCTCCTCGCACAACCTGCGTATATCGCCAGGTGCCCCCTCGTCAGACAGTTTTTCGCCCCTAGAGAGGGCGACTACGAAATCGACCCCAACGCACCGAACGAAGACGAGTACAGACTATCGGGCGGCTCCCAGCCATCGTCAACGGATTCGCCGGCGGACGGTGCGTCGCGACAATCGTCGAGGAATAACCTGAACGGAAACGGCTACGCGGGGCTTTCCGCAGCGCCACAGCAAAGATCTATGGGCCAGCCAGGCATGACTCGGCAGCCATCATCGCTGTCCCAATCCCAGCCATCTGTCTCACCTGGTATTGCCCAAGCCCAGGCCATGAAGATTAAGCTCTACTTCAACGGTGACCTCATCGCCATCCGAGTGCCGAACGACATCTCGTTCCAGCAGCTCTACGACAAGATCTCAGACAGACTCAAGATTCCTGTCGGAGAAGAGATCCAACTCTTTTACAAGGACGACCGGACTGGAGAAAAGCCAAATCTCATGAGCGACAACGATCTCGACACTGCTCTGGACCGTAACGACAAGCTCTTGCTATACGTTGAGCAAGTATGATTCAGGCGCACGCGAGCTTGTGGTCCCCAATGGTTTCTGCGACTGTCTACGAAGAAAAGCATATTCCCGATCGCCATTGCATTCTTGTTTCATGATTCCCAGCGCCCGCGACGCATTGCCACACTCTGTCTTGTTATACAGGTGATGGCCGAATTTCACTTCTATATTGTTTTCTCCTAGTAGCTGGACTTGATATACATGCGACCATGATGCCAGTGGATCGACTTTCCTTCACGCGCCAGCGACTACCTTTCTTTTTTACGCTTCTTTGGCCTCGGCAGGTCCCCTATTTACGATTTTCCTCGACTGATGTTGATGTTGATGACGGGAAAACAAAAAGAATTATTGATGCGGCCCCCGGGGGTCCATATGTCCAAGAGTTTCTCAAAAGACGAAAGACGGAATTGCTTCCATCATGAGGATATGGGAAATGGGGACATTGGCGGGCGTTATATTTGGGCAAACGGCAGACTTGACTTGCCATATTTCTTCCATTTTTATCGACACGGGAGTTTGCCAAGGGCCCTTTCTCTGGCACCTCACGCACTGCGTCACAGGAGAAGGCCAGAGGATAGAAGGGCTCTTTTGATGATGAGTGGATGATGCGGATGAGCCAGAAAGTCAGTGGATGATAGTGCAACACCAGTACTTGAGCGAGAAAGAGACAAAGATCAACCAGTTCAACATATTTTCGACCACAAAATGTGACGAAGTGTATGCATGTGTGCAATAAAGTGACTAGTCTTTACAGTCTGACGAGTAATGAGCGCCTTCGAGAGAACACCTCATCTTGGTGTTTCGAAGCAGGCAGAGAGGAATACACAGTGAACCTAAAAAAATCTTCATTAAAAGGCTACATACAGGGTGGCGAATAAAGACTCCCTTCCTGCGCCATGCCGCGCCCTGCTCCTGATCTCATGCATTCCTCATGATTCCTGCGAAATAAACCTGCGCTTGGCGGTGAGAGAACAAGCAGCCGGCCTCCTTTTTTCGATGGGTTGGGAAAATCCGCAAGCTTGTTCAAGAGCACGTGAGTTTGCTCCCGTAGAAAATAAAAGTACTCCAGACGATCCGAGGTCGCCAGTATTGATAATCACAAAGTTGGGTATTTCATTCGTTTCTCTTCTCTCCTCCTTTCCTCCTCCCCCAGGGAAGCTGGCTGTAATCAAATTCCCGTGCTTCACTCAAATCCTCAAATCACACCACTACGTGAGTAGACATGTGCTCCACGGCCTCCTTAATCGTCCGAAGCATCCTCTGGTTCACGCAGAACGGACACCGCAGGGGCCGCTCGTTCGCCGAGACAGGATCGTCATTCTTAATTGGCGTCAGGTTGAGCTCGGGCGTCGATGGGACGAATCGCGAGGCCGTGGAGGCGGCCCGCTGGATGGCCGGCGTTGCCAGCGCAGCAGCGGCCGTCCCCTGGGCGCGTTCACGCTGCTCGCGCTCCTCTCGTGCCGCGGCCGCGTTAGCCTCTGCTTCCGCTTCCTCCTGCTGCAGCTGGCGCAGCGCGTTCTGCAGCACAATGTCGGGGTCCTCATCGCCGTACATGGGCGTGTCGCTTCCGGGGGGTGCGACCATGCTCGCGTCCGCGCTGTGTGGGTCCGGAGGCGGGACGGCTGCTGCTGCTGCCGCCGCCGTGGTTGGGGACAGCGGGCCTGTTGAGGATGCATTGCTGATTCTGCGGAGGACCTCGTCGCGGACGAGGGCGCAGGTCTGCAGGCTTGCCTCGACACCCAGAGCACGCATGACGGATTCGCGAATGGCGGCGGGGCTGGTCTCGGCGGAGAGCGCCATCAGTCGCGGTACGCAGTCGGCGAGGTATCCGATGTCGTCGGCAGGGTTCATCCCGCCCTCGCCATGACGTCTCTGCCGCCTAATAAGCAGTCCGTACCGCTTCTTGAACCTGTGAATCCAGCCGGGGGAGAACTCGGGCGGGGTCTCGTCCTTGTAGCGTGGCAAAGCCGTGAAGATGGCTTTGGCCTTCTCCCCAAGCTCCTCGTTTGTCGGATGGCGTCCCGTGGCCTGGACCTGCTGGTACCACCTAAGCACGAGCTTCTCGACATCAGGCCAGTTGCCAAAGCGCAGTCGCGACCCGCTAAGTTGGGGGTTGTCGCCGTCGAGACGCGAATACTTTGGGCTGAGGGAGTGGGATACGGTAGACTGAGAAATGTGTTGGCCGTACTGGTTATAGAACCAATCTATACAGGCCTTGTGGCTGGGCCGGATGGTCTGCGCGTTGGCCCAGCGGCGGAGGGCGCGGCGTTGGTCGAGGGTGAGGGAGTGGCGCTCTTTCGGGGTGGATACGGGGGAGTCGACGCCATCGGGACCAGGACCGCCAAGGGCGCTGGCATCGGGATCGGAGGAGTGGAGGTCGTGGGCAGCATCGTGCTGCGCGTCGTGCCCATTGTGTGGGTGAGGGTCGTGGTCGGCCATTGCAACTGCGGCGGCGGACATGAGTGGCTCGGATCACGTCGCGCGCGCGAGGGCGGCGGCGACGACGACAACGACGACGAGAGGGGAGTCAAGGGCGGTCTTCGATTGGGGGTCGGTGGTATTCCTGGAGAGAAAGTCGGCTTGCCAGGCGCGATGCGCGCTGCTGGCGGCAGGGTGGCAGAGGCGGGAGGGCGGGATGTGATAAGGCAGAGTCGGTGCCCTTTTTTTTGTGATTCAATTGAAGGAATCGTTGTATCCGTAGTGAGGTTTTGGTTGGTGTGGAGGTTGTGACGGTTAAGGAGGAGGTGAGGAAGCGTCGAAAGTGAAAAATTGGTGGGTGGACGGGGGACCAAGGGGACTTAGCACCCGGAGAGAAGCGAGGCCGTGGCAGTCGGGGGCCAGGCACGGTGCAGCGCACTGTACGCAACTCGCTGGCCAAGGTTGCATGTCGTGTCGTTATGCATCCAATGGGGAGCTGCGAAATCGCCAAAGGGGTGGCTGGCCCAAGCTCCCACCAGCAGGCCTTGTTGCATTACCCGGTGCATAACTGTACTGCTTGTTTCAAATGCCGTCTTCACCCGCCAAACCTGGTGCTGCTGCTACTGTTACCGCTGCTGCTGCTAGGTGTATTTCGGTCGCATTGGTGACCGAAATGCCTGCCAATTTGCAGCAATCGGGCCGCCATCAAATCTTTACCAACTCGATGTCAGCCAGGACTTGACTCGGCTGCAAGCATTCGAGGCAAACAAGTAGTTGCAATAAGCCAAGTCATCTATCTTTGTGTGCTTGCTATTATTCTCGTTGTTTGCCAACCCGCAATGCTCTCTATTCAAAGGACAATCGTCATCTCTCCTCACCCGCATATTTCATGCTCATCGCGGCTCATTGTGTCGCATCCATTAATGCAAATCCCAACACCCCTCCAAATGCCGACCCAAAAAAAAAGAATCAGACCAAACCGTCAAACATCCCCCGGGAACGCAACGCATAGGCCTCTCTTCTCTCACACAGACATCTTCATGGCAATCGTCTTATGCGGGTCGTAGCCCTTGACCACAAAGTCCTCCACCTTCCAGCCATCAATGCTGCAACCCGCCTCCCTGTTGTTGATCTCCAGCATCGGGAAGTCCCGCGGCTCCCGCTCCAGCTGCACCTTGAGCGCGTCCACGTGGTCCGCGTAAACGTGCGCGTCGCCCATGACGTGCGTGAGGCTGCCAGGAACCAGGTCGCACGCGCGCGCAATCATGTGTGTCAGCAGCGCGTAGCTCGCAATGTTGAACGGCACGCCGAGCCCCATGTCGCAGGAGCGCTGGTACAGTTGGCAGTGCAGGTGTCCCTTGGGCTTCTCGTCCGTCGACGGCGCCGCGCCGCGTGCCCGCGGGTACGAGACGTAGAACTGGGCAAACATGTGGCACGGCGGCAGGGCCATCTTCTTCAGGTCCGCGGGGTTCCACGCGCTGAGCAGGATGCGGCGGTCGTAGGGGTTCGTCTTGAGCTTGTGGATGACCTCGGCGAGCTGGTCGACGCCCTGGCCTGTGTAGTCCGTCTTTGCGTCGACGTATTCCGCGCCAAAGTGTCGCCATTGGAAGCCATAGACGGGGCCGAGATCGCCGACTTCGCGGTGGGAGAGGCCGACGCTGTCGAGGAACTCGCGGGAGCCGTTGCCGTCCCAGATCTTGACGCCGGCCTCGCTGAGGGCCAGAGACGACGTGTTGCCCTCGACGAACCAGAGGAGCTCGGCAAGGACGGCGCGGAGGAAGACGCGTTTTGTGGTCAGGAGGGGCAGGAGGGGGTCGCCGTCCTTGTTGAGGGAGAACTTGAGCGGCGTCGGAGCGAAGATGGAGTAGGTTCCGGTGCCGGTTCTGAGGTTCTCGTCAGTGACAGTGCATTGCTGGTGGTTATGCGATGGCTTCGGACCTGTCTGGTCGGTGCTCCCCCGTCTCGAGGATCTCGCGAACGAGGTCGAGATACTGGTACTCCTCGTGGCGCTTGGCCGGGCTGCCGCCGTTCTGCTTTGTTGGGTTCTCGGGGGCGGACATGTTGGCGGATTCGACTGCAGTAGGAGCCATTGTGATGTGTGTTCGTCTCTTACTGAACCTGGGAGATGGTGGTGGGATACGTCGGGTCGCTCTGAGTGGAATGCTCAATCCAAAGACGCGTCCAGACGCGTCGAAAGTTTAAGTGCATGCGCTAGTAGTGGGGGTTGATGACTCAGCTCAGCCTCCGATAAGATAAGAAGCGCCTCAAGGTTCTGGCCTGCACCGGAACCAAGCGAGGCAAGTGGCGTCTCTCATGCGCTGGAGCTTGTTCCGTCTCTGCTGAAGTCCCGGCGAATAGCGGCTCAAGAAGACTCAGCCCAGAGCTGAGCTTTGTTTCAACGCATCTCATGAATGAGATATCGTCGGATCTTTTTTCAATTCGGTCCCTTTTCTCCTGTGCTCAGACGTAGGCCTCTGGTTCCACATTGATGAAATGGTGGCGATGCGTCCTCAATGTCTTCTTCTGTCTCTTCCCCCTCATGCACTTAGTTTCTTAAGCATCTCTTGTGGGTGATGCTTCATGTTGGGAAACATGGAGTTGCTCAATTCCTCCGAATGACACCAAATCTTGAATTGCAATCTCTCGTTATTTCATTCAACTCAAGAGCCGGTCTCTGAGGCGCGAGTGCGCGTTTCTCAGCGCTCACTGACAACGTCATCGATCCCCCAGGCCTCATCGACTTCATCTCTGATTCCTTCCACCCTCTCTTGCTACTATTCATGCTGCCATATCTTCTTATTCTTCAACACCACGTCTCTAAGAAGCAAAACCCCTATTCTTTCTTCAACCACACAGAGACATGAGATCTGCCCAACCCACGGCTCCAGTTGACGATGAACATCACAATCACCGTCCCGGCGGGAACCGTCAACCACGGTGACCCCCGCCTCCTCTGTACTCCCCCAATCTGGAGCGATTTCATCATCTTCTATGCAACGAATTACTTTGTCCACGCCCTCACCCTCCCCAGCCGGCCCGGAGAATCCGTCCTCGAGACCTGCTTCACCGTCATCACGGCCCTCTTCCTCCCGAGCACCGGTTCCCTGCGCGCCGCCCGCTGGCTGCTCTCCCACGCCGGGACCGTCAGACGCGATGAACTCAGCCGGGCCACACGGGCGGGCGCTCTTTGCATGGTCGTCGACGAAACAGAACGCTCCAAAGTCTCCTGGATTGAGCGGTCGTTGAGGAGGATGAGATTCAATAGGGCTTCCCGAAGCTGGTTAGTATGAACCATAAGAGAAAACAAGAGGGGAAACCCGCATAAAACTCAAAAAAAGGATTCAAGTTTTCTTGCATCTAACTTTACAATGCATAGGTACGATAGCGATACTTCCGCGCCGCCCTGGTATCGGTCTCGCTTCCGCGGGGCTGGTCGTTGGGTTCACTCTTCCCGCACCATCCACGGGACCTGCGTGCTGCCCAAGGGATTCATTCTGGTCGAGGTGCCTGTGGGAACGCCGCTGAAGCCGCCGCCGGATTCGACGGCAAACCACCTCGACCGCTCGAATATTCAGCTAGGCAGTACTTACAACATCCCCAAGGCCCTCTTCGCCCTGGGACAGGCGATATGGGGCATCACCACGGTATACCGGACTCGCGGCGATCAGCTGCAGAGGTATGGCTACGCCGCCTTTGGTGTTACCGTGGCGCCCTACGCCTTCATGTCTCTGGTCAACCTGATAGCCCTGCTACTCACCCCGGAGTACAACTGCATCTACTTGGTACACACGCCGGACCTCGACAGGGCAAGGAGACAGGGCGGCAGGTTCTCTGGCCTTGTAGCCAGCGTCGATCTTGACAGCATCAAGGAGCCCCTCAGAACATTTTGGCCGTCTCAAGCAGCCCACGCCTCATATTTCGCCGTCACGACAGTTCTCTTGCTAGCGCCGCTCGTCATCGTCGCCGCGCTCACCGGCTTCGACCCGGGCCAAAGCACGATATACCAAAGAGTTTGGGTCCTCTCGTGGCTGGGATTTGGCATCGTCATGGGGCCCCTGATCAGACTTAGCACGATATTCCCGTCCGAATTGCACGGCGTGTACAAGATTGGCGCGAACGATGCGATAGCGTATGCACTTGAGAACGCGACATTCATGGAGCGAGCGATAGACTGGTTGGTGACCAAGTACTTTTGGGTGGTAGAGACATCGTTCTATCTGTACGTGGTTATTGGCGCCGGCATTCTCTTCACCCCAGCCATCGGTGGCATGGTTGTCGTCGGGCAGATGCTGGAGGAATTTGGCTTCTGTAGACGTCTTGATCGTTGAAAGATCTGATTGCTTCATTGCATAAAACTCAAAACCCATTTGTAGATATGGTGTTAGACATTCCATAATATCAAATATTTGTTCCTATTTTCCGCCTACCCTGAGCTGAGCTAGAAGAAGTAGTTTCGAGGGCGTCAGGGACAACGGACACAACTGGAAATATAGAGAAACGTGTAATGTATGTGACGCCTACTTATTCAGGATCATCCCCCCAGATAGAAGGAATCATAAGTAGAGCCTCCGATGAGTCAACTTTACTACACGCCCACCATCCTCCACACAGTCGCCAATCACAAGATCATGCTTGTCACCGCTCATCTCAGCATCTCCAAATCTGACCCTCAAACCTCCCAAGAGCCTGGCCCGTTCTTCGTCCGTGAATGCTCCCCCGCCTGCCGGTACACCGAAATTGGGATTCCCTCTAGTTAGTGTGCTGATGTTCAAGAGCAGTTTGGGTACCCAGACCCCAAAGTCTATCAACAGACCGGCAATGGCCGCGGTAAACAGAACCACAACAGATATGATAAGTATCACCATCCACGTGGTGTCATATCGAAGAACCGTGATCGGCGTGAAAATAGTTGCGTTCGTCGAGGTGAAGTTGGTCGCGTGCACCGTGTTGCGATAGCTCAGCATATCGTAGTTCTCCGGATGCCCCAAGACAAGAGGCTCGTTTCCTATGGTGGCTAGCCAGTAGGTATTGAGAAGCTGCGCCATTCGAATCTCAAAATTCTCTCTCCCGGCATGGATCGCCCGCGGGAAGTCGAAGACCGCCGTTGCATTGAGCCCCTTCTCCGGATCAACTACGTACGTCTGGATAATCGACGGGCTCTTCTGCCGGTTGGTAGGATCTGTGAGGCTTTTGAACAGGTTCTGAAAGTACAAGCTGGCAAGTTCATTGTCGCTCTGGCAGCTGTCGAAGAATGTGAAGTTGGTGCTCGGGTTCCTGGGCGAGACCGACGATCGTATCGCTATGGGGATGCAGTCGTAGCCGTCGCAGGCGATTTGAGTCTCGACGTACGTAGAGTTGATCTTGCACTTGGCATATGTTGGCTCGTCTTTTGCCGGTGACCAGTCAAAGTAATGAAAGTCGCGCGCCGACGCGGTCGGATCAATGCAACGTCGACGAGTGCCGTTTGTTCTACCGTTGGGGTACGGCGTTGTCGTCATACCTCCCCATGAGGTGAGTGTGCTGCAGTTGAACGTTTTCCCATTGATGGGTATTGTACAGTCCAATCCTCCGTCGACCACAAGTTCACTGGCATGTTCAGTCTCTTCGAAGATGGGACAGTCCATCTTGAGATACGAAGTTTCCAGGTTGCAGCTGGTCCTGCCTGTTCGCGAGATATTGCCGAAGGGAATGCCGATGAGTGACGACCAGGTTATCGAGGCCCTGTCTTCATCGTTCAAGGTGATCCACTCGTCTGCCTTGGTGCTATGACGATCAAGCAAGGGCTCAATCATGGGGATCTTGACATTGCCAGAGGTGTCTTGGCTGGACTGTCTGACCTCCCCAGACGCCCCAAGAGCGCTGTAGACGAGAGAATTGATCGGGAGCTGCGCATTTCCTATGTTGCTGCCAATGTATTGCGCTGGGAAAGAAGTGTTGACATCCAGATATGGGAGTTCGGCAAAAGAGACGACGGCTTCGGGTTTCTTGAGTAAAACTCGAAGAGCGGCCTGGCCTCCCAAAGGTGAAAACGCCCAGATGAGCACCAACACGATGCTTGACCATCTGACCCTCTTCATGTCAATCATTGTCGTCACGTTCCCAGTCATTGTCGTAGAACCAAGAAGACTATCCAAGAAACCAACACGCTCCCCTCGCTGCAGCCTCCAGTGAGCGAAGCTTCTGATGGTCCGGCCTAGAACGAAGGCGAACATTAATGGTACAATAGTGGGAGCCTATCCATATTAGCCCGATGCAATGTGGTACGAAGACACTTAGATGGTCCTTACAAGTTGGTTGAATTCGAGGGTGAACCGCCACATGGCCGGCGAGTCTTGGATTTCGAGGCCGTTGAAACGGAAGAGAAGACCAACGTAAACCGCGACAACGACAGCCATCAGAATCGAAACACTGTTCATCAACATCTCCAAGTGTCGGGACATTCCGTTTTCAAGCCTTCTTGGTGGCCATTGTAGCAATTTCGACCCGTTGTCGGATTTGGAGGTTTCCCGGGTGGCCATCTCGGGTTTTGTTGGTACATTCTGGTCCCTTTGAGGAGACGCCATCATTGCTGAAGGGAAACCACAGCGCTTCTGGCTAAATCATGTAAGACTTGCTGGGCCGTGAAGAAGCCGTGGGTCATATTTGGTTAACTTTAAATTCAAGCTTGTCTCGAGGGAAACCATTGCACTATATATGGCAGATGTAGCCCCCATCACAATGCCTACATAGGCGCCGCAGAACCGACCTCTTGGCAGACCCCATGTTGCTGTACAGAATATCCCCCAAAAGGCAAGGGTTGAGTGACCATTGGCGATGCAGCTGAGCTTGACAGTGCCATTCGAACCAACAGGAACTGTGTGGTAGATCGTCAAGTTTTGTGGACTCATGGCAGCACCCGCTCATCGTTTAATCAGGCAACTCAAACTGTAAATGATTTGATTGGGCGATGTGACTTTGCTGCGCCGCATGCGCCTTCTTAGTCTGTTTGGGAGAGGCATGGGGGCAGAGTAACCGATTGCTTGGATGCAGGCGAATGCTCCCAACTTCTCGGATGGGTGAGCACGAAAGAAATGAAAGGGAAGACAGGCACAGAGTCGCTCTATGTTGGACATGAATATCTTGCTACCCTACAAGAGTTCTGGAGACGCATTTCTCTGAGTGGTAGAGAATTGAAGTCGCCATAGTCTTTGATCTGCACAGAGGAACATCGTGTTATCTGGCCCTCGACAGAAACTCTGTACGCCACCTTTTCAAACATAGTCAGATATCTTGCTTAATGCCAATGATCTTTGGAGTATAGTTACTCACCTGCCACCTTGATCAAACCCAGTAGTGAGCCACCGTTGTTCCAAATCTCGATGCCGTCACCACAGGCTGCCCATACGTTGCCGTTCTCGCACATGAGATGTACAGGTGAACCTCTCCTAGCCAGAGCAAACAAACGCTTGTTCGCCAAGAAGATTGCGTCCCCTCTTTTCACAATGTCGAATGCGTAGATGCTCCTCGGTCTGTTCCTCATGTTAGCCACATTCACCACAAGACCACCTTAGACGTGACGCTTACTGCACCAAATCCAGACTCCCATCAGCCTTTACTCCTCCAGCATCCGCAACGTAAAGCGTCGACGACGCCTCATCGATCGCGATTCCACTTGGTCTCACAAAGCCATCCGCCATGGCCCTCACCTCCCTCGCCGTTTGGTCGTACCAGTACACCGAAGGCGGCAGCTGCGGCGGGCTCCTAAAATCCAGCTCGTGCCCGCAACACGGATCCGTAAACCACACGCCGTCGCCAGAGACGGCCGCGCTGTGGGGCGAGTTGAAGTCGCGGCCGTAGTACGTCGTGGCCACGGCTTTCGACGGCTGCCCCACGGGCATGTGGAACACGCCTCCGGTCCCGGGATGCATCGTTCCCTGGGAGCACCATAGAATCCCGTTGGCTGCAAGACAGCCGTTGGCCGGCATCGGCATCGCGGGCGGGGGCCGGAGCTTGGCCCATTCGGCGGTCAGGGTATCGCCGCGTTGGGAGGCGGTGATTGTCACCTTGGACATGAGGATCGTTGGCGGCCTTGAGGGGTCGGTTGCCGCGAGGGGTGCGGAGGTCGTCCAGAGCTCATTGCGGGAGGGGTTGTAGACGCAGCCGCGATGGAAGAACGCATTGCCAGTGCCTTCTGCGGAGGAGAGGAGTAGGGCGTGTGTGGGCTTGGAGCCGATGATGGATTCCAGCGCAGAATCGTATTGGATGACGGATACGTCAGACTGAAGTAAGTGTTAGCAGGTCGGTCTGTCGATGGTGTTGATTGTTCACCTTGCTGGGTTGTGAATAGCCGGGCGGCGCCTGGTTTCGGCGATCTCTGATCTAATGTAAGTAGCGTGAGTAAGACCATCAGCGGTTGGAACGGATGAGATTGTTAATTCGGCCGAGTCGTGAGCTTACTTCTATCGGCGTTGTCTCGGGTTTGATACCCGTCGCCTTGACTGTTGCCATCGCTACACCTACTCTGCCTGGTGTTTGCTCCGGTGATGTTGGCTTTGTGCAGTCGAAGGGAGCGCAAACAGTGTAAATCGGGGTGGAGACGGCCGGGCCTCGATTTAGTGGGCGCCGGCGCCGTGTCGGGATTACACCCGCCACCCCGATAAACTTAATGTCGGCTTTGCGGACAGGATATCATTAAGTCCGGGGTAAATAGTCTCATTGAGCATGATTGATACAATTATTTATTGATCGGTATTCCCCCATGGCTTTTGCTCCAGTGAAAGCCAATATCCTCAACTTCGTCCAGTATGGCCACAATCCTTGTCACCGGAGGTAACAGAGGCATTGGCTTTGGGATAGTCCAGGCTATAACCGAACGGCTTCCAGATTTTCTTGTGATCATCGGGTGCCGTTCAACCGTGGCCGGGCATGAAGCTGTGACAAAACTCAAAGGACTCGGTGTCAAAACGAATCTGGATGTACTTCAACTAGACATCGAGGACGACGCTAGCATCACTGCTGCTGTCGCAACTGTTGATCAGAAACATGGGAAGCTGGACGGTATTTCTCCCCAGAGAATTTCATTCTGAACCAGTATACTGATCTGTTGCAGTCTTGATCAACAATGCTGCCAAGTTAGAGGTTGCTGATTCGGCAGAACTTTCCGAGATTCGGTCAAAATCAAATGCTGTATACAACAACTGCATCACGTCAAACGCGATAGTCACCCAGGCTTTCCTGCCCTTACTTCGAAAAGCCGAGTATCCACGAGTCATCATGAACTCCAGTGCTAGGGGCAGCCTCACACGCACAGCATCTAGAGAGGTGAGCGCACAGTAACCAGAACTGTTGGGGCACTTCAAGCTGATGGGCATTGCAGCTTCCGCCAGTTTCACTCGTGGATTACTGCGTGGCCAAGGCGGCGCTCAACATGTTGACCTTGCATTTTCAGCTTGCTGAAGAACAGAGGCAAGAGGGGCACAGGGTGGTCTTTTGGGCCACTAGTCCAGGGCATTGCAAGACAGCCTTCAACAACTTCCGCGGGGTGAAGGATCCAATTGACGGAGCAGAGGCAATCGTGCGCTTGCTGGAATCAGAAAAGGGGGTCACTGAGCCTGGGACGTTCTGGGAGTTCGAGCAGGGTGAGTTCAGGATGGTGCCGTGGTAGATCATGGACGCTTCCTCGAATACTGCTATCGAGGCGTGTCCGACCACATGGAACAAGGCAACATGCCCACATCGTAGATCGTCGTATGTCTGGTCAGAAAATGTCTTTGATTCCCGTCGACCAAGGTCCGCTCTCTATGAATACACTAGGTCGCGATAGACCAATGACTCGTCCGATAGCCCGCCGTTTAGTGTTTCGCCTTCTCGTCCTTGTCAGCGCTGTCCAAGAACTTCCTGTGCATGTTGTCAGCAATCGCAGGGCCTCGAAACGTCCAGGCAAAATCACGCACTTGATGAAGTCGGCCTCGTCGGAGCTGGCAGCGTTGATGGGGGGAATGGCAGTGGCCTTGTTGGCCTTGCTGCCGCCGCTGGTGCCGTAGATAGCGCCGCCGAAGAGGGTGGCAAGAACACCCATGGCCAGCTGTAAGTTGGCCCATGTTAGTAGTCGTTCAGCATCTTCATGTATTGCAGGTCGGCCGAAGGCGTCGCAGGGAGCGGCGGGCGAAGTCGGAGGTGCAACGTACGTAGTGGGAGCCGATCTGGCGGCCGGCGACAGTGTACATCTGAACCATTTTGGCGGTATTAAGGGGGTATTCGGACCTTCGGAGGTGAATTGGTTCGATGAGGGTGGAGTGGTGATGATTGAAACTGCAATGGCGGCTCAATGTTCGGACCTCGAAATTCGTTCGGAAGCTGCGAAAAGTCGAATGCCTGGTATATCAGGCCACTTCAAGACGGGTCCAGTGTCTGGCGCGGCTCGGGAGAGCGGGGAGTTCAGCCACTGCTATCCCCGGGCTGTCCAGCCACAGGGTGGCGCAAGCTCCCATGCACCCCAGGAAGGTGCTAGCCCGCTGAAGCGAAGCCGACGTCACTTCCCGACATTGGACCAGAAGGTTGATGCCGCGGGCGTTTCCGGCGCGCGCATGGAAAAGTGGTGGTTGCCATCGCCTAGGCTCCCCTCACCCCAACCGCCGCCATCCATGCGCACTTAAGGCTGACAACACCTCCTTTTGCTTTTGAAGATTTCTGATTCAGACGAAGTATACCAACACAAGCAATCGATCACAATGTGGTGGGGTCGCAGCTCAGACAAGAAGCCCGAGGAGTCGAAAGAGGCGACCAACAACGAGAATGGCGCCAAGCCTTTCGACCCCGAAAAGCTTCCCCCGAGGCAGAAGCTGCCAAAAGCCCTGCAGAACATTATCGACAAATCCGACAAGGAGGAAAACTTCTTCGATGAATTAGTGGACGGGTAGTACGTGCCCTCGATTCCTCCCGATAGCCCTGCTGATGTCTTCTCCAGCGCACCCGAGTCAACCGAGTCCAACGTTCGTTACATGGCATACGCCACGCGCGTCCGCACCATTCTGCTGTCTGCGCACCGATACGTCGCCTACACTTCTGATATTGGCGAGTCGTTTCGCCCTGTTGCGCATCCCTATCTTGTCCGCGGCGCATATGGTATCTCATGGCTGTACATCCTAGGTGATGTCAGTTACGAAGGTTACAAAGCATACTGGGCGAACCAGCGCATCCTGAACCCTCATCTCCAACTTACCGAAAGGCAAGCGAAGATCACGGGATTGCCGGAAGCCATCTCAGATGCCACACACCCCAGCCAGGTCGTCCCCGGTGGCAAGGTTGCGCCGTTGGACGACTACAGAACCGTCATGGTACAGCGAGGAATCTTCCAGAGCATCGCTAGTATGGGTCTGCCGGCCTTCACGATCCACAGCGTAGTGCGCTACTCTGGCAGGGCGATGAAGAACGTCAAGAACGCCAGGGTTAGAACCTGGGGCCCTATTGGCCTTGGCCTGGCTGTCGTTCCCTTCCTGCCCAGCCTCTTTGACGAGCCTGTCGAGAACGCAGTGGAGTGGATCTTCCACAAGGGCTTTGAGACATATGGCGGCAAGGATGCCGTTGGTGACGCGCCCGCCACAGGCCGCGAAGACTTGTTGGCGAAGAGACCCAAGGAGAAGGAACTTTAGATCCGGCGTTAAGAGGGGTAGCATGGTATGGATTGGACCGGAACACTTATTCAACTCATTGACTGGCTCGGCGCATTTGAAATCTCCCATGGTTATGGTATTGGCCCAGGTATAGCGTAGCCTCTATGGCGTGTGGTGCAACTGAGGGTATATACGGAAAAAGGCTTCTATAAACACACTTCATCATTCATCATCGTCGTTAAACCTCCATCAAGTTGGGCGGCGGGCCAACTCCGCGCAATAGCACGACAGTGTTACCACTGACCAGTGAAGCCCCGACCTTTTCATTGAATTCCAGCAACCTGCCACCCTCTACATGGAACACTCTCAGCTTGTCCCTCTCGTCTGATGACCGGTTGTTCACGTTCTCGACCTGTAACCTCCTTGCTGCCTCGTCCAGCACTCTTCCAACGACCCAGTCCTTGGAGAAGAAGAATTCTCCCTTTGGAAACTTGGCCTTGGCAGTCTCCGCCTCGGCCTCGACGTAGAGATAGACTCTCTTCTCTTGCGCCAGCTTATCATCGCCCTTGGCCGTCTTCTTCAGGTTGTTCACAGCAATCAGCCGTGCCGATGCCGACGTAGGCTTTGGCTTCGGCAGTGCCCTTCCTGCTTGCTCTTTCTTCGCTGTTCCCCATGCTTTCAACTTATCAAATGCGCTTCTCGTCCGTGCGGCAACATCAATCTGCGAGCCGGGTCGGGCGCCAAGCGGCACAAGGTTCTTGCAATCGTGGTCCTCTTTCAAGCGATGCTTGAGGCAATAGTCGCGGTTGCAGCCCGAACAGTGGACGCCGGGGACCAACGAAGTGCCGATGGTGGTCTTGCAGGGGGGCGAGGCACAAGGCTTTTCGGAAACGTGGTCGCGCAACTGGCGTCCGGCGCCGTAGGCGGGCTTCGCCAGCTCGGCTTGACGGCGGCGCTCGGCCCAGGCGCCCGCGTTGGCGCATTTGTGGGAGGACTCGGAGCGGTGGTCGAGGCAGAAGGTCTTTTTGCAGCTCTGGCAGAAGAAGGGGAGGAAGTCGAGCTGGTTGCAGTAGTCGTATTCGCAGTGCTTGCCCACGAGGGTCTCGTCGAAGCCGTCTTTGGAGTCGTCCATCTTGACGTAGCTCGTCTCGTCGGAATTGGATGAGGACGCCATTGTGAGCGATGACGTCTGTGTCGAATATTTATTCTGCGGTAAACGAGGTGCTTGGAGCTCGTCTGGTGTACGTAGGCCTCGGATTTCGTGGCTCGAGGCTGAGCTGAGCGAGATGGCGAGATGGCGATGGCGATGTTGCTGAGAAATGGCGGCGGAATGGTCTGGAAAGAGCCAGCTGGCGGGACTTGGTCAGTGTTGGTCCGTTGGTTGCCTTCAGCGGGGCAGCCACTGAGGCGGGTGAGCGCAGACGCCAAGTACAGAGCGCGCGGCCGCTGGAAGCCTGAAATGAGGAGGGCCCATAACCGTTGCCAAGGACGTGGCCAGGCTGGACGCTACAGGGTACTGAGGCTGACTTCTGTGTACTTTGCAGGATGATGGAAGCATCCACACAGCGACACTATGAATCTAGGAGCTAAAGAAATTCGGCCATTGTTCTTGGATATCATCCTATCTTCATTGGCCATTTAGATCGGCTCCTTAAGACATCCACTACTTTGTACCTGACATACAGGCAAGGTAACGGCAATAAGGAGGGGTGATCCCCGGACCCGCTTTTCAATCGGACCCGATAGAGTGGATCCCGGACCCTTAAAGTGCGTCGCGCTCTTCGCGTTTCCTGCAAATCAATGACGCAGTTGCTGCCGTTATGTCGCATCTCCCCTGCAAAGCTTCTCGAGCTCCCATCCTCGGAGCATGGCCAGCTCTCGACTTCTCATCACCACCACGCACGATGCCTCCACACGTGCCGCGCAAGCGATTGCGCGAGGAGTCGCCCGTCAAGCCAAGTCCTAAACGACAACAGGTGGCGAAGGGCAAAGGCAAGCCTGCCGCTTCGGGTGCACGCCGAAAACCGACACTGTACGATGACCTGGATGCTACTGCCACGCCGGAGTCATCCAAAGGTGGACGTTCTATTTTGGAGGTGTTGAGCGACAGCGACGAGGAAAGCTCACTGACCGATCTATCCGACGGAGATTTCGAGGATGTTCCTGTTGGCGATGGACAGAAGCCGGAGGAAGCAAACGAGCCGTCCGACGATGACGATAACGACGACATCGAGTTCGAGGACGTTCCTGCTCCGAAGAACACCCTAGCCAAGGCGCCGACAGGATTCACCGACTTGCAACTCACTCTGGATGCTGGTTTCGGCGCTACGACAGATCCCTACGGCGACAAAAAGGGGCCTACCAAGCGCGAAAAGAAGATCAGAAATGTCACGCACTGCATTCACGTGCAGTACTTGCTGTGGCACAATGCTGTCCGGAATTCTTGGCTTTGCGATCCTGAAGTTCAGGCAATTATGATGTCTCACGTCCCCCCTCGTCTATGGGACGAGGTGGACCGATGGAGGAGAACCAGTGGACTGGACTCGCAACCGAAAGCGAAGCCAACCCCGACGAAGAAACCCACGCCGGCGAAGAAGACCCGGGGCAGAGGCAAGGCAAAGAAAACCGAAGAGAAAGACTCGAGAGACTGGGGTGCCGAAGCAGAGAGGCTCGAAGAGGGGGCTGTTGATATGAGCCACGGCGACCCGCTGTTCCGACTTATGAAGTCGCTGGTGGCGTGGTGGAGGCAACGGTTCCGTATCACAGCACCCGGGATCCGGAAGTGGGGCTACATGCACCCTGAAAGAGTTGGCAGACTGAGAAAGGCGTGGGAGAGCGAGGATCACGACCAAGATCGGTTCGGGGAAAGGATCTGCGGCTTGGAGGACTTCCGTCGATGCGCCCAGGACTGCACAGGAAGCCGAGACGTAGGATCTCAGCTCTTCACGGCTCTAATGAGGGCCCTGGGACTCGAGGCCCGAATGGTTGCAAACTTGCAGCCACTTGGTTTTGGATGGACGAAGGCGGAGGAAGCTGATCCTGAAAAGGACAAGGCTGGAGTCCCGACATCTAAGAGCAGCGACAAGAAGAGTCAAGAAAGTGAAAAGACGAAGGGAGGCACCAAGAAAGGAACGAAAACAGCACCCAAGAAAGCGACTCCATCCAAAACGACAAGTTCGAGACGCGCAAGTCAGAAAAAGACCGTCATCGAGGTGCCTGATACAGATGATGAACTTGGGTTAGAGCATCCTGACAGCGACGACGATTCGATTATAGAATTGGAGGTAACCCCTCGGAAATCGGCTCCATCCAAGAAGTTCGACAACGACCTAGAGTTTCCACATTATTGGACGGAAGTCATGTCACCGGTCACGAAGAAATATCTGCCGGTCGACCCGATCGTCAAGAATATCATTGGTACTAACCGAGAGCTGATTGAGTCTCTGGAGCCCCGCGGAGGCAAGGCAGACAAGGCCAAGGAGGTAATGGCGTACGTTGTCGGCTTCTCCCAGGATGGAACAGCAAAGGACGTCACCGTTCGTTATCTCAGAAAACAATTGTGGCCGGGAAGGACGAAGGGAGCAAGAATGCCTTTGGAGAAAGTACCTATTTACAATCGTCATGGCAAGGTAAAGCGACATGACCATTTCGACTGGTTCAAGTCTGTCATGCAGGGATTCGTTAGGGGCAGTCGAAAACACCCCCTTACAGAGGAGGACGAGGCCGAGAACACAACTGACTTGACTCCGGCCCAACCCGAGAAGAAGGAGGTTAAGGAGGGCAGTGAAACCCTAGCTTATTACAAGCAGTCGAAGGAGTTTTGTCTGGAGCGGCATCTCAAGCGCGAAGAAGCACTTTTACCTGGGTCAAAACCTGTCAAGACTTTCAAAAACAAAGGCAAAGGCGGGGACATATCGGAAGAGCCAGTTTTCTCGAGAAAGGACGTCGTCAATGTCAAGAGCGCAGAGACGTGGCACAAGCAAGGCAGAGCACCGAAGCCTGGTGAACTGCCCCTCAAGCGAGTGCCGTACCGCGCCGCGACAACCAACAGACGCCGAGAAATCGCGGAGGCGGAAGCCATCAGCGGCGAGAAGGTTCTTCAGGGATTGTACAGTCTTGAACAGACGGACTGGATCATCCCGCCGCCTATCAAGGACGGCATCATCCCGAAGAACGATTATGGGTATGTTGCTCTCTATGTCTACGAAATACGTTGCTGACAATATCTAGCAATATCGATCTTTTCGCCGAGCACATGTGTCCCGAAGGTGCTGTCCACGTCCCTTTCCGAGGGGCCGTCAAGGTTTGCAAGAGGCTTGGCATCGACTACGCAGAAGCTGTGGTGGACTTTGAATTTGGAAACCGAATGGCGGTTCCCGTCATTCAAGGTGTGGTCATTGCGGAGGAATACCACGACCAGGTTATGGAAGAGATCCGCAAAGACGAAGCTGAGCGAGCGCGCAAGGAGGACGAGAAACGGCGCAAAGAGGCATTGCGACTTTGGAGCAAGTTTATCAAAGGGTTGCGCATTGTCGAGCGCATTCGGCAGGATTACGGCCATGTCGATGACAGCGTTCCTGTTTTCCAGAAGCATGGCGGGAGTAAGGAAGCTAAGGAAGACCAGGACGAGTCAACTAAAGTGGATGCAGAGGCAATGCGGGTGCGAGATGAAGAGATGGCGGGCGGCTTTTTCCCCGAGGGGCATGATGAGGAGGAAGCAGGTGGCTTCTTTGCCGAAGGACACGAAGAAGAAGAGACCGAGCCCAAGCGGTTTACGTCAGGATTCTTTCCAGTCGTCGACGACGAAGATGGCGACGAAAACATGGACGATGCACTGCTTGTGGATCACGGTGGTGAGGATCAACCTATCGCGGAAAGCGCGGAAGGCGTGGAGGACGTCGCTGAGGAGGCTTCAGAGCCAGAGCCAGAGCCAGAACCTCTCCCCGCGCCTGTGAAGGCTAAACCACGGGCGAAGAAAGCAACGAAAGCTGCGACCAGAAGATCGACCAGGCGCAGACGGAAGGTTGTTTCCGAAAGCGAGGAAGACGACGACGAAGATGAAGATTTCCAAGATTCGGACGACGACTATGTGTGACACAGCTCGGACGCAGTGTATCTTTTATGAGCAAGAATCTAGGAGCGCACGGGATGGATGGCGAGCAGCTGGCTTTGGGGCGCGAAGCTCTTCAGAGGATCCATATAAGCTACCGTAGTAATTGTTACACAATGAGGAAGTGAAGGCAGCCGTTTTGTGCAACCAATGGAAGTTTCCAAGCTCGGTTTGACTGGGTGTGCATAGAACGAGACATGTCATTCGTTGTCGCCAATCGAAAGCCGCCGCTCCCGATATGATTATGCTGAAATGTGTTGGCTTGTGGGGGCAGCAGTGGGTTTGATTTACGACGTCGAGAGTGCCCGTACAGATTTGTGGCAGGTGACCATTTGAGACATGAAGATGACATCCCAGGGTGGTGCCACGCCCTTGCTGCGCTGTGAATCGCCTAACCCGGATACTTGGTTGATCATGCCGTTGCGGATTTATCAACTGTAGCTTAAGCTGGGAGAGATGTTAAAGCTGTCAAAAGCTGGGCAAGAAGCGCCTTCTGTCATGCCATCATGTCGAAATGGTTCCCGTGATTTGGAAGCCTACTGCGGAGGTTTACCGTCGATTCAATACATGTAGAATTGGATCTAGATAGTATCGATGTTAGTTAGACATCCATTCGACGATCATGGGTGTCAAAGGCAACAGGCCTGTCTCCAATCGAAGCCTCCTCCGCACCACCCAGTGCAGTTGCAGCGTGTTCGGTCGCCCAGGGCCCTCCCCTGCAAAGACCCATGGATAGGCGGCACTAGGGCGTCCAGGGTGCTCAGAGCGTTCGCGTTCCCAAATTCCCGGGGCATATTCGACGATCCACCGGCCCATCTGACCCTTTTTTTCTTTCTTTTTTTGTATTCTTCCAACATCACCTCATATTCCCGCCCGCGATCCGGATGCGCATTTCGGCCGTTGCGCATCTGCGATTTAAATAAACAATAAGAAACGTGGTCGCCAGATGTAACCTGACATCTCTGGTAATCGACGAGCCAGCTGCAGATCGAACGAAGCATCGAGGCCGCGTGCATCTCCAGGAACGGGCCAATACTTTTTTGTTTGTTTCGAGGCGACCAGGAGACGGAGTTGGAGCCTCGCGGTTCTTACCTTAAGGTAGGGAGAGGCTGAAAGAGAGGACTACAATCGGGGCGCCGGACTGTGAATCATTATTCCTGCCGTAATTCTTGCCTAGTACTCGGCAGCAGGTTATTTTCCAAGACACATACCTACTTCCCAAGGTCGATTTTCGTTTGTCGGGCCCAAAGTCCTTCCTTCCACCCGCGCTTTCTAAAGTCTTCATCGCAAAGGGAACACCGGCGCACTCCTCATTCAACTTCACTCGCGATCGCCTTGAGTTGCCTTGCGCTGCCCTGGGACCTCAACGACTTGGACTCGCCTGAGGAAGCCACAACCGTCCCGCAAAGTTGCCTTGGCTCACCTTTTTGTCTCCGCAGCTGCCTCCGTTCGTTCTCTGTTTGTTCCCTCACGACCTCGCCTTTGATATCAGGTATACTTCTTCGCAACAACGAGTTGACCGCCGTCATTCCATCGACGTCCATTCACTTGAGCCGCCGTTGATATTTCTCTCCGTTCGTTTGACCACCTGAGTCGTCTCACCAGCGCGACCTTCGACCTGCCATATCCATCTCGAGACCGACCTCCCCTCTGGCTTTTCTCCGAGTCTTCATCACCGCCAAGATATCAGGCTCTCTCTCGCCTGCCTTTTCGACGACTTCCCCGTCCAGGTAAGTTGGCAACTTTTGTTTTCTTCAATATCACCGTCATTTTCTCCCTGGCGTGAACGTCCCACTTAGGGTCCGAACCTTCTTGCTCGGCCATGGCGTCGATGGCGCTGTCATACATCCACCTTACAAATATTGAAAGGCGCAAAGGGTTGAACATCGCATTTTTGTCATGCGCCCCAACGCAGAAGTATCTTTCCCATCAACCCCTCCCGAAAATTGTTTCTTGCGGCCGTCTCCACGCCACCAGCGACATCCCCTCTACTCATAAACACCCCTTCGACATCCCTGTTCGCTTGCTACGTGTGTGAGCCCTTCTCCAGCTTCAATACCTCAGAAGTTGTATCTCATTATTAGCACCATGGGACTGGGATCAAGCCGGCCTATGAAGGGCGAGGCAGACGCTGACCGTCCACAGAGCAAAGATCTCGAGCCAAATTTGCGGCGACAGTCCAAACGGCACGAACGACCACGATCCCAAATTCAGCCTCAACCGGTGTCTCCGCGTCCCGCTTCTCCGGATTGGTCGTCCGCCGTTGAACCTCTTCCACCCCCAGATCACCCGCCTCCCCCATTACAGCCACCACCGGTTCCTCCAGGCCGCGTAGAGAAGAACGGCTTGTTTGGCCGGGTTGCGCATCTGCGCTCTTATGTCGCCGATATCGAGTCTGCTCGCACCCTTCGTCGTTCGCCTGCCCTTCGACGCACTCACCGTGTTGCCAAACCTGCTGAACCGCGCCCTCAGTCCCCAAATCTACCTCAGAGGCCAGTGCTCGCAGAGCCAACAATCGGTGAACATCCTCCCCCTGGACAGGACGAGCTTTCGACCGTACCAGAAGCCAATGGTCCCGTAAAAGCGAACCAACCAAAGCCTCGCAGTTATCCACAGATGGCAGACATCGAGGCCAACATCAAGAGCGACTGCGCAGCTCAGATCTTTGCCGTTTTCCCGGATATCTGCCCCGAGTACTTCGAGAAGACAGCCACGGAGCTTCTTTACGATGTCGACAAAATCATTGAGGAGATTCTAGGCGCTTCCTCATATCCTAAGAAAGCCCGCCCAAAAAGTCTCAAGCGCAAACGCGAGTCTCCGGCCGAAAAGGATGAGGTTTCCAAGGTACGACAACTTTACGACTTCGCCAATCGTCCTCCGGAGAGAGCACAAATCTACATTAGTATCTCGTAAGTTCTTAAGTGAACCCCTTTGGAACCCAATCCGGTGCACCCAAAACCATGTCATTCAAACTGGTCGACGTAGGAAGATCCGGTGCTAATGACCGATGCAGGAAGAAAGTGCTCTCCCAAGACTTCCCGCGAGCTACTATCAAGAGTATCACGAAACTACTAGCAGAGCACAATAATTGTCTGATGCAGACATATCTCGCTTTGGATGAGATCACCCGCGACTGGAAATCAGGCAAAACTAAAGCGCGCTTCGATTTCAAGAAAACCAGAACGCCACCTAATCCGGAGCTTGAGCCGGCGAATTTAGATGGGACTATTCGCGACTCAACAACTCCTGACAGGACAAGAGCTCTCGAGGAACTACGGGCTGCTCGGCAGGTATGCGAAGCAGAACAGTCCAGGCGGAACTCGGCAAGGGCCAAAGTTCTCGAGGAAGAAAACAACTTCAAGCAAGCCCAGGAAGAAGGGACTATTGCTGAATGTGGCTGCTGCTTCGACGAACGACCGCTGAACCGCATGGTTCACTGCGACAACCCGGACGCTGAGCACGTGAGTGGACACCATACACTTCTTGTGGAAGCTTGCAGACCTGACTTTGCATTAGTATTTCTGCTTCGCTTGCGCGCGAAAGTGCGCTGAGACAGCGATTGGACTCGCGAGATTTCAACTCAACTGTATGTCAATGGACGGCTGCAGCCATGATTTCTCTCATTCCCAGCGGGCGATCTTCCTCGACGACAAGCTGCAAGCAGCGCTCGACCGCATAGAATTTGAAGCAGCTCTACAAGCCCAAGGCTTCGAGAATCTCTCAGCATGTCCGTTCTGTCCATACGCCGCCGACTGCCCTCCAGTCGAGGAGGACAAAGAGTTCAGGTGTGCCAACCCTGAATGCGAGATCGTCAGCTGCCGCCTATGTAAAGAAGAGACACATGTTCCCCGGACATGTGAGGAGGCCGCAGCCGAAAACGGAATATCGGAGCGGCGCAAAATCGAGGAGGCCATGTCTGAGGCCTTGATCCGCAAATGCAACAAATGTAGGTGTCCCAAGAGACGTAGCCGCGAGAGCTGATTGCTGATAATTTATGCAGGCGGCACTCCTTTTATTAAAGAGGAAGGCTGCAACAAGATGACTTGCACCAGGCCAGGGTGCAGAAATGTGCAGTGCTATGTTTGCTCTAAATCTTGCGCGTACGATCACTTTGACGACGCTGCCAGAGGGGGAAAGAAGGGAAACTGCCCCCTCTTCGAACAGACCGAGGTTCGCCACGAGAAAGAAGTTCGGCAGGCCGAGGAGGAAGCCCGCCAGAAGGTTTTAGCAGCCAAGCCCAAGTTGAACGAAGGGCTTCTCAAGTTCAACATGTCTGAGCATGTCACGAAGGGGGAGAAGAAAACCCGAAGTATGGCACACATTGAACGAGGTCCGCAAGTAGTCCAGCGTCGGCACGCAGGTGTCGACCAGGTCGGAGAAGCTATGAGACTGCATCTGGATCCAGACGCACTAGCTGCTGAGCAAAGAATCCAGGCTGTAATTGCCGGTGAGCAGGCCGCCTGGAACAATCGGCTAGGTCTTCATCAACCCATCGCGCAAAACCCATCGCAGGCTCAGCCTCCTGAGCAGCCCAAGCCGGTTCGCCTGGCCAGACCGGCCCGGCCGGCAATACAGCGAGCGATGGCTCTACAACACGGAGCAAATGCACTGCCCGGAGCTCAGAATCTTGCGGCCGGTGGTCCACAAATTGCGGCGCCCTACAATCCTGTGGTTCCTAGGTATCCGTCAAAGTTGCCTTTGCCGATTCAGCAACCGCTTTTCCCAGAGCCGATTCCCCCAGCAGCGTATCAGTTTCAGGCTGGCAACAATGGTAACCAGTCTGCCCAGCAGAGACAGCCACTCGCGCAACACCATGTGGTTCGGCCACATCGTGACGGACACAATACTGGAAGGCAGGTACCGAACGCAGCGGCCAGAGCCGCTCCGCAGGCGGTGAATGGCCTTTTCGGGGTTCCTGATGCCGTCGCCAACAACAACTGGAATCAACTGAATATGCCGCCATTTGGCGGGGGACTCGATCCATTCGAACTCGATATTGGCTTCGAATTGGGACTCATGGCTCAGCAACCCGCCAATATTGACCACTCCTATCCGCTGTCACTGTTCGGTGCCGAGGCGAACAACCCTTCTGTGCCAGGTGGCATGAACTTTGGCAACAATGCTTATGGGAATCCGGTGAACTATGTGGTTCAGCAACCAAGGGATGCATCCGAGCTCGGGAGAACTAGAGATAACCCCCTGGAGCTCGACTAGGTCCCTTGCTGCCATACGTTCTGAGACTGGTATACGGATTTGCTCATCTCGTTCATATAAGAAGATTGATGGGGCTGAGGCGAAGATCATCAGACGAAATCATCTGATGTCTTTCCTTGGAAGGAAGCAGATGGCTCGCTGTTGCGCACTCTTGGAGGTTTGGTCTCATACTTTGAGCTGAGGAGCGAGAGCATTCACGCATGGCGTTGGCAACTTGATCCTTTGGACTTGCATTGTTGATACAGTTGCCTTGAAGGCGTTTTGGAAGGGCGTTTGGGGGTATCTTGTTTACGAGTATAATCAAGTAGTCCTCGACGAGACGACAGCCGATTTGGTATTAATACAGCGCTTTAAGAAGTAACATATCTGCTGCGTATGTGAAGTACGATGGTGATGCATACGGAGCTACCGCCCTCTTCCAAACTTTTCATGCCATTTGCCCTTGCTACCAGTGTTTTTGAGGTTAGAGATGGGTTGAGGGTCCGTCTGGGCGACAAGCTCGATGGTTTCGTGGATGGTGGCAATGGCGGCGAGACCGGAGGTGGGGATATCTTCGGTGGATGGTGCGGAGGAATGGGGCGTGAGGAGGATGAGGGAGTTTGACGTATTTTTCTGGAGGAGCTTGTACGTCTTGTCTGGGGTTTTCAGGAGGGCGTTTGTGTCTGTCGACTTGAGCGTGATGCTGTGCCGTAGATGAGCTTGACGTCCGTGATGCGGCTCGGCGGCGCGGGTGATGGGCGGAGGCGAGACGGGGACGGGGAGGGGGTTGAATGACGACTTACACCGGAGCATCGTCGGCAGCGAGCAGGGCCTCGAGCTCGGGGGGCAGTTCCATGAGCTTGTAGCCACGGCCATCCGGGGCATGGGTTAGTGGTATGCCGGGGTCCTGGCTAGCCATGTTTTTTTTTGTGTTGGTTGTTTGTCTCGCTCTGAGACTTGACTGCTGCCTCTTTTTTTTTCGGGGTTCGTTTGGGTTTGGTTTAGCGGGTGTGGGTGATTTACACGTGTTGGTTTGACTCAAGATCTGGTGTCTATCCGCATCCCTCTGTCTTTCAGTGAGGGGGATACACGTGTTGCGCGGTGGGAATGCTGGGTGGATTTGTGGTGTGGATTTTTGGGTGGGATGTCTGTGTGACGGTCGGTGGTTGCTGGTTACCGTGGTGGTCGGTTTTTTTCTTTCTGCTGCTGCCTATTCCCCTCCAGCGCTGTGCTCCGTTTGAAGTCGAATCAGATTTCGTCTAATTGGGTGCGGGGAAAAGTCTGGATTTGGGGACAGGGAACAGACCTGAAGGCGGGCAGGGATTGTGGGACGAGATTGGGGATCAGAGATTGGATGCGGCGGGAAGCTCCCAAGCAGGAGGGGATCGCAGCGGTGCACGGGCCAGGTGAGCTTTTTTTAGGGCCGAGTTCCTTGTTTAAGGCTGCGCGGCTGTTGCTGGTTGAGAGCGGGTCACGTTTCTGGTCTTTCAGGTTGGTCTTGTTGTTTACGTTTGGCATCATTGGGTGTCTGAATGTTTGGATTGCCTTGAGTGAATGAATACATCGTGAGATCTGATTCTGGCGTCGTTTAGCTTTGGGGCGTCGGTGAAGTGAGAGGATCTTTCATGGTGTGACGGCTGGCAATCGATTGGTCTGGACCGACCGAACCTGCGCTGCGATGGTGGTGGTAGTGTTGCTTCCTGCAGCTGCATCCCATTTGCACCAACACCACTCAGAGCAGCCGCTGGTGAAAATTCTCCTCTACCCAGGCTCCCTACCTAGGCGACGGCATAGTACAGCATACCCCCGTCAATAGGTTTATCGCGGCTCGCACAGTCGGGCAGTCAATTTTGTCTAATTTTCCAGTCGACTGGCCATCATCGAGTCGCGTGTCCGCTTGTTGTCTCTCGCACGCGCAGTAATAGCTTAGTACTGGTGAGAAACGAGCGAAAGTCGGAAACAACACAGACAACAGGGGAGGAGGGAGGAAAAAGGTCTGGGCCGCAATCAGTGAGGCGTTAATCGGGTCGCTTATTTCTCCCAGCCCCCCCGGTACACTACCTGGCCGTCCCAATTGCCCTGTTTGTACTCTTTGTCGTCATTCTTTTCCCACTTTCCCCATCGCCATCTCTTTTGGCTCGGACTTGTCGTTGCATGGGAGAGTCGGTGAAGAGGAGCAAAGGGAGGGCAGTATCCGTACTAAGATAGGTGCCTGGGAAGAAGCGAAAAAGAATAAGGCGTTGTTTCCTGTTTCACTGCATGGCATCTCGGTCAACAAAGAAACATCAGCAACAGAAAGGAAGACGTGAGCAGGGTTTGCCTGTCATTGTGGTACCTTGCTCTCTGGACCCTTCACTTTAACATTGCATCTGGGCTTGGACTTTGCAGTTGCAGCAACGCAACCACCAAAAGCTCTCGGTAAACAAACAACAACACGCCCCACGGACCAACCACCTCTCAATCTGCAGACTGACCACTGCACTTGAACTGACACCTCTGGCACGGCGACAGACGACAGCCCACGGACAGGCTACCCAGCGACTATCGTTGCGATAGATAGGCACGTTACCTTAGGCTAGAGCGGGCTAAGGAACTGAGCAGACTGCGACCGTAGCTGAGGTCGTGGTGGTTGTCGCCCAGAGAAGTCTCCACCATCACCCGGCTTCCTCCACCCACAGCACCACCGTCACAACACACACAGAGAGAGGTGAGGTGGGCAGCAGCAGCACCGCACCGCACCGCACCGCACCTGCGACCCGACGACGTTCAACTCGACTCGACTCGACCCCGGCCAAGCTCAACGCCAGCCAACTCACACCGACACAACATCATCTTTCTCCGGGCAGTTTTGAGTCTTGCTTCTTGCTGACCTTGACGCGCTAACCAGACTGGCACTCGCCGCCTCTTCATCACACTCTTTTTGTCCCTAATTACTTTTTTTTTTCTGTCTCTTGAAGTCTACTCTACTCTACGATTTGCTGGTGCTGTCCCATCTCGCTTGTCGCATCGCGATCTTATCGCTGCCGCTGTCGCCGCTCTCGCCCCCGGCTGCGACTCATCCCAACCGCCACTCGCTCTAGCGACGACAATTGCGCCCGACGCGATCGACACCTACATACGCATAGTCACACTCGTTCAACGTCTTTGCTCTCTCCCTTTTGTGTGATTTGTACGCCCGCCCCGTCAGCAATGACCCTGGCCCATTGACGAGACCACGCGACCGACCGATCGACCGAACAACCGACTGCCCATCGCCAACAACAGCAGCAGCAGCAGCCCCCGACAATGGTTCGTGTCACGGAAGAGCTGGCTCTGTCCGCCGAGCACCTCACCCTCTACCACGCCGCCGACCCCCTCCTCGGCCACCTGCCCGTCCTCATCTTCCACGGCTACTCCACCACCGCAAACTACACTCTCAACAGCTCCCGCGTCCAGATCCACGTCTACAGCCCCGCCGGCTTCCAATCCTTCCCGCGCCTGACCATCCAGCCCAACTCCCCCTTCTACGCCGTCGTCAACCACCTCCCCCGAGAATGGCAGGGCGACGAGATCTACCGAGGCCTCGCCTTCGGTCTGTACAAATACTTCCAGGAGCTGCCCGAGGTCGTCAAGAATCACCTCAAAAACACATACCCGACCACGAGGGGGCGCCGGCCAGGGAGTGGGCCCGCCCTGTTTGGAGAGCAACATGCCGCCGACCTGGCCAAGAACATGATCAAGAGCGAGAACACGGTCGAGGTGCTCGAGACCCTGCAGACGGCCCTCCAGACCCAGCACCTTAGCAATGTCGACATCGATTTTGTCCTGCCGCCCGGTTCCATAGTGCCGCTACAACCGGAGGACTTGGAGGAGGTGCCCGAGGACGAGGACGACATTCTTGACCCAACGCTGCGACAGTATGGAGGGTACTCGTCGCTGGTGAAGCTTCTTGGAGAGCCTGTCTTCTTGCCGACATCGAGGTTACGGAGAGCGCCGTCAAAGCCGACTTCGCTGAATCGCAGCAAGTCGTTCTCCAAGGACCAAAAGGTGGAGCTGAGGATGAAGCTTGGAGAGCTGGTGGACACCGAGGAGAGATACGTCCTGAAGCTGAACGAGTTGGTCAAGCACATTGCCGACGAGTTCAGACAGTCAGCGAGACAACGCGACGCAAGCAGCCTGAGCCCATCCGAAGATGAGCTCGAGAAATTATTTCCCGTATCAGCAGATAAGATTCTGCAGGTCAACTCCGCGTTCATGCAGGAGCTGCGCAAGATCATGGACGACACTGAGGACGAGGCGCTGAAGGACATGGAGACGACCACAGTTGCGCTTACGGGATCCAGACTGGGATCACCTTCAAAAGCAAAGGACCCCAGCGGCGCATTGGCGATTGCGAGAATATTTCTCGAGTGGTTCCCCAAGTTTACAGATTGCTACCAGGACTACATCCGGGCAAGTCAGCATTTCCCCACTCTGCTCAACTCATTCCTCGATGAGCAGTCGAGCTTCCGACAACGGGTCATCCAGAAGGGCGAGCAAACGGTCCGCTCCATACTCATCGAGCCTGTGCAGCGTCTCCCTCGATACAGCTTGCTCATTGACCAGATCGTCCAGTGTCTCCCAATGACACATCCTGCGCTCCAGCCGATGCTCAAGGCGCGAGACATCATCACGAATATTTGCTCAATGGACGACCCTGTACCCGAAAAACCACACGTAACGGGTCGCCTACGAAACCTGGTTGAGAGTTGGCCTTTGGATCTTGAGCCGGTGGGAAGATTGGTGCTTGCGGCAGACTTTGTTGAGCTCCCCGCACCCTACCGGCTACTTGACCCACCCCAAATGTCGGAGCGTGCTGGCATCTTTCTCCTGTTTTCAGATTGTCTTGTCATCTTGAAGAAGCTGGGCCCGAAGCCGATGTGTGGACGAGACCTCCTTCGTGAGATTGACAAACCGTCGGCCGCGGGGCTCTTAATGTCCATGACCAATGCTGCAGGTGGTCAGGCATCATACGAACTCGCCTTCACCGGCTGGCACAGCCTTTCCGACGTACGCTTCAGCGAATCTGCAGATGGCACGCTCATTTGGATGACCTCGACACAAGAAATGAAGGGAGCGCATGCTGGAGAATGGGTTACTGGCACCGCTGTAACGTCACGGTGCTTCTTGCTCGAGGAAAGCTTCGAGGCGAAGGGATCGAAATGGACAGAGGATATCGTCAAAGCGCGAGTCGAAGGTCGATTTTCGGAAAAGGAGCGCGAGGACCCAAGCTGGTCTCTTCGATCTTTTAGGCTGCCAGACAATAATCTCGGAGTTTTCGCCGCCGTTTTCCAAGAGGGCGCAGATCAGTTGATCGAAGGACGCAGAGAGCCGGCGCCGATCCGCATCGTCATCGACCACGAGAAGGGTACCAAAGGAGCACCCATTGGCCATTACGGTGTGGAAATTACGGTCAACGTTAGAAGCGGTGACCTGAAGAAGGTGAACATGCAGACTGCTGGCTTGAACGGCAGACAATTTGCCGACGATGTGGCGTTGGACGACTTTTTGCCAACGCTCACACGACGGGGTAGGTTTTCTTGATGCTCTTTGAAGGAATTTCATTGACCTTGTTCCCAGTCATACAACTACTCAGCTTGCAGTTCAACGCATCGAATCTCCGCTTGGCGCCTGCCCTGGTCTCATACTACACTAAAATCCTCAAGGGACTGCCTCTAATGACCAGAGCGGAGAAGACCAGATCTTTCCTTGCCTCGTCACCTGTCAAGGGATTATTCTCAAGCATCTGGGGCGGCTCTACGAATACCGAGGCACACAGCCCACCCAAGCACAACCGCACACCCGTTACGAATCTTTTCCCGCCGCCGCCCGTCTCTCGTGCAAATAGCGATCAAGGGTCCGTATTTGGCTCAGCCAGGGGCAAGGATGGCATCAAGATGGCAGGCGACGATCGTCCTGAAAACCCGTTAGTGCGGCTAGAGCAGACATTTACGGGATATGTTGCCAGCCTGCAAAATCGCAAGGGTAGCATCGTCGGACGCATGTTGCTGAATCGATCCGTCGCGGATGAGCTTTCTGTCAACGATCTCTACAACCGTCTGATTGAAAGCCCCTTCGACCTCGACGCCTCATCAGAGCTGGGAGCGGACGTCATATTTGTGGCCTTTGAGAAGTTCATTCGCATCGCTTGGTGCGAGCAAATGGGCCCCATCATGACGAAGCAGGCTCTGGATACGTTGCTGGAGCGTATGAACCGACAGGTGCCTGGCAACTTTGCTGACTTTGTCAATTTCATGTTCAAGGATATGGCACCCCAGAACCAGCGAGCTTTCACGGCTCTCATCAAGCTCCTTGCCGATTTGCTCGACGGTTGCGGTAACGACGGCGACCGGGGCATTTTGACCGTTTCTTTTGCAGAGCTTTTGGTTCATGATGGCACGGCGCAAAACTACATCAACCTTCTGGATCGCCTGGTGGAGGATTGCGACAGGATCTTTGATGAACCCGGCGGTATCCATCTCACCGTTCAGCAAGCCTTCGAGTCTATGAACTCTCGAAGCGGAAAGTCGCATACAGGCTCACTCACCTCAAACACATCTTCGATCCGCCGCAAATTTGGCTTCGACACCCTTCTGCGACAAAACAGCAAGAACGACTCAGAGCGGCCATCCGTATGGCGAACTCTTAGCAAACATGGCCGTCACCCTGCGTCTGCCGATGCAGCCTCAAGTTCTAGTCTGTCCAAGATGACGTCTGCGCGCGCAAGGTCCATCGACTCTGGCACTGGCACGCAGCCTGGTCCCAATAAACTTCGGCGGCCCGGCTCTCGCGATAGACCGCCAATAGCTGGCGCATTCGATGAAGACCCTCGACCACCCAGCTCCCAGCGACTCGATATGCGCTTAGAAACGATTGGCGAGCCGGAAGTTGAGACGCCTCCCACCAAGTCATCCAAGAAGAAGCGCCGCAGCTCGCTCTCTGATCTCAGGAGTTTGATGGAAGCAGCAACGATTGTTGACCCACAAGAGAAAATAGAGGAGGCGTTGATGCCGCTACGCATCAACAAGCAGACTTCAGAGAAGTTCAACTCAACACCAAGGATACCGTCGCCCTCAAGGATACCAATAAGCCCAACGTCCTCGAGTCTCCGGTCTCCTCGCATGATCTCGCCACGTTTGAAGGAAAACCCCGCGTCACCAGATCCACTCCAGATCCTCCACACTCCCCGCACGCCTCACACCCCTGGAGTTCTCGACCGCGAGAACACGCCAAGCCGCACGCCTAAGGGGCACGGAAGAGGCCTTTCAACGTCGAATATTCCCACACTTAGGCCTGCCCGTCCGACAACAGGCAGCCACTCGAGCGATGCCATCCCGCGACCATCCACCAGCCCCGGGAAGCCACCAGGAACCGGGAAGCTTCGCCTTCAGTCACCACAAAAGCTACGGGAGCGGTTGCAGACGGAGAAGAAGGCCGTTGAAGATGTCGATGCGTCGCTCAAGTCGGAGCTCTCCAAGATTGCCGAGGAAATGTCACGGGTCAACTCGGGTCTCGGCGGGCGCACCGATACGTTGGACTTGCGCAAGTTGACGGACTCGGTAAAGACCCTCGAAGAGCGGATCCCGAACATGATGACTGAGCTCACCGAGCGGCAAACATCCATACAACGCGATATGGAGAGCACGCTCAAGGCGTCGGAGACCAAAGTCAAGAGTATCGACCAGCTCTACAGGGAGGCGACGGCAGAGAACGAGCTCATGTACGAAAAGTTCAACAGTGAGCTCGGCAAGATTGTCAAGGCGCTGAAGGGCAAGGGCCGCGAGGACAAGGAGGATCTCCTCCGGAGCCTGCGTGAGCACAGCGAGGAGACGGCGCGGGTCAAGAAGGAAAACGCGCGGCTGAAGCGGGAGATTGTCAGCCTTCGGACTCTGATGAAGGGGGCCGACGCCTAGTCAACTTGGAGAAAAAACGGTGTGGGATTAAAGCCAGGCCAAAATCTGTCGGTATGCTCTTGTGGCGTTTTTTTTTCGGGGAATATGCGTTGCGAGCGAGTCTAGGGCTTGGGGGTGTACTACTAACTACTTTTTTGCAACTACTACCATGGTTTGATTTCCTGGCTTGTCTCTTTCATTTCGCACGACCTGGCACCTTCACCTTGGGTCGAGACTCCGGGAGTAGAATTGGGTCCTTTTTTTCTTCGGTCGGGCCTGGGCAGGCAGGTGGGCAGTAAGCAGACCCGACACTGACATGGACGGGTTTGGAATTGGGCTGGCTTGGTTGACTTGGATGGACGGGATGTGGGTGGATAGATGGATGGCGGGGTCTTGTATGGATTGATGGATAGATATGCTGACGGATAGCATGTGGAATGTGTATACGGTGGATGAATTGAGATGTGAGTTTAATGATGGGCCGTGACCCGTGTGATTTGCTATGCTGTTTGGTGTGTCCTGCCTTGCTCGTGGTTTTCGGGTGAAGGCCCTTTGTTTTCCTGCTGAGAAGAGCAACTACTTTTCTCTTGTGAGCTTGTTCATGGGCTCCTGCCTTTGCCGCTTTCGTGCTGTCGCTGCTTCACCCTTTTTTTTTTTTTTTTTTTTTTTTTTTTTTTTTTTTTTTCTTTCCCCCGCGGAGGGGGGGGCTTCCACGATTGCCATCTCTGTTATCGTCTTCTTCTCTTCTCCGTCTTCGTCTCCGTCGTTGTTTCTGGGTAGTCGTCCTTCATCATCGCGCAAACACAGAGACTTTGACAGGGCACCCTAGTGCGGACCTTGCTAGGTACCCTGCTTCTAGGTACCCACAGTACGGACTTTTAGACCTACCGCCGTACCTTCTCTTATCCTCGACCTACACAGTATTGACTTCCTTTCACCCTGGAAAAAGTTAAAGGCGTTCAGAAACGTCACCCAACACTCACGATGAATGGCAACTCGGCTTCTGTCATCAGTGAGGATGAAATCAAGGATCTTATGGCCAGACTGGAGGCCAAACTCCGAAATAGCGATCCAGAAACCCGTGTCACACCCCGAGAACTTGCGGCCTACAAGCGCAACTTCGATGCCCGAGTTGAACGCAGAACGAGAGGTCAAGATTATCTCGACGACGCCAAAGCGAACTTGGAAGACCGCCTTGACGCGATGAGAGCTATTCACAACACCATCGACACCCATGAGGACTTCATCCCCATGTACAAGTCCGACAAACGCACCCTACGATCTGCGCGTTTGTGGGCGTCGATGTTGACGATGGACTTCGACCTCTTGCTCAAGTTCAAAGACAAACTGAGTATTGGAGGCAGACGCGAGAAGCGAGATGTGCTCTACTCGCTTCTGCAGTCTGTGGGTGGTGATGGACTAAAGTACCTGGGTTGGTGGTGTAAGTTATCCGACATCGTCGTTCACGCGCATCACGTATGACTGACAAGTTGCAGCTCATGAAACCCCATTGCCATACGAAGAGGAAACCTGGGCTGGAAATCCCACGCAGAGAGATTTGGTGCGTAGCCTTTGCGATTCTGGCGTTGTCAGCTTGCTAACATGCTTGAAGGCTCTCAAGCGCGACGGCTTCAGATGCGTTCTGACCCTCAAGCAGATCTACCAAGTTTGTCGCATTGTCCCTGCCTGGAGCCTCTCCCGGCGACTCGAAATCCAGTACTAGGTTCTGGGACCCCTTCGAGCCATCTTGGGCGACGACTTTCACGGCAAACTGTGCGCTTTGCTGGAACCTGGCGCACATGATCTCCTTGACTCGCCTGCCAACATGGTCACGATGAGCCCTTCCTTGCGCAAGATGTGGAACGAAGGCAAATTCGGTCTTGAACCCCTACGCTACGTGGACAAATGGGTCGCGATGAAGCCGGGCAAAGAAAGCAACTTGGGAAGAGCCGCAGGCAGCAGCAAGGACACCAAGGAGTCGAAGGAGACGAAGGATACCAAGAATACCAAGGACGGCAGGCACGCGGGCAAACTGAAGCAAATCTACGGACTGGAAACTGGCTCCCATTGGTTGAAGAAAACCAACCTGGGAGGTATCAATGACAGCCCTGACGCAACAGACGCCGACCCTCGCGAAATGTGGGAAGCGCAAGATCACGATGAGGAGTTCTTCGCCGATAATGGCACCGCTCTTGACGATGGCCAGATTGTTACAATCTGGGCCGAAGACAAAAGTCTACTTCCCAATCGGGACCTACTCGCTATCCAGTGGCTAGCTTCCCGTCTTCATAGACTTTGGGGAGGTGCTGATCTCCATCTATACGCCCCTCAAGAGGAGCAGGACGAGGATACAGGTGGACGGCGACAAATGGATTGAGGACGACGGCGACGAGAGACGACGGTGACGAGAGACGACGGTTATGAAGGAAGACGGTGATGAAGGAAGAAGGTGACGAAAGACGATGGTAATTAGAGACGATGGTAACGAGAGACGACGATACCCAATAGATAGCAAAACCGATAGGCATGACGCAAGTCCAAATGAAAAGTATTAGAAAAAAAACATGGGATTCTGTCTCGATCCGATAATCACAGGCTAGGACATACCCGGAGCAGATAATGCACCAAACACAGAGGAAACATAGCCGCGCAGATACAGGAGGAAATCAGGCGATCTCTTTGGATATTTGGGTGGTCGTGCTCAGCGGATATTATCCGTGGCTTGCGGCTAACATCAAGCGATGGGCATGCTAATAACAGATAGAGTCGGACATTAATAGACGGTGAAGAGGCGGACCACATGCTAGCTCCAAGTCTCTGGTCGTTGCATCTTTTTTTTTTTTTCCCTCCCCTTGGAAGTGCATGGGAGCAAGGGAGCTACAGCTACTTAGCTACACAAACACAGACACACCACCACACCGCCAGGGCCCCAACGGACGACCCCGCGCTACCCTTATGAAGAAAAGGAGGGTTTGCTCCAACCGCGTTGCGGCCCGTGCCCTCGGTGCCTGCTTTGGTGGTGCTGACCTAAGGCGGAGTAGTGTACCCAAGTGAGGGGCTACTCCTTCCACTTGCACTGGATTGGGGACCTGATTCACAGAGGTGATGTAGTAGTGGGAGGAAGGCGGTGCACCTGCCACCTGAAAAATTGCCGGCCGACCCCTCCTCTCCAGTCGAGGACTCGTGGTGTCCCCTCCTCGTTGCGCGCGCTGTCCATAGTAAACAAGTGGAAACAAGCCAACTTTGCTGGCCTGTGAGAGAGTTGGTTGTGGCACCTCGTTGGCTCCACCTGCGCGTCTAAACGGTTAACCACCCCGCCAAAAAAGACGATTGCCCGAGAGAAACATCACCAGAGACGACGGCACCACGCACACACACAACCTTTGCCCATAAACATACTACTAACGCAGACGCACACTCATCCGCACCACGCATACCCAACCCACTTTCTACCCGACCGCTTCCTTCGTTAGGTTGAGGCACCCACGTAGTCCTGTCCATCCTGCCTAGGTGGTTCCGGGCCGACTTTCCTTGCGCACTATCCGTGGACCTGTGCTGGTGCAAGGTAGTTAATTGGTTTCGTTTCGTTTTGTTTCTTGGGTTGCTCTCTCCTCCTGCGGCAACACCCACCAACACGATAGACACCACACCACCACCACCACACCGAGTGGCGCATAAGGGCACCCCAACAAGCGGGACGCATACCGATTCGGGTCGAGAGCAAACACGCGACCGACCGGATACATATCCCAGACCCTCACACATCGACACGACAGATAGGCCTGCGTGAGTGTCGCCTTCCGACAAAACACCCCAGCCCACCATGGAGGACCAGCTGGTTTCGCTGCTGGCGAACACCCAGAGCTCCGATCAGGGTCCCCGCCAGCAGGCCGAGATAGAGCTCAAGCATGCGCGCGCGAACCCGGCTTTCCCTACCTCCCTGGCCAACATCGCCAACCACGCCTCCATCGACACCGCCATCCGCCAGGCCGCCCTCAGCACCCTCCGCCTCTTCATCGAGAGGAACTGGAGCCCCGAAGACAGAGACGCCTCCGAGCCCCTCGTCGACATCTCCGACGCCGCGCGCGACCAGCTGCGCAACACCCTGCTGGAGATTGCCCTGAGCAATGAGGACAAGAGACTCGTCAAGATTGCGGCAAGGTATGGCTGTTGCGGTATCTACAAAGAGTCACAGTCCCTCTGCGCGGCGGTCTCGTCATGAAATTGCGCGCGCGGAAACATAGCACCACACACAAACGCACATACAAAAGGCACAAGTCACTGACATTGTTCCAACGTCTAGCTATGCTATTGGCAAGATCGCGTCAGCCGACTTCCCCGAACGATGGCCTCAACTCCTGCCCACCGTCCTGGGCGTCATCCCCACGAGCACCGACGTCCAGCTCCACGGCGCCCTCCGCGTTCTTGGCGACATTATTGATGAGAGCCTGAGCGAGGACCAATTCTTCACCATGGCCCGTGATATTGTCAAGGCCGTCACCGAGGTTGCCCTGAACGAGGGCCGGAAACCCAACCTCCGCGCTCTCGCCATCTCTGTCTTCCGCTCGTGCTTCGACCTCATGGATATCGTCAAGGAGGACCACATGAAGGAGGTCAAGTCCTTTGCCGAGGAGGCCCTCAAGGAATGGTATCCCTTCTTCGCCCAGGTCCTCAAGACCCGTCTGCCCGAAGCCCCGGCCGAGCTCGCTAGCGGCCAGCCCGAAAGCTGGAACCACATCATTGCCATGAAGCTGCAGGTTGTCAAGACCCTTCTCAAGGTCAAGTCTGTCTTCCCTCACCTATTGCTGCCGCACAGCACCAGTCTGTTCACAGCCGTGTGGGAGGAGCTCTCTCTGCTGCAGAAGCCCCACGAGGACCTCTACATTGGACATGAGGCCCAGGGCCGTCTCGAGGACTCCGACAGCCTGCCATACACCCTCGATTTCTTGATCTTGGAGGAGCTTGACTTCCTCAACCAGTGCTTCCGCGCGCCTCCGGTCCAAGCTGAGCTCGAGGCTCAGTTGGCCGCCCACCCATCTGCGCAAGAGACCCCCTGGATGGTCGAGGTCATGAAGATGGTTGTCGGATACTCTCGCATCAGCCGTGAAGAGGAGGAGCTATGGGATATCGACTGCTCCCTGTACCTGGCCGAGGAGACCTCCGTCACTGCTAACTACACCGCCCGCACGGCGTCCGGCGACCTTCTCATCAAGCTTGGCGAGTGGTACAGCGAGAAGGCAGTGGAGGGACTCTTCGGTTACACAAAGACTCTGTTCCCTGGCGATGGTTCCCAGTGGAGGAGTCAAGAAGCTTCTCTGTACCTGTTCAATATGCTGATGAGCGATTTCCAAGATATGGAGAAGCCCATTCCGGATGCTGTTTCAGAGGCGTATCTTGGCCTGGTTGACTTCGCCGTAAACCAATCCGAGCAGCCCCTGCTGAGAGCTCGTGGTTATCTCGTTGGAGGCACCCTTGCCCGCGGATTCGCGACGCCCCCTGCCCTCCTCGACCGCATCATCCAATGCATCACTTCTGAGGAGTCCGAGGTCGTCCAGGTTGCGTGCATCAAGGCTGTGGAAGGCTTCGTCAGATCCGGCCGAGTCGGCGGAGACCGTCAGGTTCCAATCATCAACGCCATTGCTCAGTACATGCAGAACAAGGACCCTGAGGAGATGGAGGACGCAGATGAGCTGCTCGTCACCCTTGCCGAGTCTCTGCGCTCCGCCATCAACATCGATACCCGCATCGCTCTTTCTCAAGACGTTCCCTCTGTTGACCTCCTGTTCATGGTCGCGAAGCTCGGCGCCTCCAATTTCCAGGCCACCATGCTTATCTGCGAAGCCTTTGAGGAGATTGTCCGCACTCTCTCTGACACCACCTCATACACCGCTCTGTGCGCGAAGATTCTTCCCACGTTGACGGCGGCTTTTAACACGGCCAACGTAACTCAGGATGATCCTCTCGTGACCGTTGCCACTGAGCTGCTTACTGCGCTCGTTGAGCACGGCTCTGAGCCCCTCCCCGCCGGCTTCGTAGCCGCCACTCTCCCCAAACTCAACCGCCTCCTGATGGAGTCTAACGAGGGAGAGGTCCTCCGCCCTGGTGCCGAGTCTGTCAAGTACCTTCTCATGCACGACCACCACCAAGTGTTCGGCTGGCATGATGAGAGCGGCCGCTCCGGTCTGGAGGTCTGCCTTCACATCATCGACCGTCTGCTTGGGCCTTCCATCGAGGACAACTCCGCCTCCGAGGTCGGAGGTCTCGCGGCAGAGCTCGTCGAGAAGGCCGGACAGGAGCGTCTTGGTCCCTTCCTGCCTCAGCTTCTCCAGGCTGTAGCCACGAGACTGGCTTCCGCCGAGGCTGCTCCCTTCATCCAGTCACTGATCCTCGTCTTTGCGCGTTTGTCTCTCGTTGGCGCCCACGACGTTGTCGAGTTCCTCAGCCAGATTCAGATTCACGGCAACACTGGCCTCCAGGTTGTACTGAGCAAATGGCTTGAGAACTCCGTCAGCTTCGCCGGCTACGATGAGATTCGCCAAAAGTAAGTTGACTAAGACTTCTCTGGTGTGCAAAACTGACTTGAGTAGCGTTATCGCATTGTCGAAGCTTTACTCTCTTAATGATCCCCGTCTTGCCCAGACTATGGTTAAGGGCGACATGATTATCAACCAGAGTGACGGTAGAATTATGACGCGCTCCCGCGCCAAGGCCAGTAAGTACTGCAGAACCGCAACGCTTAACCAGAGGTGCTGACGTTCAAGACCCGGACCAATACACCGTCATCCCCGCCTCCCTCAAGATCCTCAAGGTCCTCATTGAGGAACTTCTCTCCGCATCAGGTGCCAACGCTGCTGCCAACGCCGCTGCCGTCGCCGCTGCGGCCGAGTTCGCTGACGAAGAGAACGACGACGACGGTTGGGAGGACGAGCCCGAGACACTCGACCTTAGCCTGGGCGGTGTTAAGAACGACCTCATGTCCTACATTGAGGGCTCAGGCGCCCGCCAGCGCGACGACGAAACGCAAGCCTACCTCACCGAGTTCTTCATGCGCGCCGCTCGGGAAAACGTGGCCAACTTTCAGGAGTGGTACGGCATGCTGACCGAGGAGGAGCGTGGCAAACTCAACGAACTCGCCAATGCCGCCGGTCAGTAGGAAGACACTGCGGATGGGTGGAGTGGTGAGGACAGGTCGGCGTTGCCGTCGATGGTGAATCCGCTTCAGCCGCAGTCGCCATTGGCTGGCGCTAGAATGCGGAATCTGCGTAAACAGCACTGTTAATGCATCTCGCATGCATGCCTCCTGTCTGTGGCCGAAAAGCTGAGGCACTCGGGACTAGGGGGTTCTTTTTTTGGAGAAGCAGTATAGGGGTTATATATAGTTCCCCGTTTATGGCTTCCAAATTGGCGACGAGGCGTTAGTAGTCGTAGTAGTAGTAGTCGTAGGGGACGGGGAGCAAACTGATAAAAAGGGGCGATGCAATTGGGACGACGCAACGAAACGGAATGGAATTGTAGATAGATCACACACACACACACAACACCCCCCTTTTAGAAGAACTGCAGCGGCTGTCTGGCTCCCCACGTGGGTTTAGACCAATGATGACATGGTCATATCCCGTTGGTGGCTGCCGCGGCTTTGGCGGCGTGCGAACGAATGATGGCTCACTCTCGAACCTTTGGTTTTTGTCTGATGAGGCGTCAATAATGTTAGATTAAATTTACGTTGCGAACAAGATTCTTGATGTGGTAAGCTGAGTACTTTGATGTTCCTGAAAGGTTGGCAGTAGGATTGGTGTCGATGGCTAGGTGTACATTGCTTTGCTGCCTCAAGATCCAATAAGCTGCGAAATCTCATGCCCGACCTCTGAGGTAGCGTTATCCGCGGCCGTCATGTTTGGTGGACTATTCCTCGTGTTGATTCGGATCTGCGTCGCATGTACGTGTCAAACGCCCATGGCATGGAGACCACGAAATAGCGAGACTCGAGACATCGTGGTGGGTTTTCTTTCTCCGCCTTTCTGTCGAACTCGACGCGGACATATTGGCCATTGCTGGCACATCAACTATGGCGGAAGGCCGGTTTTATACCCTATTCACCTCCGCCAGCAGAGAGACGTTAATAGGTGCTTCGTGATTGTGCCTTTCTGACGAAAACTTCATACATCCCATCAGAATGACCAGTATAGTACTCAACGAATTCGAAGACATCGCCAAAGCACTCGAAAACGACGTAACGTAGATGGGAGGTAGAGAGATCTTCACAATGAGGCATCCGTGAAGTTGTGAACAGAATGTTTCCGATCGTCAGCTGTCAAGTTTCCCGGGACACCCATTGCAACAGAGACGTTTCTGATAAGCAGAAGTGAAGGGTTCCTGGTGACATGGTGACAGATTGTTCGTTTTCATCTTTGAACCGGGTCGTTCTGTGACTATTTGGCGGTATAGTCACCGCCGGAGTTGCACCCTGGTCAGTCTGTCTGTTGCTGGTCCACATCGAGGTCGCAACACGTCTTATGTATGTGGAGATATCCGGTTGGTGCCTGGAGCCAACACTTCCAACCCTGACACTGTCATTGTCTGTTGCTTGGCACTTTAGGCAGAAACCTCGGTGTTGTGAAATTACTTAAGTTGTGTTAATAAGAGCTCCCCCCATGGGCATCGTGCAAGTCCGCAGACCAATTTCTCGACACTTTCTCCAAATAATATCACGATGGCATCGGAAGACGAGATGCAAGAAGACGCCACGTATCTAGCCGGCCGAGCCGCGTTTTACGACGCTTGTGAAGCCGGCAATCTGGAGGGTCTAAAGATATTGCTTACCGAGCGGCCAAACCTCAACATCAGCGCTCTGCACGAGTACACTTGGACTGATTGGAAAACTCCTCTGCAAGCTGCCGTCAGCGCGGGCCACCTTGACATTGTCGGCTTTCTCCTCGCTCTCCGGGTCGATTTGGAAACGAGATGTTTGCAGCAAATGGAATCATACACCGCCCTCCACTACGCTGCGTTGAGATCTTCGCCGGAGATGGTGCGCGTTTTGATTGCTGCTGGGGCCGATGCGCATGCGAAATTTCGTAATCACCAAGACTGGGATGCGCCTGCCTTGCTTCTCCCTCTAGAGTCTGTCTATCCCCGCTACGGCATTGGTAAAGTCAGGCAGGAGCATTACGACACAATGACAATCTTCCTCGAGCTCGGGCATGATATTAACCACCCCGGTGACAGTGGCATTCCTGGACATGGCTCTCTGGTAATAAATCAATGATTAGCTCACTGGAAAAAAAAGAAACTAGGCTGATTGATTCTTCTTAGATCTCGCGCGCTGTGATGTGCAATAGCCGAGATTTGGTCAAGTGGCTTGTCGACCGCGGCGCGACCACCTCAAATTACCTGGTGGGTTTGTCCAAGGTATACGGCTGGCCGAATAAATCTCCATATAAGCGCCTAGCAGAGTTGAGGGGCTTAACTGAGGAAGACTGCGGGGGCAACCGCACTTTCAGGTATCTGGTTGAGGAGCTGGGATTACGGGAAGAGGAAGAAGAATGATTCTTTCATCTGCTAGAGTAATAGGGCAAGACTGCTTACCCTGGCCAATCTCAGGATCTGCTTTTCTGCAATAAAAGCAGCTATTTTGAGGTAAGCATCTGGCGAGGCTGTTGCGCCTGAACGACAGGACCAAGTGCAAACAAACGATGGCGGATACAGTCTTCATAGCTTTGACATGGCACGAAACTTCGCAAATTCCAAGAAAGGCAGGTTAATTGCCAATGATTCTCATCTTGGACTGTAATCATGGTATAAAATACATTGCATGAAGCACGGCAAATCATTTCTTGTTGGTGATCTACGCACTAGGGTTAAAACACTGAAACCTATGAGAACATCGTCCATTTTCTAAAAAATATGATGTTTACTATGTCCAACTGGATCCTTTCCCTGTAAGCTGTGGCACATGCGCATACCTCACTACATACGTCGTATACGGCAAGGAACGCGGATGACGAAGGACGACGACGATACAGAATCAGTCAAATTTTCTAGCACCTTAACCGTCATGCCTTTTGGCAGGACGTTGCGTTTCAGGGTTGCGTGATGTGATTTTCCTTCTGACCACATGCGGAACCTGTGGAGGAATCGCCGATGCCCTCAAGTGAAAACGAGACTTGTGCATGCTAATTTGAATAGTATAATACTCATATCTAGAGGTTAGAGTATTTCTGACTCACGCGGTCATCCATCAATATAAATTGCCCTAGATCTCTAAACATGGCTTTGTCCCACTTGAATGGTTCCAATCTCGTGTTCTTTTGTTCTTCCCCCAGTTAGCTCAAATCAATGCCAAGACCCGAGCGAGGTGCTTATGGCACTTAGTCTTCGATCACATTTAGCAGCGGCTCCGGCTTGTCTCCTTTTTGTACTCATTCACTTGGGAATACAGAAGAAAGAGGTTTATATTAACCAAAGGCCTAAGAATGCGTCGGACTATGGGAGCTTGAGCAATATCTCATCAGTCCATAATGGAGAAGGCTTTCTATTATTTCAATCCTCCCTCCAAACTTCTACACTTCCACAGCGTATAAGGTCTAATAAGTGCTGGCACGATGTATGACCGACACGGGGTGAAATAGACACTTCTACGATGTTTTGGCAATATCAACATCCCCAACTGTAGTAACCACAGAATGGATAACCTGATATAAACCAGAGACATGTATGTGGACTGCTTCTCTCAAACCGTCAGGTCTTCCCACTCTCCCTTCAAAAACAAGGCAGTTTTGACCCCCAACTCATTTGTTAGGTCTGGCTAGGTTTAGTTCTAGCTATGTCCCATCGCGGAGATGAGTTGACATATTATTGAGCAGAGGACGGACCTGGTTATTTCCATCGTCTATGTAGTATTCATATGTTGTGAGGAATTGAATCAGCTGATAGGTCTGAGCCGGCACACTTCGTCGCAACTTAGTACCCGCTGCGCGAAGCCTTGTAAACACCCCAAATTTGAATCCGTTCGAATTCAATGCTGAACAGTGCCGCAGGTTGGATATAGGTGTAGGAAATATGTTTCTAATTAAATACTTCATCACTGGCACAGCACATTGAAACTACAAGCAGATGACGCAGCTTAAGGATGTTATACCATAAACCGCATGACCCTTGTTCCATAGCTTTCCTGGCCGACATGATTCGAGATTCTCAAAGAGACAACTTATTATTGCCATCCTACACTGTTATCCCTCTGATGAAAGAGAGCACTGAACACTCAAGGCAGGAAAACAGGCCGTGCTGGTGTAAGAGGGTCCCACAGCAGTGACTAACGACACCTTCTGGCGGCGCAGACCTCGCTGAAGATATGCACAATTCCCTAGACAAGCCATTGATTTCGGGACCATCCCAAACATTCTTTGATCTTGGTTTTCACTCCTTCCTTAGACCGTTGGTGTCGTCCCAATCACCCTTACCTTCGCAACTTGGCAGAGGTCGTTAGCCCATGGCGCACGGGCCTGCGCCACCCCCACATCCTCTCTCGCGCCACATCTTACTCTCCCTCACCCGACGCAGGCAAAAATCTCAATTCACCACCAAAACCAATTGAACAAAAACATCAACACAACATCAACAAAAAGAAAAGGAATTGCGGGCTCAAGCTCGCATGATGATGACAAGAGTGGGATTCGAACCCACGCCAATTACTTGACTAGCACCTGAAGCTAGCGCCTTAGACCGCTCGGCCATCTTGCCTTGTTTTGAGACAGCGGCTCAGATTGTGCATTATGAAGCATGTGCGTGGGGCTGGGGTGGGGTTGGGTCAGTCGGGGCTTGCCAGTGGGTGATCAAGGTGCGTGATTGGCCCATTTGGCTTGCAATCGGGCGCCAAATTGGCAGTTTCGTCGCTTGTGCATGACCTTGAGAGTTTGAGTCAAGAGTGTGAGTCAAAAGTGGTTTATCAGCGTAAGTCTGGAAACACCTTTGACTCTCGAAGGCTTCGGCTGACCCACAACCGACGTACCGGAGCAGACTCTGCTGTCTGGTGCTGCGGTTCGGTAAGACTTTTCCCTCTGAGCGGACGCTTTATTCAACGGGCAAATTACTGATTTCATCAAGCAAACATGCAAAGATTTGTGCTGTTCTAGCGTTTCTTATCGTTTTCTTCTTCAACGTCCTTGCCGTGTTGTCATCCGAAATCACTATCCGCCTGGCGAGCCATAAATCTCGGCCCGAACAGCCAAACTCTTTGGCATGATATCCGGCATCAAGGGAATCGGCCAAAACCGTAACATGGCTTTATATGTCCTAGGAAGCTACTTGGAGAATAGAAATTTCAAGACCTCACTCCCTTGATTGGTGTATTAGTTGAAACCCACTCGCTCTCATTAGCTATTGACCAAGTGAAATATGAAGAGTCTCACAATCGACATCGGGCCTCCGATATCAACCCGTTGGTTATGTTTCACTGATTCAATCTCCATAGCTACAGCCCGTATCATTCTGGTTGAAGCCACTTCATCAGCCCTGTTCCTTTGGACCCAGCCCGAGGCACTCTCCCAGTGCCTTGGCATTTGCGTAATATGCCGAAACGTGCCTGCACCGATCCCTGGAAGAGTTATTCACGATGAACGGCGAAGCATTCCTTGACTGTTTCGAAATAATTCAACGAACCGGAACACTCCAGCCCTGATCCAAGTGTCGACTGAAGCTGTGTACAATACAATCCTTGAATGTTTGTTAGCGTGGTTCTTCGTTAGAAGACTGTCTCTTTTCAGTGCTTACTTACTTCTGTAGAGAATATTCTTTTGTCTTAGAAATAACGAGGTGATTCAGGTAGAGGGTTACACCAACATTCAAGGATCGTAGCATACTTGAGATGCGCCTCGATTGAACATACACTTTATAACATTGTATGAAGTCAAAGTTTAGTATGATTCAAATGGCTGGCCGTCATGAAGTTCCGTACACAAATTGGAGACGGCCTTCTTCACGAGTATCAGCATGTTTTAGACATTCTGAAGCCACTCTGGCTTGGATTCTTACAGATCTGAGCACAATTAAATAATTCCGCAAGACCGTTTCAGACGCGAATGCCGTGTCTTGAGACATCCTCAGAGGCTGCAATCCTGGCGCGAGGTGTTGGTAAAGCTTAGCCAATATACTGACACATCGCGGTCCATCGGCATGCTGCGATGTAGGATCTACACAGGAAACCATATTCCATTGGATTTGCGGTTGTGATTGATGCTACCTGAGATTGCTTTCATTCGTCTCCAATCTCTGCCCGTATATATGGAAGAATATCCAGCTTTGTGATGCAGTCTCCCTAGAGGGCTTGCCCCATCTTGGCTGAGCCTACTTCCCTTCTCCAAACGACGGCCTCATTGCACGATGGGTAACTGTCTATCGATTTCCGACTTTTCGTCCTCCCCGAGCGTGTGGAGCGGATGTGAAGCGGTCGTAGATGGACTTGCGAATCTGGATCTCCTGGCCACCTCGTCGTCAAATACGCCAGCCTTTTGCCAGACGACGTGTGCGAACAACAACCGGCGATTTCCTCTCGTAATCGACAACTTCTACTACTACTCAAAACTAAATTCGCCCGATCCCGTCTTCATCAATTCCCCGCCACCAAGAAATTTCCAAAACAGGATCCTTGCACTCGACCTTGCCCAGGCACGCAGACATACGATGATGGCTATTGCATCCGGACCGCAACGGCATCATGCGGAGGAATTGTTAGCGGCACAACGCTCTTCTCAATCTACGGGCCTTCTTCCATATCAACTTATACTCCGTCAACGACTTCGACGAGCTCAGTCATATCTACAACCTCGTCTAGCTCATCAAGCTCCTCGGTTCCGACGTCGACAAGCTCTTCTGTCCCTTCAAGTACCACAGTGTCCCCGACAAGTAGCAGAACAATGACCTCGACAATTACATCTTCTACATTGGAGATTTCGTCATCAACATCTGTGAGTTTGATGAGTACCACGATCGCGAGTTCGGACTCCACAAGCACTGGGTTAGCAAGCACATTTACAACATCCGCGATCACGAGCATCTCCACGTCTTCAAACTCTAACCCAGCAACGTCGATGAGTACTTCAAGCAGCGTAAATAACATCTCAAACTCACTTCAGACGACCAGTCAGGATGGCACGTCAAGCTCTACTGGCATTTCAAGCTCTACTGATACGTCGAGCTCTGTTGGCACTTCCAGTGCCTCCAGCAATGCCGCGAGCAGCTTTTCGAGCAGCACATCAAGCAGTGCCCAGGGGGTTAGCAGCTTGGATACCATAACCGGCAGTTCACCCATGACCAGCTCGAGCGTCATCCCTGGTACAACCAACAGTCCGGTCTTCAGTTCAATGACTGGTCCACGCTTCATCAACACCACCTCCAGCACGAGCGGCACGACTTTCACGCCAGTTAGCAGCATGACGAGTGGTCTAGTCGGAGAATCCAGCACGGCAACAAGTCAAATCACGAGATCATCAGCTCAGATACCTCCCACGCTGTCAAGTCTCACCACTTCTTCACGATCTTCCACCATCCCAGCTACGAGCGCTGGTAGCTCGAGGCCCGCTTCCTCCACGACAAGGATAAGCAGCACCACCGCACCACCGCCTGCCACCACTATTCCCATCATGACCATGACCGCTGATGCCATGCAAGCCATCCCTCCGATGCTTTTATCGGATTTCCTGGTTGCTATCATTGGAGGCCCATTGCAAAGTCAACATGCTCAGACTCTTTCTTGAAAGAGTAACGTTTGTCGGCAAAGCATGGCAGGGTATTTAGCCTAGGTTATGTCAGACCACGCCTTCATAAACAGGTAAAGCAGTTCACCCAATGCTTGTATCACAGTTAATCTACGTAATGGCAGCATCTAGTGTAGGGTGAATTGTTGTACCAGATTATGAAGACCTGGCTTCATACCCGTCACTGAATTTGGCCTCATGTTCGGTATTGCGTTGCCGCTAGTCCGGTTTCTTAGAAGAGTATGATCTATGTGACAGGTCTGAAAAGGGCGGAAGAACATGTTGGTCTCATTCAGCGTGCGCCTGCGTCCTTCAGTCCTATAGAATTGTATTCTTAGCTGGCAAAGGCTGACCAAGGTGTTTGTGAATATCCGTTCTTAGACTATATAGTGTATTGTGCAAAGCGACCGACGGTCACCATCTAAGTGCTTGAGCATTTGAAACGACGACCAGATATGACCATATAGGTAAGTAGAGCACGAGACGAAGAAGTTTTGAAGTGTATGTCAGATATGCCAGACACCACTGTTCTTCCCTCTGTCGTAAATGAAGCAATCTAACTTAAAAACAGTGCCAAGACCAAAGCAACATAACCGCTGAAAGAGCCAATTCTCTTGACTCGGGGCTCACAGCGACGAGTCCTCCGCGAATTCGGATTGCAGTGCTTCCACGGAGCGTCCGAGGGCTTGACTTGACTCCACAAGTGCTCCGGGGCGAGAAACCGGCCGTCAAGCTGGGCAGACTCTGGACAAAGTACAGACCGGAGACGGCAGGCCCGGAGGTTCACTATGCGCCACCGACTGCCGATAGCACCGCGGCGCCAGTCCGGGATGCCCGCCCGGTGCGGGGTGGGCGAAAAAACAAGCTTTAGGTCTCATCCCACCGCGGCAGCCCATCCCTGAAGCCGCTCCACCAAAGGGGCCTTGTTCATCTCGGCACTTCGGCATGCTTATCAGCTAATTCATCCAGTAACGCGGTGCAATTCAGCTTTTGACCTGCCTAATCCGTAGCTAATCACCATGCGTTAACTTTGGAGCAGCACTCTACACACTGTCGATACGAATTGATCATTTGCCCATCATATATGAGCAGCAATACAATATGAACAACGACATGCCTCCTTGGGTTAGATATGTCCACTCTTTCTAAATGCCCATGGCGTCATTCGGGAGGGCTCCATTTGCGAGCGATTCGCCGGCGGTCCGATCGTGGGGTGCGATGCTTCGATATATAGTTGGTTCCATGGCATGCAAGGCACATTTCTTGGCCCTCCTTGGCTCTTGCTTGGCAGCTCCTTCGTTCCCTTGAGCCTCACGCGTGTCTCAAACGGTATTCCGGGTCTTGAAATATGCGCTCGTCAAGCATCGTCGCCGGCGTCCTCGCCGCCCTGCCCCTCGTCTCGGCCTGGGTCTCACCCCACGCCCACCGCCAGCGTCTCGCGAACCGTCAAGCCGCAGCGCCGAAGCAGGTGGAGGAGCGGGGACCGCTGCGCCGGAGCGATTTGCAGTACTACAACAACAAGACCAGTGGTAAGTGGACGCTCGACAACCCGGCTTTCGGTCTGATTCTCACTAAATGCTCTCCCCATTGCAGGCTTCTATGTTGACGGAACCTCGATCCCTGAGGTGAACTTCAACGTTGGCGAAAGCTATGCCGGCCTGATTCCCGTCGATGCGACGAAGCCTGAAGCCGAGCAGCAGAAGAACTTTTTCTGGTTCTTCCCGACTGAGAACCCCGCCGGCAAGGACGATGTCATCATCTGGTTCAATGGCGGCCCGGGATGCTCATCCATGGAGGGTAAGCCGATTTCGATGTAATACCGAGGATTCCCATCACTTACAACTACCAGGATTCCTGCAAGAGAACGGCCCGTTCCTCTGGCAGTACGGAACCATCAGGCCCGTCCCCAACGCCTGGTCATGGCACAAGCTAGCCAACGTGATCTGGTACGCCCTCCGCCCTCCTCTCCTGAGGTCTCGCGAGCTAACAATCACAGGGTCGAGTACCCCATCGGTACCGGCTTCAGCTCCGGCAACGTCACGGCCACGAACAACGCCGAGACCGCCGACCAGTTCGCCTCCTTCTGGAAGAACTTCGTCTCCACGTTCGACCTCCAGGGCAAGAACCTCTACATCGCCGGCGAGAGCTACGCCGGCATCTACGTGCCCTACGTCGGCGCCGCCATGCTCGACAAAAACGACACGGCCTACTACAACGTCAAGGGCGCCCTCTACTACGACCCTGTCATGCCCTACTCGGACGACCTCGGCTTCGACCACGCCGCGCTCCCCGCCTTCCACCGCTACTGGGAGAACGTCTTCGGCTTCTCCAAGAGCATGAAGGCCCAGCTCGACGCCGACAACGACAAGTGCGAGCTCGACACCTACCTCGCCAAGCACCTCGCCTACCCCCCGCCGCCGACTCCCTGGGAGAGCGTCAAGTGGGACCCCGACTATGATGTGGTGAACCACTTTGACAACTACATCAACGCCATCAACCCCTGCTTCAACGGCTACCACGTCCTCGACACTTGCCCCGTCCTCTGGGACGTCCTCGGCTTCCCGTCCGTCATGTACTCCCCGCCCAACACGACGCTGTACTTCAACATCCCAGAGGTGCGCAAGGCCATCCACGTGCCCGTCGACTACCCCTCCTGGAGCGAGTGCCAGGACCCCGTCTTCGTCGGCGGCGAGGACAACTACAACGGCACCGAGCACGAGGCCAAGTTCCAGACGCTCGTCGAGCGCACCAACAACGTGCACGTCGGCTCCGGCCAGGCCGATTATGTGATCCAGCCCAACGTCACGGCGCTCGGCATCCAGCGCATCCGGTGGAACGGCAAGCAGGGCTTCGAGACGCAGCCGGCGGACGAGTTGCTGCTCCCGGATGTTGATAACACCGACGACAACGTGATCAGCTGGGCCGGCGGCAACGTGCAGGGCGTGGTGCACACGGAGCGCGGGTTCACGCACTCGACCGCCAAGCTGAGCGGGCACATGGTCCCGCAGTACAACCCGGGCGTCGCGCTGAGGCATGCCGAGTTTATGTTGGGAAGGGTGAAGTCGATGACTAAGGGCGACCCGTGGACGATCAAGATTTCGACCAACTTTGAGTATCCCTATTAATGTATTGAGAATATAGGTTTGTGGCTGCATGTAGACCTAATTTACCTTCAATGTAGATGTTTATTGAATAATTATAAATTCAAAGGTCAGCCATCAGTGTTCACGAAATAAGATGACAGCGTAGCACATTTCAAGAGAGAACATCACAAAAGAATGAGAACACAAGTATGCGAACGATTCTATTTCGCATCGAGACCAAGTAGACTTGCAACAAGGCCCATGAGGCGGCGCGTCGCCGCACTGCTCTATGTAACCAGATCCACACCCATGCCACACATCGCGTTCAAGTCGTCCCCCCAGACTTTTACAAAGTCACTGGTCTCATTCATCCCTGAACATGACAAAACGTGTGCTTGAAAAATCCGCCCGCCCCTGCCCCCTTTTTGTATGTAAGCCCTTCGACTCCAAGTCACCGAGTCCAAACGCCGAAGAACAAAGAGCTTGGGAACATTCCTTTCAAGCATGGAACGCAAGGCTGCACACATATGCTGCCGCTCCCCCGTTTGCAAATGCAGATGCAAGAGCTTTCGTTTCTGTCGCTTATTGCTTGAGGATGGCCTTGCCCTTGGCCTTGGCGGCGGCGAGAGCGCCGGAGAGGCCGAACTGGGAGGCGAAGCCGTCGATACGGTGGACGGCGTTGAGGTTCTTGACGGCGACCATCTGGAAGCAGGTGGCGGAGCCCTGGCGCGAGGCGATGACGGACCAGGCGAGGAAGAGCTCCCAGATGCGGTACCAGCGCTGGCCGTACTTGGCGGTGATGGCGTTGGCGTTGCCGAGCCAGTTACGGTACCAGCGCCAGAGAGTGCCGGAGTAGTGAACACCGACGGTGTCGACGCTCTTGATCTCCCAGCCGGCCTTCTCGAGGCAAGAGATGTAGTACCAGAGAGGGGTGGAAGCGTCGGCGCCGGGGAAGATGTACTTGTTGAGGAAGGTGCCCCAGATAAGGTCCTCGTACTGCCAGGGTCTGCGGAGGCCGGAGAGCTGGACGTACATGGCACCGTCATCCTCGAGCATGTCGTAGCACTGGCGGAAGAAACCGGTGAGGCGCTTGATGCCGACGTGCTCGCCCATCTCGAGCTGGGTGATCTTGTTGAACTTCTTCTTGGGGATATCGCGGTAGTCGGAGACGAGGAGCTGGGACTGGGTCTCAGGGATGCCGGCGCGGCGGAGGGCGTCGTTGCCCCAGGCGGCCTGGTTGCGGGCGAGGGTGGCTCCGGTGACGTGGGCGCCGTAGTTGACGGAGGCGAAGCGGGCGAGGGTTCCCCAGCCGCAGCCGATGTCGAGCATGGTCTCGCCCTCCTTGAGGTCGATCTTCTCGCAGACGATGGCCATCTTGTTGTCCTGCATCTCCTCGAGGGTCTCCTCGCGGGTGATGTCGGAGAAGACGCCCGAGGTGTAGATCATGCGGGGACCGAGGAACCAGGCGTAGTGGTCGTTGCCGGAGTCGTAGGTGGGGCGGACCTGCTCCTCGTCCTGCTCGCGGGAGTGGAAGGCGACGTCGCGGAAGAAGGTGAAGAGGATGAACTTGAGAACGGCCCAGGTGAACTGGAAGGTGCACCAGTCGTGGCGGTACTCCATGATCTCGAGGCAGTCGCCGTTGAACTCGACGTCGCCGTCAAAGTACATTTCGTAGAAGGTCTTGATGGGGATCTTGTTGCGTCCGCTCCATCGCTGCTTGTCGGCCTCCTTCTTGAAGGTGATGTAGTGCTCGACCGGGCGACCGGGCAGCTTGGCCTTGTCGTTGATGCGCGGGGAGTAGGTGGAGGCGATGGTCCAGACGACGATCAGGGCCGGGAAGAAGCAGAGCAGGAGGAAGAAGGTGTAGGTCTTCCAGCCGCCGCCAACGGAGCGGGTGAGCCACCAAGGTACGCCGAAGACGAGAGCTCCGAGCACCCAGTTCGAGAAGGACTCGTGGCCGGGGCCCTCAGCAGGAAGTGGCGCATTGTAGATGGCGGGGTACTGTGAGAGGACGGTGGTTAGCGGGAGGTTATTCAGATGAAGCCAATTGAGCTCAATTGGATACGTGCGACCACACATCTCTCTCTTCTCATGGATCGAAAAAAGGGGAGGAAAAAAAAACTCACGTCAGTGGTCTTGACGCCGCAGTCCTCGGTGGTGCTGAACTTGGCGGGGGGTTGGGGAGGGGTCTTGATGAAGGTGATGTCGCCCTCGAGCTGGTCGCCCTTGAGCTTCTCGGACGCCATGGTGAAGTATCCGTAGGTTGGACTCGTGAGAAACGGGCAGTGTTTCTTCACGATGCGGCTCTCAGCAGAGGGAAGGGGGTGGGTGGTGGTTTTGAAGGTGAACCTCTGTGGCTGGCCGGCCGTGTGGACAGATTTAAGCTGGGAGCTCATTCCGTCATTCTAGACGCGCCCGCGCCGGGGGGGTCTCTCAGGCCCTGGTGGCTTTCTGGGTGCTGGGCCTCTGTCTGTCTGGCCCTGGTGGCTGCTACCCTGCTGGTGTCCCAGGCTCACCGTCCCAACCTGTGCTCCTGGAATTGTCTGAGCAGCGAGTCCAGCCAATCTAAGCGGCTTGCGCGTCGTGCAGCGCCCGTTTGTACCCACTCCAGCGAACTGGGAGTGGGCACCACCACGCAGGGGTCGCTGAAAAAACAGGTCTCAACGGCACCTGAGTGGCTGCCAGCCCCAGGGGCCCCGACAACACCCCACCAACAGACCGTCCTCGCCAAGTCAGTTGAGGCCACGAAGTGTGTAAAAAGTCTTCACCGCCCACCTCCCCCAGGTCCTGTACCCTGTGGCTTCCCCTATGTTTGTAGCGATGAAGAACGGTAAGGGCCTTGCTCGCTGCTATTTGGACAGGGCCTCTCAATTCGCTAATTGTGATTGGACATTGAGAATTCCATTGGCCAATTTGCCGTTTCTACAGAGATACCGAGGACCCTTAAAGTAAAAGGGGTGCTTCAAAAGCAGATAGAGATCATCGCCAAAAGGAGCCTCTCAGTCCAGCCTCCCAGCATTTATTGAGACGAGACGAGAAGAGAGCCTCGCAAGGTCGATGCAGTGGACAATAAACGATAATCCACAATACCATTGCTTTTCTCGTGTTCGGGTCTACCGGGTTGGCTGCTGCTGCCCACCACCAGCCGGTAACACCTCATCACCTGAGATACCGTTTTATCAGATGCATTAGCCTGAGCGGTTTCGCAGAGCCAGACATGTGTTTTGGAAAAGACCCCAGCACCAGCTCCGGTCCGGCCCCCCAGATAGTGGGTTTCTTCCGACAGCGGGTCCTTGACGGCCCCGCCAGCTCCCCGCACCGGCTTTCGGCTCCGAGATTGGAGCAACCAGCTATGGCTAAGCCTTTTGCTCCTTCAACCCCATGCGGTCAATGGGAGATCCTTTGATCGCGCTGTAGTGGTGGAGTCCAAACATTGACTCCTCCGAGATCTCAATCTCCCGTTTGCCTCGCTGGTACACCTCCGCATCGTACTCGTCGATCGCCGCCGCAAGAGTCTGCCGGCCCTCCTTCACGGCCGTGATGGCCTTGACCAGGTTTCCGGCGTCCTGCAGTGCATTATTCAAGCCCTGGCCACGAACTGGAGTGTTCTCACGGTTAGAGCCAGCAAATTTGTCTTCGGGCTTGGAGTGCGCACTCACAAGGACACATGGGGTGCGCGGCGTCGCCGGCAACGGTGACGCGCCCGCCAAAGTTTTTCCATGGCGCAATTCTTTTCCACTCTGCGTACTACACCCAGTCAGCGACTTCAGTGATATGTTGTTAAGATTTGAACATCATATACCTTGTCACGCGGAATGTATGTGTCATCCGGGACCCAGAGCGCAGCAGACCGGTACGGCTCGCAGTACGGCTCCGCGAGCTTCTTGAAATATTTCATCCTGTCCTCGTTTGTCTCGGGAGGATCTTCAGTGCTCCAAAGAGACAGCGCGACCTGGAACTCCCAGGTTTCCGGGTCCTCGGGATCAGGAACATCGGCCACTGTAATAAGTCAGCTCAAGCACACATCATCCAGGAGATGGAACCCACCAGCGAGAAAGAACAGAGTGTCTTGGTCCGGATGAACAGCCATCTCGACTTTTGTTAGTTTTGTGGCCATTACAACGGCAACTCTCACAGCTTACATTGGCAATCGGGTGAATCTTGCTCCTGAGATATCGAGCCTGCTCCGCCGTGTACCGACATCCAATGTTCTGTCTCAACGTTAGTAACTTCGACACATATCTCATACTCCTCATCACATACCGTAGAAATCAACGGGACCCGATCCAGCTCCTTGGCATCGCCATTCACGAGGTGATCTCTCACAACACTCTTCGCTACCACACGTCAGCCAACCAACATTCCCCCAACCCAGCCAAACGCAACTCACCACCATCCGCCCCAACAATCACATCCACACGCACCACCTCGCCATTCTCAAAAGTAGCCGTGACCCCCTCTCCACTCGTATCGACCCCCGCCAGCTTATACCCAAACCTCACATCGATCCCGCGCCGGAACAGATCCCTCAGCTTCCTGCGCACGACCCGTCTGCCGTCGTCCACCTTCGCCGCAACCAGCACCTCGCCCGTCTTGCCGTCCACGACCGGCAGGCTCTGGGCCTCGTCGTGCGAGGGCTCGTGCCAGGGGTTCGTGTGCGCGCTGCTCAGAGCGGCGAAGAGCTCGGGCGGGAGGCACTGCTCGACGTTGCGGCGGGACCAGTGCAGGGCCATCGTCCACGTTCGCGGGTTGTCCTCGTAGGTTTGTCTGGGGAGGGTCTCGAAGACGGAGACTCGGACGTTGGCCTGCGCGGGTTAGCATCTTTGTGTGTGTCTGTGTTCGTGGCCGTGTGTGGAGATGGACGGGCAACCTTTTCCAGTCCTTGGGCGAGGAGGAGGCCGGTTGCACCTGGGGCTCGTTAGTACGTGGGTTGTTTCGGGATAATAGACATGTTGTTTGGCGTACCTGCTCCGATGATTGCAACATGGAGATTCGGAGAAGACATCTCGGTTCCTAGAATGCTGATGCGAATATCGGTAGTATGGGAGTTATATCAAGAGTGAGTCCAAGTTGGCTATGAGAACAGCCTGATCATTCCAACTCACGAGGATCATCATTTATACTTTACTCACAAGGTATCGTCGTACTTCACGTTGTGTTGATGATCCGTTCATGATGGTATCCCGGAAGGCCGGGAGTGAGTTCGACTCGCGCTTTCGCGGTTACAACAAGAGTGACGTTATCCCGTCGGCTGAAGTCATTCATTCAACTGCAAATGTCTTGGCTGCGTTGTCACCACGACTAAATCCCGCTTTTTTGGAGACGCTCATGTTAAACGACTTCGCTTTCCTGAACTAGGGCTGGACGGGCCGGTCTCTCGATAGCGACCGAGGCCGAACAATGTCGTTCAGCCGGTCACCATATTCAAGACCTATTGGCGATTATGTATGTGATTAGACAATCATTTGATTAGAAAGTGTCTTCGTGTCCCTGGCTAAGAGACATATGCCAACTCCAAAACACCGTATTCTGTACCTGTAATAACCCATGTTCCATTTGCTTCCCCCGCATGCACTGTAGTTCTTTTCCATATTATCTTACATCCACATCAAGTTCCGGCTCTGCCTCCTGTTCTGCTGCCACAATGGCCTCTCTTCCGTGATATCACCACCGCCAGCATTCGCGTTCGGGGCCGCGCCGAACTCGGTCGCAGTGGCACCCGTCGCCGTGCTATTACCTCCAGCACTGCCCTGGCGGACCTCATCTCCCTCAGGACGGGAGATGGCCTCGTGGTAGCCGCGCAGGAACTCCGTCATTTCATTCTGGTGCGTCAGCGGGATCTCATCCTCTCCCCCATTTCCGGAACGGACCGCTCCCGATGCAACGGCGCCGCCGGCACCACCACTCTTCACGGAGCCCCCGCTGTGGGCGGCGTTGCCTCCCGTGATAGACGTGGTGGTCCCGTGCGCGCCGGGCATCATGGACGGGTGCCCGTAGCCGGCCTGGTCGAACATGGTGTCCTGACCCGGGACCTGGGTGAAGTCCTTCTGGTTCGTCATGGGGCTGGGAATGTGGGTTAGCGTTTCCGATCGGATGATATGATGGGGATGGGGATGTGGGAACGTGGGGGGGATGAGGCGAGATGGGATATTATACCTGATATATGAAGGCCCCTTGCCCTGGCCGGGGCCCACACGCTGGTTCCTGCCCTTACGCTTGCCCATCCAGAAAGCAACAGACACAATGGCGACGAAGATGGCTGCTCCAGCGACGGTTCCTCCGATGATTCCGCCGTTGCGTGCGAGAGCGGCGTCCTGCTGCGCCTGCGTCGGCGGCGAGTGAGGCCCACCGCTTGCCGCAGGGTGCGAAGAAGTGGAGCTGGGCGCCTGCGAGGTTGGCGAGGAGCTGGAACTGGAGCTGGTGGTCGTCGTGGACGAGGAACTTGTCGTCGAAGAGTCAGAGCTCGACGCGGAAGAGCTGCCTGAGCTGGAGCTGGACGCGGTGCTGGCGGCCTTGGTGACGATGCCGGAGACGTGGGTGATGGAGACAGTCGTGCTCAGCCCCGAGGCGGTGGCCGCGACGTAGAAGCCCTGGGTGCTCGTGCCGCATCCGTACTGGTAGGCGCCGCCGTCGTACGTGTTCTTGTAGCACACGTTGGAGCCCTGGCAGGTGTATACGTACGGGTCGTACGCCGACGGGGTGGGGCTGTTCTGGTCAACGCAGCTGGTGTAGACGCCCGTCGTGCAGGCGACGCCGTTCGGGCAGCAGCCGACGGCCGAGACGGAGGCGTCCATGGCGCAGTGCGAGCCGGCCGAGCATGTTGCCGCGAAGCCTGGGTCGCCGCCGATGTAACCGCAGACGGTGTTGGTGCTGGAATCCTGTCTCCTTCCGAGCCATGGCATCGGCGTCTGCAGAGGCCAGTCTACGACATCGAGTACACGGAAGGGGAGGTGCTGCGTTTTTTGCGGGAGCACGGCGACGGCGTCGGCGATGGTCAGGAGATTCGAGAGCAGCACGAGAGCTGCCGCGGCGGGCGGGAGCCGGAAGACGTCGCGAGATACCATGGTGTTTCGGTGGTTTGGGTGATCTTCGCACCCGTTATCCAAATCCTTTCAAAGCCCTTTCTTTCCTTTGCCAGCAACAAGATCCTTGTCGATGATGGCGTTCCCCAAGTCGGATGTAAGACTCAAGATGGCAGTCAAGCGCTTGAGTCCGGCGGAATCCGTGTAATTAAAACCCGGTTACAAAGAGACAACCAAGAGACCAAAAGAAAGAGACGTGGGATTCTGGGAGGAATAGACGCGGGGCCCTGGTGGAAGAATAGGCAGAAGGAAAAGAACGAAGAAGAGAGAAAAAAGGAATCCTGCCTCGAGGAATCGGAGGACGAGGTGCAATTTAGATCGGAGCAGGGACGGCATGGAGGAGGAGGAAGGGAGGGGTGGTTGTGGTTGTGGTTCCGGGGGGTGGCCGCCAACAGGGCTGATGTTCATTGGGGAGCAGGCGGGTTTCAGGGATTTCTCTCCCATCATCAGCATTGCGCCTTTTCGGGTTGGGGGAGGGGCAGCTTGGCTGTCCAAGTCTAAGACAGACGTGATGACCACGCCTTACCGTCGTATCACGGTTGCAGGCTGCGCGCACCGCTTGGGGCGTGGGCCGGGGGTGGGAAGATCTCTTGATCGTTGGAAACGTTGTGCCGTGGCGAGGACAGAACGCGCCGGCCGGGACCAGTCCGTGCGGATCTGAGAACCCGGAAATAGGCGCAGGCAAAGTACGAGCCTGTCAAGTGCCGAGCAGGCGAGGGCTTGGGCAGACGGAGAGATAGAGAGAGATGGAGGCGTTCTGAATCAGACAGGCGGGTAGAAGACTGTTTCTTGCTCTTCTTGGGCCCATCGTCTGATCGAACTGATACCGGCTTCGACTTCGACTGGCTTGACCGTAATGCTGAGCACACGATGTTGGCTGGGGTTGCAGGCATTCGAGAAAGGTGTTGCTGGTTCCTGGACGAGAACACGACCCTTCTGCTTCTGCGCCATGGCTCCCTCGTCCTCATGTTGCGCTTGCAGATTCTGATGCAGGCAATGGACGACGGAGGACCCCAAAGCCAGGGAAGCTGCATGTCTCCCATGTCGGATATTGTCCATTGTCCAAGACGGCCTGGAAATGTGCCCCCAAACGCATGCCACGCATCTTGGGGCCGCTACGTTTGTCTTGGGTTCTCGGATTTTGGGGGCATCCAGTGCGACGAATATGCCAGTTTGTCAAGTCTGGTGGCTCGGGCCCGAACGGTCAGGTCAGGTCAGGTCAGGTCAGGTCAGGTCAGGCAGGCAGACACCGTCAAGGGGCGCAGACAGACAGAACTGAACAGACTGAACAGACGTGCGGCTGGTGAGCTGTTTAACTCGTTCGATGGTGGGATATTGAAGGAGTCGGGGACTGGAGCTTGAAGGAAGTGAGTTTGCATCGAACCGGCAGGGGCAGTTCGTCTCGCTTGTTTACGCTGCCACCCCAGCGCGCCGGCGTCGAATCCTTCAGGTGCATGTTTCTGCGGATTTTCACACTATGGATGCTATATCAGATGTATGCATGAACACAGTGTAACAGTGCCCGGCGGTGCTCCGTTAGCGCCAACCGGGCTTCTTTTTTTAATCCGCGCTAATTCCCGGTCCCGAGTGGGCCTCGTGGCGGTGCTGTCAACTAAGGCACACACTTCCCAGGCACTCTCAGGGTCCCGACAACTTGCAGCTTTAGGCATTTAAGAATCCTAGGATCGTCATCCTCCACGTCTTTAATGATGAACATTTCCGATTCTCTTGGATCTGTTTCTTCTTGATGAATCTCAGATATGATGCTATTCCGTCTGCCGGCCCCAAGAAACTCTACGAGTCAACATCCCTTGGAAACAAAAGCACGTGCTGAATCAAGCGTGTCTATCACCCAGTCCCGTAAACATTACTGCAAGTGTCTAACCCTCGGACGTGTCACAAGCCCGTCACCACTTTCCCAAACGCCCTAGCTATGCAATCACTCAACATCATCATCTCCCAACAGTCCCCGCTTCCCATCACCGCCGCCCGGCCTGACTTAAACGTGCATCCCTCTGCGGCGAGCTAGACCGCTCGTCTGTGTCGTACGGGTTGTCTGTCAACGGGCTCCTCTCCTCCATGCCATATGTTTGCCCTTCAGTGACCAGCTTGCCAGCCTTTCTCTGCTTCTTCTCCGCCCTCGCTGCCTTCTTGGTTTCCTTCTTCTCCCGCTTCATCTGCTTCTTCTCTTTCCTCGACAGCCTCGGGAACTCGCTGTTCTCGCCCCTCAGCACGATACCCGGGTGCACGGCGTTGAGGAGCACGAGCGCGAGCACCATGGGCAGTGCGTCGAGCCCGAATGCGTAGTTCTCGTTGGTAAGGATGGGGTTCTCAATGTCGGCCCCAGGTCCGAACTCAGCCAGTCGAAAGATGATCCGGATCTCCGGGAAGTGTCAGCTCAGTCCGTTCATCCCGTCTTGTCAAACGTCGTCTCACCCTGAAAGTTTCCTTTCTGAAGGGTGGACGGACGTTCAAGGAGCAGAAAGCAGAAAAGTCATAAGAGAAACAAATACCACACTTACAATGACGAGCACCAGCACCACGTACATGACCCAGACGAGGGCCTTCACCCGTTTCAAGTCGAGGTCGAACCTTTGCGCCCGTTGCATCTTCACGTAGAACCGGCCCATCAGCCCGCAGAAGACGACGATGAAGGCGAGCTGCAGCCCGCACCCGCTCATGTAGAGCTGCTGGCCGGTGCGCAGGATGGGGTCGTCCGAGGAGACCTCCGTGTTGGACATCATGGAGCCGCCCACAGCCTGCACGAGGAAGCACACAATGTCCATGGCCACGAAGATCTTGGTGAGCGCGGTGGCCTTGACGCGGAAAACTCTCTGGTCAGGCAGGACAAAGTACACGAGCCTGGCTGCCAGCATGTACGCGAACGCGTTGATCCCTGGCGACCGCCTGTCAGTTTTTGGGCGCTGACATGTGAAGGATTTTGTTGAGGTAGATGAAACATACAGAGCGGTGCGAGGAGGAAGAGCAGCTGTCCGCCAATCTGATAGCCAATCTGCTGCTGGTCGTGGGCTCCGAGGGTTCGGAGAATGAAGGCGGCGGTTTCCCATGATGCACCGACGATGATGACCCAGCAGAACCTCTGTCCCGCATGTTAGAAATAGCATACATGCTGCAGGATGATTTCCGCACCTTTCTGTAAGTAATCGCCTGAACAACATGTGCGATCATGGAAAGGCCGAATAGCACGGCAAAGGCAAGATTGCCTTCGAAACTGGGGTTGAATGCATAGTATGAGTTACATGCGTCGATGGGGACATGCCCATATTTTCCTGGAACCGCCGTCGTACATGTGGGTGCGGCTTGGGACGAAGTTGCGCTGGCGACTGAGGCCGTTGTTGGCGTTGCAGAAACGTTGGACATGATGGATTTAGAGTTGGTGATAAAAACGAGGTGTTCGGCTTGTTGTCTCGCCTGGTCCGAACTCCATCTGAAGTTATTCATATTATATACATATTCCTTTCCGAACTCATTGACTCTCGGGACATTGGTCGCTATCACGAAGAGGAATGGAGGCTCAGCGGAGGGGACTTTGGTGTGTGGCTTGTGGACATGGGTTAATAAGGCAGCGCCGCGTCACTGAGCGAAGCCTTTGAATCCTTCGAGAAGCTGAGCGGCCGGGAGTCATCTTCCAAAGTCCCGATGGAATAGAATGAACGTGGAATGCGTTTCTCGGGCGCCAAGTTTCGCCCTGGCGCTTAGGGATCTCACAAAATTTGAGGCTGGTCATCGCCCTATCGTGACGCGTCTCATTCTCTGGCCCAGCTGGAGGGCTGAGATGAGCTACTCTCCACGTGGCTGAGATGGCAGATCACCCACAAATGCGTACGAGGTTGGCTTGCGTTCTAGACGGTGGATACTCGAATTTGTTTGATTTCCTAATTCGAAAATTGCGCGAACTACGACTGGACGACCGAGAGCTGGGTTTTGCCTGAATTAACGACTCCATTGAGAATGGCACTGAAAACATCGACGTATCGGAGTTTTGATGTGGTAATGAGCTTGGCACGAGCTTTCTGCGCCGCTGATTGTTGCTCTACCGACCGTTGATCCTCGCACTCGTCATACCATGTCTTACATTGAGAGTGAGACATGGCTTCATGTTGTAACGTGAGATGCTGATGAGACCGTTGCGAGTAAACGGCTCGGCCTCAGTCTCAGTGAAAGACATGGTGGATGAGTTTTGGGATCTTCAATCTTCACCGATGAGCGAAGCTTGTTTTTTTATTCTTGGTACGGCCACCCACCTGATGACGCTAAACTGTAAACAGAGGAGTCAAGCAGAACAAGCCAATGGCATTGGGTTATCTCGCCCCCGCGCGTCAATGCCCCGCTGTCGTTTCCACTATAGTAGCCCCACTTTACCCCTGTTCGAGCAGCGGTGCAGCAATGCAGAAACGCAGCAGCAGCGCCTCCAGCGCCAGCGGCAGGCGGTATCTCGTCGTCGGGCGGCACCTACCTTACCTCAGGGTCCTTCTTTCTCCTCTTGTTTCCCCGTCCCTCCGTTCAGCTCGCTCGCTGCCGTCCGGACGCGAGTACTCGCTGCGCCCATCAATTGCTTACCACCATCCATCCATCCATCTCGTCTGCAAGCACTCTGCTGCTGCTGACCACCGGCAGGAAGCATTGGACCGATTCTGCCTCATTTCGGCTGCGACCTGTTTCGATTGACCAGCCCAATCCGGGACCCGGTTCGCGGTGCTGCCCGCGTCAACCAGCAAAATGCCCATTCGCGTCAAGAAGAAGCCCATGCCGCAGGAGCGGGACCTGAGCCCCGTGTCCATGCGCGTCGACACGGTCTATGAGCTGCCCGACATTGAAACCAACGACAGCTTCCGAGAGGTGGTCAAGAAGATCTCGGTGTAAGTTTCGGCGCTGTCCTCGTGGGCTTGCCGCGGAGCGGTGGACAGAAGGTCTGGATCGGTCGCTGACGGTTTCGGCGCAGTTACATTACCGATGTCATTGTTCTGCCGAGCACTTTCGAGCAGCTGAGAACCACCACCGCCGGTGAGTGCTTGAGGATCTTAGTTGATCATCTCAATGCCACCTGCACCAACCCCGCCATTGTCAACGCCCTGCTGTAAGTCATTCCACCTCCAATTAGCAAAAATTGCCATGCTAACAGGTCCAGCGCCCTGAAATGGCACTATGCGGCCGACGAGGCCGAGTCCAACAAGGGTCTCTGCGAAGCCCGCGCCAACGCCTGCGAGATTGTCGCTTGGCGTTTCCTCACCCGCCTATCGGAGCGAGAGGCCGTTGACTACTGTCTCTATGAGATTCCCGACCCAAAGCAGGCAGAGACGCCGCCGCCCAATGTCGACCTGGAGAGCAACGAGAACTCGCCCCTGCTCTCTGGCGGCAGCTGGTCCGGCTCTAACAGCAGACGCGCCTCGGTCCGCCCTGGAAGCAGTGCCAAGCGCTATCAGCTGCTGTCTTCTTTGTCCAGGCTCACCATGAGCATGCACGCTGATGAAGATGGCCAGGAAGATGATGATCCGACCGGCCCCTTCACCAACCTGAACGCTCTTGAGATTGCGGCTGTCGCCGATGCCAAGCGCTTCCTCAGCCAGCACGTTGTGCAGAAGATCGTCACTGGCATCTGGAACGGAGACATCATCTTCTGGGACAGTCTTTCCGTCCATGCCGAGAAGAAGCCCCGTTTCTACAACGCCCATACCACCGACATCTTCTCTCGTTTGAGAGTCCCCAAGTACCTCAAGGCCTGGGAGGCCTTCTTCTTCCTCATCTTCCTGGTTCTCTACTACTCCGTGCTGGTCCAGCAAAATACTGAGCGCATCACTCACAACGAAATCGTGCTGTACCTCTGGCTGGCTGCCTTCCTCTACGATGAGCTGAGCGAGTGGGCGGATGCTGGCACAATCTTCTACGCAACCGATATCTGGAACATGTTTGATATGATCATGATTGGCATCGGTATTGCCTTTGCTGTTCTGAGTAAGTAAATCATCGACAAAGGTGTTGTGCGGCTGCTAATATGCCACAGGGGTTATTGGCATCACCAACCAGGACCGGGAAATCACCGATCTTGCTTTTGACGTCTTTGCTCTTGAGGCCCTTTTCATGGTCCCGCGTGTCTTTTCCCTGCTCAGCTTGTCACCCTACTGGGGTACTCTGATCCCATGCCTAAAGGAGATGAGCAAGGACTTCATCAAGTTCATGGTTCTCGTCGTCATCATCTACCTCGGCTTCTTGACCACCTTCTCCCTCATCGGCCAGGACGCCTACAACTTCTCCCATATGACGATGATCTTGACAAAGATTTTCTTCGGCTCTTCCTACGTTGGTATCGAGATTATGGAGGACATCAACCCCATCTTCGGCCCGACTCTCATGATCATCTTCATTATCCTCAGTACCTTCCTCCTCATGGGTTCCCTGACCGGTATGCTGTCAAACAGCTTCTCTCGCGTCATCACCCACGCCAAGGAAGAGTACCTCTACGTGTACAGCGTGTACGTGCTTGAGGCCTCGACTAGCAACCGGCTCACGCACTTCTACCCGCCGTTTAACCTCATCGCTCTCGTCATCTTCCGCCCTCTGCGCCTCTTCCTCCCCTCCGACGACAAGTTCCGCCAGGGCCGCATCCTCCTCCTGAAGGCCACTCATCTACCCATCGTTGGTGTCATTCAACTCTACGAGAGCGTCCGCCGTCGCGTCCTCCCCGACGAGTATACGGGTTTTAAGGGACCTCGCGCCGCGACGGGTCTACTGAAGCCCAACACTCGGAACGCCCTGCAGGCCAACCGCCCGTCTTCGGGCTACCGACCTGGCCGTTCTCCATACCGCCGCAACGGGAGTCACTCGAGGCCCACTACCCGTGCCGCCGACATCGATGAGGCCGATGCCCCATCTGCCGTTGAGGTCCGCATCACGGAGCTCAACGAGAAGATTGACAAGCTCACTGCTCTCATCGAGGCGATGCAGCAGCAAAGCTCTGGAAGCTCCTCTCCCCCTTGAGCTGGTCCGTTTGACAGCGACAACGTGTAGCCGAGCTCCAAGCTTGGCCCTACCAAACCCCCCCTGCCCCATCCCCCAACCATGTCCACTCTTTGCCTTGATGTCAGGATAGTGTGCAATGTGTGAATGTGAATTGGCCCGTTTTGCATGTCCGCTGCATGCGTTTTGCATTTTCGGTGTGTTTTGTTTTGTGGCGTGCATTTGCATTTGGATATCTGTGGAAGCATGAGTTATGTCTGACGAGTTTGTGTCTATACTTCATGTCCGTCTGTATACTGGTGTACGTTACTGCGTGTCGCATTTGCGTCTGAAATTTGAACGTGTTCGTAGGGTACTCAGCGAATCAATATTGACTACATCAGATCGTATATTCTTCATTGCACATTGTTCGACGTTTCTAGCCGTAGCATTCATCAGATAAGATCTGTCTCAAACCTGAAGGGTTTTCCGATCTGGGTATCAGCCTCCATCACGGTATCTTTGGAAGACGAGAAACCCTCATGACTGTCATGGGTGTCTTCGAAACCAAGTGAACCTTGGTTCGGTGTGCAAGCTACCGAAAATTGATTGATAGATTCTTCCTTTCACTCTAGAAGGACCAACGGACCTAGAATGAGTCGGGCGAAACGGGTCGATCAACGGACCCAGCATCGACGGACCACGACGACGGGAGCCACGCGGACTAAGACTTCGATGGCCGAACATGGAATGGTTGAAACCATTCCTTTTCCTTACACGCAGGCTTGACAGGTTCCATCGGAGGCTGCGAAGTTAGTCAGGACCCTCTTGCAGCCCAAATGTGCAACCCACTGGACGCACTGTTCCCAGTCCGGCATAGCGGGGATGAATCATAGTGACCACACCCTCATCAGCCACAGCCCTTCCTGGTTTATGGAACGAAACACAGCACCGGAGACCAACTAAGATCGAATACTGCACTTATGGTTGGCTCGCGTACTCTTGGCACGATGTGCCGATCCTCGTCGCTTGCTGCCGTCATCTCGGGTCATCCCTAGCTGCATGAAGGTACTCATAGTAATCCGGCTTCTCAGGGAGCTGACAACAGTCAACGAAGTTAGGTACAAAAAGACTTAAGGAGATCGTTACCCGCCACTAATGACCAAAGTCATCAATCTCCATCAACCGCCACATTCAACATGCTGACCGAAAAGACCAAGCCCGAATACGTCGACCTCGACGCCGAGTTTCACCCACTTCCCAAGCACGGCCACCTCTCCGCCAAACACCCGGTCTATGCGGCCTCGGAAGCCGCGATCGGCGCCATGTACGCGCAAATTCAAGCGCAGCCGGATTTCGCGTCGGTGCGCAGAGTGGCCGGCGACGCGGACGCGCCGATGCCCCGGGGCGGACCGGATCGGTATCGGGACGTGACCACGGAGCTGCTGTACTTCAAGGCCCGGGATGGGGAGGAGATCGAGCTCAAGGTGTACAAGTCGCCGATTGCTCGGCCGAATGCGGTTTTGATGTATCGCATGCACGGAGGCGGTATGGTGGTTTTGGTTAAATGAGATGTGGCCGGGTTGATTTGCTGACGCGGTGTCAGGATGGTGCGTGGGACGTCACGAGGTTGACGGTGCTGAGAATGTTTACGCCGCGACCAACAAGAACATTGTCGTTGTCAGTGTATGCTATCGCAAGTATGTTGCTGCCGTTGATGGCGGTTCTCCTCAAGCTGATTGGTATAGGGCGCCGGAGGATCCTTTCCCGTGTGGGCTGCACGATAGCTATGACGGCCTCTTGTGGGTGAGTTTGGCCAAGTGACATGAGACGAGTTCTGTCTAACTCCGCTCTAGTGTAAAAAGAACGCAACAGCCCTCGGAGTTGACCCAGAGAAGATCATCCTCAGCGGGAGCAGCGCAGGAGGAAACCTAGCAAGTCTCGCGAAGCAGCCCACACCCGTTCAATCCTACTAACAAACCAAGGCCGCCGCCCTAGCAATCGAATGCAGAGACAACGGCATCACGGGCGTCATCGCCCAAGTCCTGCACTTCCCAATCATCTGCCATCCCAAATTCTTCCCAAGAGAAAAATACGAGTATGGCAGCTACATCCAGAACAACGACAACCCGGTCATCGGCGCTCTGGCAATGGAGGGCGCCCTCGATGCGTACCTGCCCAAGCCGAAGCCCGACCATCGCCATTCGCCCATACTGGCAAAGTCTCTGAAGGACCTGCCTCGTGCGCGTGAGTCGAAAGAATGTGGACAAGTCGTCGCCATCACCAGCTAACGCCGCGGCATGTCAGTCATACAATGCGCCGGGTACGACGTCCTCCGCGACGAAGCTCTCGCGTATGCGGAAGCACTGGAGGCTGAGGGCGTGGATGTCGAGGTGCATGCGTACCGAGGCCTGCCGCACTGCTTTCCTGCGGTTTTGCCTGCTGCTGAGGAGGAAGTTTGCAGGTTTTACGAGAAGTACATGGCGTTTTTGGATAAGGAAGCGGGCGGGTCAACTTAGACTCTTGAACAAGATCAAAAATTTGAATTTGGGATGGGTAGCAAGGTCTACCAGGATGGATCAGAAGATCAACAACCCCGGATCATCTCGAAAAGTTAGGCTTCTCTATGGATACTTCCGTCATGATGTATTAAGTATGGGATAATGTTTAATTATCCGCCGACCAATACTTTGTTCTTGAGCTTTGCTATTCGTGTGGGTTCGTTTAGCCAGACGACCAGAGGGCTACCTTTTGTTTGAGATCAATTAAGAGTAGCTCACGTTTCGTCTCATTCTTGGAGGGAGCCCCGAAGAAAAAGGCAACGTCAAATGGTAGCGGCTTCGAGGAAGATACTGAGATGAGTACATTCAGCTCTGCCACGCAAGCGCAGAACCGATACTTGTGCGATTAAATAAGTGAGATATAGTTGGCAAAACGTGAGCTCCCTGAAGGCAAGCGCTTTAGGGGGCTAGCACGGACAAACGAAACAGCGCAAAATTGGAAATCCCAAGCAGCCATCTCGCCCCCCACTTGCCTATAATCAAGACAGTAGAGTTGTAGCGTAGTGACGCGTGTTGTCGTACGGGTCATTCAGCGTCCGCAGGCCTAGAACCTGATTGTTTGCTTCGGGAGGATGCGACGCAGGCTTGAATCCAAAAAGAAGAACCGGAATCCAGTAAAGACTTATAAGCCAGATTCTTCGAGAGAACCGGTGGGATATCCGAAGCCAGGTCGGCTGTGTCATGGAGCTCCGCAAGTCCACCACGAGGACGTAATGATCATGCTGGATGTCCAGCAAGACTGCCGGTGGGATATTCGACGCTGAAGAGCCTGCGAAGCGGAGCTCCACGAAGCGTCGAAGCCACAAAGGGGGTGCGAGTGCTCATGTGGAATCGAACGGGTAGACCGAGTTTTTTTCCATTGCATCTCGAGTAGGTCGGGTCACCCCTTGCGCATCAACCTATTTTCAGACATCCAAGCCTTCGCCTGAACCCCCAGGGCCTTGGCAGACCCAAGCTTCGATTTGCAAATCATCAGTGAGAATTTGCTTCTTTTATCAAGTAAGGCTGGTGAGTATGGGTGTTTGCTCTTCGTGTCTCTTGAGGTTGCGCGCTTTTCTTGAATAATCCTTTGGCGAGCGACCGTCCATGTCAAAACCTTTGATCTCGGTTCGTCCAAACTTGGATAAGTCTTCTTCGAGAAAGACAGCATCAATGTTTCTTCCAGTAGTCAACGCTGCTTTGGAAAAAGAAATTTCTTTTTCTTGGGTCGGGTTTCGAAATTGAGCGCCGTGGAACCCGCGGACCTGACCGATCTCCTGCTCCATCAGGATTACCGGATCGCCGTCCACGCGTCCTTGTTGGGCTTGACAGAGATAGAGCACATGGGCACTGCCTTCAGGGACCCCTAAGCTTGGTACAATATGACACATCGCATCGGGAGGCACCCGATTGTCTATATCCAAGATTCTCCCCCGTTTCCACTGCTCTCTGAGGAGGTTGTGGACATTGATGATGATAACACCTTAATGTCAATTTGCATGGCCGTCGGAGTTGTTTTTGTCCTGGCTTCACTCACCCTTGATATAGATTGAAAAAAAAGACGTAATGCTCACGGCGTCCACGGGTGAAGAATCATCGCGAACCGAAAAATCACGGCCCTCGGGTGCAATCGAGGTGCCGAGTTTCCCATCACAACATGCAAGAATTTCTTCAAATCCAGAGAAAGCAGGCTCCGTACCGCCACATGGGGCCGTAGGTACGGAGCCCATCCCCCGGGTCCGGTGGCCGCTTTCGCCGAAACAGGCAGGAAGCGCACGAAGCCGTTAAGGGGCGGTGCATCTTCTCCAAGCCCCCCAGCATCGCGCGTCTAGGGGCGAGCGGGTCGAATTAGCCACTGGTGAGAGCCTCAAACTCCACAGAACCGCCCACATCCCGACGACGGAGGTGTAAGTAAACGTCAGCCTACTGGGGTATCTTCCAATCACAATCGTCACGACGTAAGCTATTCCGGAGCTTTGATTAGCTAGGGAACTTCTGTACGGTAATTAATGCAGGGCTTTACAAAAAGAATCATGGAAAGGAGAGCTTGAAGATGTGGTGTATAAGAACAGTGATGGGATGCTTCGTCAAAGGGAGTTGTTCCTGGTCGATCACTCACAGTCACTCACTTCTCTCAGCATTCACTCTTTGAAACATACAAAATGCAGCTCAGCAACATCCTTCTCCACGCATTGGCTTTGGCCCCTGTCTTTGCTCATCCAGAGCGGATGACGGCCGAGAAGGCCAAATCTGAGGCCCACGTGGTCGGTCGTAGCACAAACAAGTGCGCAGCTGCCATCGAAGCGCGCAAGGCTGAGATCTTCGCTAAGAGAGCCAGCCGTCTGCGCACTCGTCGGGCTCAGAATGGACACGCCGATGAGCGCGAGCTTTTGCAGCGCGATTCCCTGCACTACACCACCATTCAGAATGACACCTGCGTTTTGGCCCCTGATACCGTCTGGGGACCCTATGGGTAAGCACTTGATGCTCTGTCATGATTGGTGCGATATGTAAATCCTGACATAATCGCAGTGTTGACGGTGAAATGGTTCGCCATGATCTCCGCGAGACACAGGGAGGTCTCGACTTTTACCTCGACATCGGCGTGATCGACATCGAGACCTGCGAGCCCCTGTCCGGAACGGCCCTAACGATCTGGAACTGCAACGCCACCGGCTCCTACTCGTCCTTCACCGGAATCGACCCCGATTCCGCGGAGCTGATGGACAACTGGACCAAGAGGGACGATGGAACAACGGACGACGAGACGTTCCTGCGCGGTATTCAAGTGACCGACCAGAACGGCATCGTCGAATACCTCACCAAGTTCCCCGGATACTACATCACCCGCACCACGCACATCCACGTCACCGCCCAGACGAACATCACCAACGGCACCTCGTACTCGGCCAGCAAGGTCCAGCACATTGGGCAGCTGTTTTTCGAGGAGGACCTCCTGAGCCAGGTGTACGCGCTGGAGCCGTACAGCGCGCACTTGACCACCTTGAACCGCACTACCAACGCGGAGGATTCGCTGTACTCTGACGCTAGCTCTGACGGCTACAGTGCTGTGATTAGCGTTACGCAGCTGACTGATAACATTGAGGATGGTCTCGTTGGCTATGTAAGTGACTCTTGGCAAGTTGTTGAAGTTAGTCAGCAGAGCTAATATGATTTACTTAGATCACACTTGGTGTAAACTCTTCAGCCGAGGGTCTGGCCATCACCGGTGGCGGCGTCAACCCCCAGGGTTATCTCCCCACCGTCAGCGTGGCTGAGAGCAAGCTTGCTCAAGCTACTGCTATCGACAGGGCTGATGGGTACCAGTCTTAGAGACGAAGTGGATTGAACTGAAAGAAGAGTCACGGCCGAGATCTTGGGCAGGAATTTGCATTGAAAGGCGTTTTTCTATAGATAGGATTGCATTGGTAGCGAAGGGATACCACTGGAACAATATGTTACTCATATATATATGTTCTACTTGAAGACTACATTTGTACAACGTTCTGAAGAAAAGTGGCCAGTCTTACTGACTTACAAGACAGCAACGCACAAGTAAGTCTCAGCCCACATGCCATTGCAGCCCGATCCAACCGCAGGGTTCCAAGAGATCAAGTTGGCAACAGTGACGCCGTACTTTGGTGCAATGACCGCACAGGTCTGTCCCGATTCGACAAAGTGGAAGCTCTTGCATTTGGTTGTCATGCCGGTCTGAATTGGCGTCGGCGTCTGGACGCCATTGCTAGGGTTGGTCGGGGTAGTGCTGCCTCCAACAATCCCAACGCAGGCGTAAGCATCTGCCCAGAGTCCGCCGCAGTTGCTGCCAGCCCCCTTGTTCCAGGCGAGGAAGTTGGCGAGAGTGATGCCTTGGCTCGAGGCAATAGCAGCACAGGAGTCTCCAGACTTGACGAGGTAGAACTTGTTGCAGTTGTCGACCATGCTGGGCTGAGGAGGCTGGGGCGTCTCGATGCCGTTGCCAGGGTTCGTGGGCGTGGGAGTCGTGCTGCTTCCAATGATGCCGACGCAGGCATAAGCATCGGCCCAAAGACCGGCGCAGTTAGACCCAGCCTTGGGGTTCCAGGAGAGGAAGTTGGCCAGGCTTATGCCATTGCTAGAGGCAATGGCGGCGCACGATTCTCCGGAATTCACAAAGTAAAACTTGTTGCAGTTCTCGACGAGGCTTGGCTGAGTTGGCTGAGGAGTTTCGACTCCTGTATGTGTTGTTAGCCTGAAGGAACGGGAATGACGAGTTTGGGGAGTGGATCAACGAACCATTGGACGGAGCAGTGGTTGTCGCCAGAGGAGTCTCGGGGTCAGTCGGGCTAGGAACAGTCTCAAAGGCTGCTTCAACGCAGTACGATTTACCGACAGCGAGGTTTGTGCACGCCTCATTGATGGAAGGGTTCTGTTCGGTCAGCTTTGTTCAGCTATGAAGACGATGAAATAATAATGGCGTTGACAGAAAATTTGTCTACGTACCCAGCGCCTGAAGTTGGCAAGCGTGATGCCCTCACTGGCCAGCAAATCATTGCAGTTGGTAGCCTGGGTATTGTCATACCACCAAGTGCAATCCGCCGTGGTCTGCGAGTCGTACTCCAGTTGAGGAGTCGAAGCCATGAGGCGAACCGTCTCAGAATCGCTGCTGGTAGTGTTGCTGCGACCGAGAGGGATTGTGGCAGCAAAGCTCAAACCGCTCATGCCTAGAAGCACAAGAGTGCTCTTAATGATAACGAATGACATGATTGATTGATGGAGATGATGCGAATCTAAACGAGTGAATTAGGATTTGTCCTGGTGGCAACGGAAGGTGAAATGAATGACGACTCGGGCCGGAGTGACTGAGAATTTGAGCTTGAAACTGCTTGATGAAGTAAATGAATACATTCTATGAGGGAAGACGCAGCTTTTATGGAAGCTCATCATCATGAATCCATACTTCAACGTGTGCACAGATTATCGTGAGAAGGGTTCGCAGGCCGATGTCCGAGGTGATGTCCGAGAAGACAGCGAGCTTCTAGCGACTGGTCAAACTTTCATCCCAGAAGGCAAGGTCGCCGGAGTCCAGAACGTTGAATGAGACTTTTCTCGGCGAGTCCCGATGACTGGAAGTAGGGAGAATAACCGGTGTCTTGGCGTCGACCAGGAGCAGTTTGGAACTTTGGAAGCTCGTTGCCTGGTCGCGGCATGTTCTATTGGAAAGTAAGCTTAGATCATGAACTGTGCCTCCAGCTAAATTTTGTTGTCTCCATAGACCGACATCCTCATCAGGAAAGTTGATGAGATACTGTGTTAGTGCAGTGGGGAGAATCCGAAGCGAAGATTACAAGCAGCAATGGAGCCACTGCGCCATGCCGGAATCTGTTGCCTTACAGTGTTTAAAGACGAGTAATCTTGGCATATCTGGGGTTCGAATCCTGTTTCAAAGTATTCGGTCACATGCATAGAAAAGCTTTGTCAAAGTACTGGGCGGGAAACAAAAGGCGACTAAGAACCGCTGGGGTTCGCTTTCGCCCCATCCAAGCCAAGCGTATCGGGAAACCTCCGCGACCCAGCCGCCCCGTGCCGCAATCGTACTTCCGAGTCCCCGCTGTCAGCTCAGTCTAAGTACTTGACGGTACATTTCCCTGTCAAGAATTTGACTTGGCAAGTCCGCAAGGCATGCTGCCATGAATCCTTCGCGCCGAGTCACTTTCAATAGGAAATTAACATCTAGCCATGTCACCACCTGAGGCTCGTGACTACTTTCTTTCAGAATGTCCCATGTAAACGATGAGTGGCGGATTTCAAGCATAAGCAATGCCGAGGATTGAGAGAATTAAACGATCACTGAATTGCTGGCCTCGACTTCACACAGCAGATGGAAGATTGGTAAATCACATGTAATCTTTCAGTGAATACGTTTCTGCATCATCGTTTAGGATTCTTGATCATTCGGTTGTGTTGTACTATCTTATTCAGGAAGTCCCATGCTATCCCAAACACCAACTTCTGCCATGCGACAATCAGGACCGAAGCCACCGTACGGCCCTTCTCTGCTTGTGATGAAGTTGTGGACCTCCTGTCGTTCGTAGTAATTGAAAATTTCTGTTGGTTCCAAGTCCAGACCTAGACACTTGCCATCGGGATCTTGTTCACTCGCAGCGTCAAGGTTGATTTGTTGTTCGGTCGCCCGCTTCGTAAGGTCCTGTAGGTAGAAAGGGTTATGAGAGTCGCGAGCGGCGGCGCAGAGGCGCCAGTTGGGCTCTGGCTGCATTCGTCGATAGACGTCGTGATAGTCGCAGTAGATCGCGGCCACAACGACTTGCTCGGTCATCTCTGGTACTTTCTCTGCCAATAAATCCAGCATATCCCGAGTTGGACGGAGTGGCCACCAGATAAGGTACGGCTTAGGCGCGCCAGCCGGCCAGCCATTCTCAACAAACTCCTTTGGATCATTGATCATGATCCGTCGGGCTGAGATGGCTTCTTGAATCATGGAAAGAGGTTTATGGCCTCTCTCGGTGTTCCTGATGGCCTGGACTCTCGTCGTGTTCTGGGTGATTTCTCCAGCCCACCAGCGGGCGAACATCGTATGATGGTAGATTCCGCGGACAATGCAGAGAGTCTCCTCACGGTCGATACCACGCGTTGCCCGTGACAGCCTGACGTAACGATCGATATTTCCTTCAAAAGCCGCCATGCAAATGAGAAGCTTTTTCTTGACAGTTGGCAGATCAAGAGGTAAAGGCTGGTGAAGTAGTCCTACTTCGAACTCTTCCAACTCAGAGTACATCTCGGGAGGAGTGTATTCGTCATTGATGTGCATGTCCTCTTCGATACCAGGATGAGTTTTGGAAAATTGCCGAGGATTGTTTGGGCGATGGTAAAGCTGTAGACGAGTTTCCGTATCACCGTTCAAGAAGGCGGGAGACAATGGATCATCCAATTTGATGGTCAACGTGTCATCGTTCATGACCGAGTAGCGACAGGAGCGACTCATGATAGAGTCGTAAATGAGACGGCCGCCATCCGTGTCGCTCTCTCTAGCCTCCTCAGCAATGGAAACGTCCGGCAGCAAGTCCAGTTCCTGATAGAGAGTGTCGTAGCCACCGGCTGCACAGGCACGACCAACCTGGTAGCGCATCTGCGGATAACGCTGCACCAACTGGCGGTACGTGTCTTCGGAGGCTATCTGGGGAAACCAGACGCAGTACGGCTCCTGTTGAGGACCCATAGTGCTCGGAATGACATCGCTCATGATCAGTCGGGAATTCCGAGCCCGTGCAATCTGCGGATCCTGAAGGCAGAGATTGCTGACATCCTGACTGGTGGCAAAATCGAGGTGGAGGCGTATGCCACGGATGAGCGAAGACCGGGCGATGATGTTCCTGAGGTCTCGAGGGACTTTTTCGCCGCGGATTACGGCACAGCAGTCAGCCGTCAGCTCCGAGTCTGGTGCCATGTCGAGTTCTGGAGTCAAAGAAGACGAAAACAATCAGTTGAGCAGATGAAAAAAAAGGCGGCCGACCGCTAAAAAGGGTAAAATGTTTTCTCCTTGAAGCCGAGGATACAAAAGATCCAAAATGAATTGCCACTATGGACATGGGCCGGTCCCTTATTCTTCGGTTGACGAGATCATCAGGCTGCGCAACTAGTAGCCTTGAACAGATTGGTCACTTTGGACCGCGCTCCGCTGTGGTGCGTCAACTAGTCTCGATTTCATGAGGTCTCCATCGATCAGGCTTTGCCCGGGAAGCACGGGAGGTCACTCGAAGTATTCGAAGGTTGAACGAGGACGCTTAAATTTATGCCTAAATCTAGAATAGGAGGAACCGCGCGCTAGAGCCAGATTGGGCTTAGTCAGTATCCATCTTTCAACGACTTCCTTCTGAATCCCTGTTTGCCGGTGGACCTCACGCAGGTGGAGGAACCAAGGGTTAGATCCTGAGAAGACTGAGAACACACGGTTTTTAGTCCCTCTTTCTGTGTTCCCCTGCATGAAAAGGCTCCCCGGGCTAGGCAGGCTGAGTCCTGCGTCTTGGCAAATTCCCGCCCAAACCCGACTTCTAACTGACTTTGGCGTAAGCGAGATCTGATAACACCAATTTGGCATAGTAACAAGACGGGTAAGCAGGCTGGCCCGTTAATCACCACAGCTCCTTCGTACCTGCATCAAAAAAAGCTCAAGTCTTGTCCGAGAATTAGGTAAGTTGTTGCCTAGGTAGCTTCCTGCATGTCCAGTAAATGCCTCGGAATGGAGAATGTGCAAGTGCCTTCCAGGGATGTTCTCATCTGATTTTCCATCCAGATTTGGTATTATCGCCAGAAGGCCCTCGCATTAGCTCAATTTATGTTGCAAGTAGACATGGGATTGAAATCCAGCAGGATGAAAAGCAATTTCGTCGCCGAATTCGATGGTATACACCCCTCGAGCCTGCCTTTGATCGAGGCTAATTCATAGAGCTGCAGAAAGTGGCTGAAAGGAGGAGGAAATGCCCGAATCATGACACCAGTGGTTTATCTTGACATTGGAAGCTAGATCTACGTGTTAGCTGAAAGAGAAGTGAGTACACCATACTTGCATGTTAATCATTATTGGAAGAAACATTAGTTGGAATTCGGCGAGGACAATTAGAATACAACTAACAAAATGACGATCAGATTCGCAAAGATGAATGAATATCAAGAGTGATGATAGAAGCGGAGTAAAAAAACTAAAGTTGACTTCCGTCCAAGCACGACATGTTTTTTGACCAAGCCATTATATGTTGAAGACAAAAGTATACTAGCTAATATTGTCCAAAAGAAAGTTGAATGAGGGAGAGCCACACGAACTGCAACCTGCGGACAAGTGTCACAGGACACACAATCATTTTTTACTGGCAAGAAACCTTCAAACACACTTGCTCAACTCTGCGACGGTCATCTTCGACTTCACCAGCCCAGAGTTCCAAGTCTTTGCTGATCGAAAGTGGCTCTTGTTTAGTTCAGACCAGTCCTGAGGTTGCGTTTTGTCGGGGTTTCCCAAGTCATTGGCCCAGTTTGCAAGGTCATCCGCGTTTTTAAAGCCTTTAGCCTGCAGTTCTTCGCGTGTCTTGGTGTCGGCCCAGGCGTTGGCCATTGTTTGTGCGATGTTGATATTTTGGTAAGGTTTGCCATTTTGCACCTTTGAAGGCGCGTTGCTCTCCACGACGATTTTGTCTTTGGGTATGCCGAGGCCTTTGCGCTTCTCATCGGCCACGCCATCCTGCAACTGCTTGTACATATGGTTGAGCTTGTCTTCGGCGCGGAGAGTGGTAATACTCTCAAGAAGCTCCTTGCCCAATTTATTGTTCTTCTCTATGACGGCTTTGAATTTGGGATCGTCCTTGCTGCGGAAGTCTTGAAATTGCTTCTCGACGCGCTCCGAAAAGTACGAGTAGGCCGAGTTGAAGGGGTCGTCTTTGTTGTACAAAGAGGGGTTTCCTCCTCTCTTGGGCTTGTAGTCGGCTGAGAACCGTTTGTTGTCCAGCGTCGTGTCGAATTCAGTCACTTTCAGCTGCTTATTCAGGCCCATTTCCATGAGCTGATCAGCGCACTGATAAGTGGTCGGTGTCTTTCCGTCGACGTCTGACCACGGTGCTTTCAGCTGCTCATACTTGGCTTTGTCCTCGGGCAGCATTTTAGCCCATTCAAGCCCTTCGACGCGAGCCTGGAACTGGCCATACGTGAGCTTATTATTGGGTCCGGTACCCTTGTTTGCATAACGAGGAAAAGGTGAGGGCTTCCCCTTGCCCGTGTGCTGTGGAAGCATGTACTTTTGCTTGTCGGCGCCCTCGATCTCGCTATGGCGTAGGTCAGCTGCGAGCTCTTCATCAAGTTTAACGATAGAGCGCATTACCAGAAGGTATCATAGCGAGTCCATAGGTGAATACGTTCGTTTGCATGGGACAAGTAGTTGATCTGTCCCGCAACTGGCACTGGCAGCTCAGCGAAAAGCCATAGAAGGCTTATGAAAAGGATTGTACGCAAAAAAGATTGCATTTTGGTAAAGAAAGACTTCAAAGAGTGACAAGAGGCATGAAACGAGCGAAAGCCGAGGAAGGAAAATCAGCAAGTTGCCTTCGGATTTGCGCAACGAGTCGAGGGTCACTAGAAACTGCGAGACTACCGTATTAAGACGCGGATAACTAGATGCTGAGCTCGATGCCTGCTTGTGCTAGTCAGAGAAGACCGTATCTCCTTCGTTCCCTGAGAATTCGAAGGATCATAATCACAAGCGAGGCACACCATTTCCGGCCTGCTGATGCTGCAGGTACCACCTGCAGAAACGACCCATCGTCGGTGATTACGATCAGGTCACTTAGACAAGTCTGGCCTTTGGTTCACACAATCAAATGCAACCTCACATCAGCGGCCGATCTTTCAGCCCTGCGGCACAGTCGAACAGTGCACGGCAGCCAAGGCCGTCCGGCCTTGCAGGGGGACAAGCTCACTATGTCCCCTGCTTAACGCTCCATGTTCACGCTAAGCAATGCCTTCGTGGATCCATGTTCAATCGTCAACAGAAGGGCCGAACCAAAGTACATTCGGAAAGCAGGCCGCTTTCAGTTAATCATCTCCACCAAAGGCGAACTTTGAAGCCTTGGCGTCAGAATCACCAAGTCCAACACAATCTAGACACCAGGAACACGAAAACAGGCTGCAGTGCAACAGCAACAAGGCTTCATCGGAGCCGAGCGAAAATATGCGCTGCGAGTTGCAGGCGTCGACAAAAAGAGTGAATTCGAGTTTAGTTAAACACAGTCGACCCTTCCACTTGGACTTTTCGCCTGCTACCTTCGTTATACACATCATCTCAATCTCAACTACAGCTTTGCTGGCAATCGTTTGATTTTGGCCTTTTGGTCATATTCACACTCTTTTTATCATCATGAAACCTTTCATTTTTCTTACATTTGCCGCGTTGGGCCTTGCCCTTCCCAGCGATATTACTCGCAATGCCACTGATGGTGTGGCCGAGCCTACATCGTCAGCCATACCCAGCAAGCCAGTGTTGATCCCTGACGACTCAGTCGTCAACAACTCAACCGAGCGGAAGTTCAATCTCGGCGTCAAAGCCATATCGCCCGCATCAGATGTGCAGATCAACACTCCTTGGCCCACACCTCTGATCGACGATTGCCCCAAGCTGTGCAGTGTTGTTGGGCCAGACCCATCTAACTGGACCCGTGTGCAACACGAGGATGATCTTGTACGATGCAAGGCCCCTCTTCTCTTCGACTTCAACTTCCAAATTACTGGCAGCGTCAAGACGTTCCGAACTTGTGCATTTGAGGCTCCTCAATCCACTAGTACTGTTCGTCGCTATGTGCCAGTCGAGGCTCGCCAGAACAATGAATCCATATCAACGTTCTCGCCAGACAACGGCCCAAAGGTCTGCGGAGCATCTGAGTCTACTCTTCAACTGCTTGTGTCGACCAGCCCGACAGGTGTTATATCGTCTGGGGCTGACGCTGCTGCTGCCGCCGCGAAGATGCTGGGGTCTCATCTTGCAGAAACTGCTTCATGTGGCCGTACAATCCTTTTTGCGAGGGTTGATACAGCTATTGTTGCTCTGTATGTCAGCGCCGATGTCGTGACTACTAGTGTCGCCACGTTAGTGATTGATACCTTCGCGACGAGCGTTCAACAAGGCAGCGAGCTGGTCCAATCATGCGACACAAACAGCCTCAACCCCTACACCATTGGGCTGTTTGTTGTCGATGGACTTGATCAACTTGGAAGAGCACAGAGGGCTATGCAGACTTGGTCCAGTGGTGAGTGTGTTAGAGACCACACCAAAAATTCAAAGTCTTTCGAAGGCGTTGGCGTGCTCGGTGCTAGCGATTTGGTCGTCCTCCCCTCCAACTACACATCGAATTCTACCACAAAGCGCGGGGTCTCCGACTTGACGCCCAGAGCTGTCTGTACCGCTATTGAGGTCGAAAAGGATGATGGTTGTGCTTCACTGGCATCTCGATGTGGTATCAGGGGAGCAGACTTTCTCAAGTACAACACCAAGACCAATCTTTGTGCGAATTTGATTCCTGGCCAACTTGTTTGCTGCTCATCGGGAACTCTGCCAGACAATACACCGCAGCCACAACCCAACGGCATATGTGCAACCCACAGCATCAGCTTGGGAGACCTCTGCTGGTCTATTGCCGATACCTACGGAATCAGCGAGACGGACCTTGAGAAGTACAACGCCAACAGTTGGGGCTGGGCTGGGTGCAACAGTCTGAAACAGGACCAGATCATCTGTATTAGCAAGGGCAACACGCCGATGCCGGTACAACTTCCCGACGTGGCTTGTGGTCCCCAGAAGCTAGGCACGCAGATGCCCTCTGGCACTTATGATGGCTGGGATCTGGCCAAGTTGAATCAATGCCCGTTGAAATCTTGTTGCTCAGGATGGGGGTACTGCGGAACTACGGCCGAGTTCTGCACGGAGTCGCCTGCCGATACTGGAGCGCCTGGAGCCTTCAAGAAGGATACCAACGGGTGCATTTCCAACTGCGGGATGGAGATCACCAACAACAAGAGTCCACCCACTGAGTTCAGACGCATCGGATATTTCCAGGCGTACAACGAAGCTCGAGGATGCTTGACTATGGACGCAAGTCAGATCATGGACATCTACGAGACCTACCCGTTGACACACATCCATTTTGCTTTTGCCGGTCTCACGCCTGATCTCGACGTCAAGATCGCCGACAACGTCAAAGATCAGTTCGACAAGTTTGTCTCCATGGATGCGCCTTTCAAGAAGATTATTTCTTTCGGCGGTTGGGCCGAGTCTACCGATCCCGCCACGTATCAGTTGTATCGCGACGCTGTTAGTCCGACGAATCGCGAGCGGGTCACTAGCAATGTGCTTCACTTTTTGGATGCGAATCCAGGACTTGACGGTGTCGATTTTGATTGGGAATATCCGGGTGCTGACGACCAGGGCATTCCCGGTAGCGATCCCGTTGATGCTATCTACTACAGTCGCTTCCTGAGCCTCATGCGAGACAAGCTTGGAAAGAATGGTCGCTCGCTCTCGATTGCCATCCCAGCTTCTTACTGGTATCTCAAGCCTTTCCCTGTGGAGGACATGGCAAAGGTGCTCGACTACTTCATCTATATGACGTACGATCTTCATGGACAATGGGGTAAGTCCAAACATTTCACCGCCTACCATCCTCCATTTCTTCTCCATTCCTGTTTTGGGACAACGTTACTGACGATTATCTCTGCTCTGTAGATTATGGAAACAAATATGCCAACCCGGGCTGCGAGAATGGAAACTGCCTGAGATCCCACGTCAATATCACCGAGACCACGAACTCCCTTGTCATGCTTACCAAGGCTGGCGTCTCCGCTGATAAAATCATTGTTGGAGTCACCAGCTATGGTCGAAGCTTCCGCATGGCCGACAAGAGTTGCACAGGACGCAACTGCTTGTTCACAGGCTCGCGAACCGTTTCTGAAGCCGAGCCCGGTATCTGCACGGATACCGGCGGCTACAGTGAGTGAAACCCCTCCAATCTTCATTGCTGTCATCAACTGACCAATTCTCAATAGTATCCAATGCCGAGCTTGACCAGATTTTCACCTTTGCAGAGGAGGGTGAGCCTGGGTACGAGGCCAAAAGGTGGCACGACGGACCCACGAACTCAGATATCATGACCTACGGCACTATGGGGAACGGCATGACGGACTGGGTCGCATACATGAGCGACACGACCAAGTCAACACGTTCGGATTGGATCAAAGGTCTGAACTTTGGCGGCACCACCGATTGGGCCATTGATTTGCTCAACTTCCTCGGCGCACCAGAGGGTCAAGAAGGTGGATTCACTGTCGACGGTGGGGAAAACTTGGAATGCAATTCTGAGACTTGGCCCACGAATCTGGACGATCTCGAGAAGAACATCGACAACGTACCGCCCCACTGCCGTTCTATGGCGTTGCTGAACGTTTTGATCAGAGACCTTGAGAAGGTGATCGCCGAGTACAGAGATGTTGCAAGCTCGAGTGACTATGACGACAGAGTATGTTCCCCTTTTCACCTGCTTGTCTTGATGGTTTTGTTTTACTTCATAGCTGGTCGTAAATGATAGCTGACTCAAGGTCTCGCAGTTCTGGTGGTATGCCGATTGGGTGAAAGACTCAATAGATGACCGTCTTGAAGAGTTCTTGAAGATCGGCACTGGAGAAGGATTGAAGTACATGGACTGCGAGTGGAGTTCAAAGGGCAACAGCGGCGAGGGCCCTTGCACCGAAGCCCATCTGTCTTACCCTCCTGGACCTTCGCCGGGACCTCGCACCGTCACTTTCACAATGCGCGACGAAACTGGCTTCTACGATACTTTGGCGAGTAAGGCAGGCATACAAAGGGAGTGGATTACTTGGCGAGACATGGATGCCATCAACGACCCCTGTGTGTGCCCGCCAACACAACCGGGTATCTGCCCGGTTGACTGCGCCATGAACTACTACATGAGAAAGAACTGGCCGAAGAGAGTCAGCGACAAGGACAAGATCGAGATTGAGAACCCCAAGAGCATCATCGAGGAAGCAATTCCGTCCACCGATGTTCTTATTGGGACAATAGTCGGTACTTACATCGAGATGCGGATGGGTGTTCTCGACGCTGATGAAGCCGACGTCCTCACTGCCTTTAGCATGCCTCTCCTCATGATGCAAGACGCTTCCAATAGCATCAAGGAGATCAAGGAGATTGGAAAGGAACAGAAAGAGACAAAGACGCGCGAGCTTGTCCTCGGCATTCTCAGTATCGTCTTCGCTGTCATCCCTTTTGCTGGGCAAGCCGCATCGGCTCTGGGCGGTGCCGCTCGCCTGGCTTCCATGGCATTGATTATTGGAGAAGCAGGAAACGCCGCGATATCCATTGTCGATATTGTCAAAGATCCCAACTCGGCTCCTTTCGCCATCCTTGGCATGTTGGTTGGTGCTGCGGGCATGCGAGGTGGCAAGCCACCCCGGGAGGCATTCGCAGAGGCGGGCAAGGCTCGTCGTGCTCTGACCCCGAAGATGATGGAATCATTCTCGCCCGAATTTCGACGCAAGGATGGATTGGTGCAAAATGTTGTCAAGACTTGCAAGGTGCGGTAAATGCAAGTCGAGGTGTATGCAAACATAAATGCCCTGCATCTCAGACTCCTGGTGACAATAGTCTGGCACATATATAGGTCCTCCAAAGTGTTTTTTTTGTAATACCTTGTTCGCATTAGTAGAATTTATTGACTCTTCGTCTGTTTGTATAGTTGTTTCTTTTTGTAGGGATCTCAAAATCCAACTTCTTTGATCAGAATGCTCAGACCGGTTTCGTGTCTTAGTGTTGTAAGGTAAATCCGTTGAGGCAGTTACAAAACACGCAGGTTGCAACAACGAATCGCAAAATCTTGATATTTTGACAAGATTTCCAGGCTTTCATGTATCCATTAGCGTCAACATGTAATATATACAATAATCAAGTTTCTGGAAGTGAGATGCCACGGCAGGGCGACAACTAAGGGAAACATCACCTTTCTGCCGTCAGGCACCGCCTACCACAACAAATCTGTTTATGGGTTTTCTAACAGCGAGCTGCCAACTTCATCTGCCCCCAATCATCTTACATCAAGACAATCCCAGCTGGCTCGCCATGATTGACCTGCCGGGAGATTATCTCAACGTCGACGAGTACGTCGAGGATCTATTGGAGTTCATCAACACCCCCTTGGTTCAGCAAATTACTGGCGGTATCCATGTCAATGATGCGCTGATTTATAGCGCGTGGGAGGCACTGCCTCCGGAGTGGACGTCGTGGTGGTCATCACTGCCAGATCATCGTCTGGCGCAGCAAGATTTGATCGATAGCATCGATGAATCAACAGATACCGCAACCACGAAAGTCAACGACAGAAAGCTGAAGCCAATTCCAGGGCGACCAGACTCACTGACAACTTGGTTGGAAAACATTCGGTCACTCTCGCTTCATCGTACCCAACGTGTCGGTCCTAGGATCTCTCTTCCCGAAATTTTGACAGCTCGGATGAAGACAAAAAAGATCGATGAAGTTTCTGTTGCGACTGCCTACATCCAGGGGACTTGCCAAGCCAACAACATCACTCGCATCATCGACATAGGATCCGGGCAAGGTTACCTATCCGTATCGCTTGCCTACCTCTACCCTAATTTGCACGTATTGGCGATAGATGGCAGCGAATCTCAGATTTCTGCTTCGAGATCGTGCGCTGCCAGTCTTGGAATCGAGAACAGGATACAACACTTGCTGCGTTACATCGATGGCACTGGATTACTGGCAGATGAGATCGCTGCCTGGGCTGGAGGAGAGAAATGCATGCTCATCGGCTTGCACGCCTGCGGGAACTTGTCTGAGCACATGCTCAGATACTTCACAACAATACCCTTCATCGAGTGTTTAGGTGCAGTTGGCTGCTGCTACAACCACATTGTGCCCCTTTCTGACAGCTGCCCCAATGGCTTTCCGATCAGCGCAAAAATGAGGGACAGAAAGCTCACCTTGAGCGCCACAGCCCTTATGACCGGATGTCAAGCACCAAACAACTGGGAGAAGGCGGACCCGAGCAAGGAAGAGTCGGTATACTCAAAACGACGCTTTTATCGAGCGCTTCTAGAGAAGGTGTTCTTCGACAAGAGCATTGAACTCGACAAGCAAGATCGGCCGGTTTGGGGAGTGCGAAAAGGTGACATGGCCAGCTTTAAAGAGTTTGCGAGCCGAGCAATGCATTGTCTAGGCATTGACAAGAGCGATATAAGCGATGCTGAATTGCTCAAATATGAGGCTCGTTATGGAGATTGCGAAGGCAAAGTAGCGATTTTGTGGACATTGAGCGTGCTTTGCTGCAAGGTTGTTGAGAGCGTAATTGCCCTTGATCGGTACTGGTTTCTCGTTGAGAATGGAGCGCAGAACGTGGACGTTTTACCCATCTTCGATTACAAGATTTCACCAAGAAATCTGATGCTTGTGGCTGACAAAGGGGGTGAATAGTTTGGCGCATCGAGTAAGTAGCCTCAGATACCCGGTTGGCTTGGTCAAGATTTTCTTCGCCACGTGAACCACCTATAGGCTATGAAGATTTTAGGTTCAAGTGCAAAGAGGAACATTGAACCCTGAGAATTCAGCAAACGATCTCCGCATTAAATAGACCTACTTGAATCTGCAGTCTACTGAACACTCTCTCCTTCAACCACGCCCAACCACCATCATCTTCCACACACTTAACGCCTCAGACACATCACCAATCAGTATATATCCTTGACCTCCCTGTCCACTCATATCTACGTAATGGCCTGCAAAGCTTCAAGAAAGTCATTGAAGCCTGGCAAGCCTAGCCACCAGTCAAATTCACCTACACTGAAACAGCTTACGACTTCCACTGTTCGTGATGACCCTGCTCTAGGCTACAAGTTGCGCGTCCTCTTGTTCGACTTGCGAAACCTTGCGAAGGATGTCAACTCAGCGAAACGTCTCAATAGCACCACAGACGAGCACTACATCAGCGAACCGTATTTCGAACCTGAGCAAGCCAAAGTTGTTAAGTCTGCTATCGTAGACGTCGAATTCAACAACCACCTCGATCCCAATGCAGAGCATGAGAAACTAGTTACAGACGAGCCACGGCCCAACGACGAAGAAGTGAGCGGACCTGCAGTCTCTCGCGTACGAGGTCAAACAGTAGACACAGCTATTCGGATGATCATGGACAACTTCCTCGAAAAGCGGAAGAGCAGTGGAGATGCGCGCCCTTGTGGCCCCCATGATTTGGCGCCCGTGTATCTTGGTCTTTTCGGCATGACAGTAGCCGACTTACAAGACCACAAATTCATAAGCCGCCTAGCGCGATCAGGGGTATGATTACATGGACGTAGCATGTTTGAGACATCCTCTTCTAGAGACAGTAGAATACTCCTAGCTATTCGGGCAAAGGAGTAAGAAACAACACGAATAGAAGGGACGACAAGGACGTCAAGAAAGACAAGGGAGAGAGGCACGAATGCTAATAAGTAAACAAGAGCAACAAGAAGGTCAGTATACATGCAAAAGAAAAGGCCTTGGAGGCCCGGTTGCGGCTAGAGCTCACAACCAATAGCATCATATCGTTTTGAGACAAGATGAAAGCATCCGCATTACAGCATCAATCATCATTCTTCAAAACTGCCTTGGCCGTTTCTGTGGTTTCTCCATAGTCCCTGACGAGCTCCTCCGTCGCAGGATGCCCACGCACTTTCCATTGAAGTTTACACCAGATTAGGCCACAGAGACGTATTCAAGATACCCCCGCCGATAGCCTGCTTTCCTGGAGAACTTTATTCAGCCCAAATGGGCAAATATCGCTCAGGCATGGATGACTCGAGCATTCCGGACCCCGCAGAAGGCGACTTCACCAAATTCAACGCGGCCATCATCGTCCTCGTAGGTCTTCTCGAGAAGGCTGGCCCCGGAGCGTTGGACACGGCCGTGGAGTCGGCCAAAAGGAAGACCCCCGACTACATGAGAAGATTCAGAATCACAAACGGCTTCAGATTCCTCGTCTTCGCTAATGAGTTATTGAGGTGGCAGCCAGAGGAGGACGTCCAGAGCAAGGACATTTACGACATCCTCTGCATGTTCTACTTCATTCTCGACCAGGAGCCGCTCCTTGGACTGCAAACGCGAATCACACCGGAGTCGGTCTGCCTACCTCAGAGTCCGCTCTCCAGTTGGATAGTGATGTTCTCGCAGCTCATTGGGCAGTTCTTGGACACTCCCATGTCCGTCACCCCTCAGACCCTGGAGTCCTTCAAAAACTCCCCAAAGTACGAATAACACGAAGCCATAGAGCCTGAAGGGGGTTTTCGTACCTTCAACGACTTCTTCTCTCGCAAGCTGAAACAGGGAATGAGGCCTATCTCCCACCCGGATGACGATAAGGTTATTTGCTACCCTGCCGACTGCACGTATGACAACAGCCTCCAGAATCAGAGCCTTGTCGCCATCAACAACATGGGTGAGGTTCTGATCAAGGGTATTCCATGGACCATAGATAGCTTGTTACATGGCAGCAGATATGCGTGTGAGTTCAATGGCGGTATCTGGATGCATGCATTCCTCAACACGTACAACTATCACCGCCAGCATGCGCCTGTATCCGGTACTGTACTTGAGGCAAAGAACATCCAGGGGGCGGCCTATATGGAGGTCAACGAGAAGTGCCAACCCATCCGAAAGATCCCGGTCTCTGATGAAGAAAAGAGGCAAGACTCCAAGTGCGTGCTGGAGGTGCCCGACTCTCCGGGCTACCAGTTCCTCCAAACCAGGGGTTGCGTCATCATCGATAACCCGGTGATCGGGAAGGTGGCCGTGCTGCCGATTGGCATGGCCATTGTATCGGGTGTCAGGTTGACAGTAAGAGCGGGGGATACAGTGAGGAAGGGCGACGAGATCTCATCCTTCTTGTTCGGGGGGTCGGATATCATCCTCGTGTTCCAGAAGAAGGCGGGCTTGCAGGTCAAAGACTTTGTGCCCTCGCCAATGGATGAAGCCGGCAACCAGACCCATTCAAAGTATGGGACCATCCTTGCGAGGGCGCCTTAACGACTAAGACGTAGCTTGGAACGAGGAGGATGACCTTTGAACGATGGTCTCATTCGACAGACTACGCTCTCTGAGTTGGAATATGGAATGAAAAGGTAACGCAGATTATCTTCATGAGACTAATAACATTACAATTCTCCGCATGCCGCGCCTCACTTTACCTCGTCTTGCTGCCATGCTCGGGGGTAATCATCAATCTCACTCCCAGGGATAACCTCAATAATCCTCTGTCCGCGGCCCCTGCGCATCTCCCTAATCTCGTAGGCTCGATCTGCCCTTGTTCGAAATCCTTGCCATCCACCTCTGCTGTGCTCACGACGATGCCCAGAGTTGTAACGGTGCTTTCCGACTGTAGCAGCGTCACTCCGCGGATGACTCAGTCTGTGCTCACTGAAAACCGGGCTCGTGTCTCTACCTTTTCCTGAACCTCGTCTTGTTGTTCGGCTGTCGTCATCGCTGCTTTGCCGAGAGGAAGAAGAAGACTCTTCGTACCTTGGCTGCGGCGTCCTCCTCTTGGCTGGTATCGAGGAACCCCAACTCATCCTCCTTCTTGCACCTCCACCTCCGCCACCGTCTCCAGGCCGTCTCGGGCCCCTATCACTACCGTGTCCAGGTATATCACCAAGATACATTTGCCTAACCATCATTCGAGTATACGTAACCTCCCTCTCCGTCCTCCTTGCCATGACTCTCATGACCTCGTCTCCTAACTTCTTCACAGAATCCTTCACTTGCCACCAGATGAAGCGATGCGCAAAGTCACACTTGTACAACGCGCTCCAGTCCGCAAAACTCCCCATTTCACCATGCTTCTCAAAGTCGCTGCGGACCTTCTCGTCGAGGTCGTTCTCGCCCCACGAAGCCCCGTTGTGAATCGCCTCGGCTCGGTGCCCGCTCGCCACCAAGAATGGTCTTTCAAGTTCCTTGAATGTTCTCCAGAGGTCGCGGAGCGTCATGTAATGCAGCGGCAGCGTCTTCTCTGCATACTCCAGCGCCCTGCGTGCCTCGGCGTTGGCGTTCTTTTCTCCGATGTGAGAAATCTTCTGTCGTAGTTTGCTTTTGCCCCTGATCTCTTTCGTTTGGTGACGCAGCGCCTCGCGTTCTTCGCACAGCTGCTGTCGAAGGTTGCCCAGAGAGTCACGGATCTCGCTAGGCGCAGCGCGGATTGTGGCGACGAAGTTGGCGTACAATGCGATCAAGTTGAGTGTCGTCAGGGCAAAGCCTAGGATCCCGGTCACGAATGACAGCCAGTTCAGAGAGTTCGGGACGTCGGCTGCCATGTTGTGCTCGCGAGGGCTTCTGCGACTTCTTCTTTCCTACTCGCGACTTCTTTTAGCTGAAGGGCCGTGCTTAGATATTAAAAGGGTTGAGCATCCTTCAATTAGTATTCCTGTGTAAGTCTTTCACGTGGTGTTTAGCGTCTCTCATCAGCGCTACTTGGACTTGATTCGAACGAGTGCAGAAAAAGGCGTAGCGTTGCCAGTTGTCATGGACCTCAAGACTCCCGAAGACTAAGACAACTAACGTCCTGCAGCCTTAGAGTTGGTTATGTAGTCGAGGTGAGCTCTAGTCCTAAGGCTGATGCAGGATAACATTAAGACCGGAGAGACTAAGGAATTAGTCGCGTCAACTCGACTAACATACAACAGTGATTCGACGACCTAGATGGTTCGTCAAATATTGCAAGGATAGGCTTGCAAGATCCATCTCAACTAGAGGCCAGCTGATGGTGTTGCATCTTTCGTGGATACGACGGATGCAGGAGTTTACTTCGTCTTCGTCATTTAAGCTCACAAAGACCTGCAGGATAAGGCACCAAATGTGATTATGCAATCCTTCGAGCGGCTTGGGAGGAACTGAGATGTTAGTGCTGAGTCGCCTTGAATCTGGTGATGGATGACGATCACGAAAGTCGTCGCATGTTGAGGCTTCTCGAGTATAGTTGGTGGAAAGCAGACATCGGATAGTAGGAGAGGCGCATCAGCTGCCTGGGCCCTTTTGAGGATCTATCAATCACTCGTGCAGACTGTTCGCTGTGTTCGCTGACAAATTGGCAGCTCACAAAGAGCGTGGAATAATGACAACTTCGTGAACACCATCTTGAAGTTGTGTTGCTCGACGTTGTGATGCTGGACGAATGACACTGTAACACTTGCCGCCCTGGAAGCAACAGGAGATGGAGCTCGTCCCCCACCACTCGCCCAGACCAGGATTAGCTCCTGTACTCTTATCGATAAGCCCTGACGTCTCCGACCGTGGGGTAACTCATTCTCTCCAATCCAAAAATTTCCCATAGCCAAACCTCCAAATCTGACTACACATCGCGACGAGGGGAGTCACACCTCCCACCCAGCACCACCCGCAAAATGCCCGCCCCAACAGCGACAATGTCCCCCGGGACGCCCGAGCCCATCGACGCCGACGCCGACCCCGTCATCGCCTCCTACGACGTCTTCTTCAACCCTTCCCTCCCGCAGGGCCGCAAGCTCTGGGTCCTGCAGCAACCCAACCGCACCGACCCGCGCCAGGCCACGCCCACCGAGATGCGCCTCAAGACCCGCTCCGGCATGGTCGAGGTCGACGTGCCTCTCGACTACACTCAGTCCTATGACAAGGAGAAGGGAATGAAATGGGGTCGGCAGCTCAAGGCGAGTCTTGAAGCCAAGAACGGCGGCACACACGGCCTCTCTGGAGGCTTCGGCGTCGGCGCACCGCCGCCCCGGCCCAAGAGGCGCGGCGAGATCGATCTGGAGGACGAGATGTACCTCGAGTGGCCCGAGGCTGTGCGCCAGGACAAGGTGTTGCGTACGCAGACTCTCGGTGGACAGTGTCCCGATCACAAGGAGGTGCAGTACATGATTGGCGTCTTCCAGGGCAGTAAGTGCTTTCCTCTCCCAATTCGGATGAAGAAATCCTGACGAAAGGAATAGAGGACCTCCACCTCACACCCGTAACAAATCTCGTCCACCTCCGGCCCCAGCTGCACCACGTCGACGCAGTAGCCCAACAAGAGCGCAACGCCTCCGCCGCAGCTGCCGCCAAGGAGAACGCCGCCGCAGCACCGGCGGCGGGAGCATCGGGTGCAGGAGGCCAGGGCGCTGCGGCAGCGCGCGCGATTCACATGACGATCAAGACGACCCCCGACGGCGCAGCGGCCAAGAACGAGACAATGGCCGACCGTCTGCGCTCGGTCCAGATCGAGCCCTGGCGCAAGCTGAAGTACACGGACGAGAACGACGAGGCCGCCTGGGAGATTTACCAGGAGTCCCTCATTCTCCGCGCCCCTGGCGACAACAAGCTGCCCCCGGCCGAAGAGGATGAGGAAAAGAAGAAGGCCGCTATCGAGGCGGGTGAGGCTGAGACGAAGCCCACGGTTGACCTGGCGGAGTCTATGGCTAGACTGGAGACCACATGGGGCGACGATGAACTGCTGGAAGCTGTCAGTGGTATCAAGAAGCCCAAGCCGGTATCACAGGCAGAGCAGGATGCCGAGGCGGCTGCCGCGGCCGCCGCAGAGGAAGAGGCACGGAAGATGAAACCCAAGGCTCGTGGCGCTGTCGGTTCAAGGCGAGGTGGCAAGGCTAGAGCTGCGCCTGCTCAGGCATCATCGAGCATGGATTTGACATAAAGTGATGCTGGCCAGCATTTTGATTTGCATAGCTTAGGCGTTGCGGTACGTTGTAGACAAAACGGTTCAGGGATGGATTATTACTTTAAATGCAGATTTTGTTTGCTCTAACTAGCAAGGCTGGTCTCGACGCACCGCTAATAATACTTTCGCGGCGTCATCTCATAGAGTCGTGTGTAATGTACACGAGATATGTTTTGTGCATATAGCCATGGGATAGCCCCCCGCAAGTCCAAGTCTCCATCAAGCTGTAGCCCCCGTACCACAACTTCCCGGTGATCTCGATGCCCTCAAAAAATACGGGCCAAGCGTCGAGTAAGGCTAGCAGCATCCCAAGCTTCCAACGCATCAATAAACAAGTGTAGCGTCCCAAGCATGTGTGATGGCGCAGTTCGCGCCGTGATCGTCCCATCATTCGCACTAAATATCGTCTTATTGAAGCAATTCAACATCCAAACCAATGGAGTGCATAAACAGGTTGACCGTAGCCAACCGGGTCGTTGCCATGGCGCCCGGAAGGGTCTTCGCGTGGGCAACAGTGTCGAGAACACGATCCTTGACAGCAAGAACCAGGCGCTGCTGCTGCTCAGGGTTTGCACTGACACCCACGGCAGCAAGAAGCTGCCAGACGACAACATCTTCTCCGGTGTTGACGCTGCCAGGGAAGATATGATGCAGGGTCGGCTCCAGGATGTTGAAGAAGAGGTTGAAGGTTTGCTCCCTATGAGTGTGTTAGTTGGTGTTATCATTTTCGATCTAGATGTGCTTACCATTCGGCCCAAAGCTGAGGGGTGCCGCCACCGCCTTGCTTGAGAAGCTCTGCACGACTCAAAATGAGAGTCAACATTGAGCAGCCCACGCGGGTTCTGGCAATGAGGTCGATGTTCAGCTTGGTAATCAGTCCGAGGACACCTGTGACGATATCGAGCTCGGTCTCGTTGAAGTAGGCAAAGAGGCTGGGCATGACAGCCGCGGAGAAGAGTTCGATGCTCTCACGCATGGCAGCGTTAAGGTTGACTTCACCATCCGTCATCTGGGCACCGCGAACAACATCCAGCTGATCCAAGTGGAGGACAACCATCGTGAGAATAGTGGTGCGCTGCTCGAAGCTGATGTGTCGGAAGACACGAGGAATGGCCTTCTTACCCTTGGGGAACGACAGGAAGGCGATGAAGGGGTGAATGGTGGTAGCACCAATAGGCTCGTGAACCTTGAGGTCTGCCCACAGCTGGCCGTTGAGAGTCTGAGCCACCTCGAGCCACTCCTGATGCTTCGCGTGAAATTCCTCGTCGTTGCCATTGGTGGGCGGGGGAGGAATGTGGCGGGCGTGATCCTCCATCTTCATGACTGTGGTGTAAACGCTCTCAATGTTCTTCAAGATGGCCTTGCGGTCCACAGTGTTGGACTCCGTGTGGTGACGCTTGCCGTTTCCAGGACGCTGGGCGTCACCACTGCTATCGGTGCGCTTGATGTTGAGCAGTGGCTTAGGTGTCTTGGCGTTGCTGAAGGAGATCTTTCCGAGACTGCCAGCAATGACAAGCTGGGGATTCTTGGGCTTGTTCTTGGCGGCTTCAACGGCACGCTGGACTTGCTGCTCCATGCGTTGCACGTGGTTCTCGGCAGTTCTTCCTTGTCTTCTCATGTTGCCCTGACGACTTCCAGTCTGGAAGAGGTAGGTCTGAGCAAAGTTGTTCAGGGGCTGGTTAGGGTTCTGGCGTTGGCCACCGCGAATCTGGCTAAGAACCTGGTAGTAAAAGTCCTCTGCGATTGAGGCTTCGTTGTTGTGGTCAATCGGGTTGCCGGTGGCCGAGACAAGCTGCTGCAGCTGGATACGGGTGACAAAGTTCTTGTCCTGAGGAGTCATGAGACCGTTGTCCTTAGAAAGAAGCCAGATCTTGTGGTTGCGCTTCGCACGCTTGGTCTCCTGATCTAGGTACGCCGCCTTCTCATCTTCGGAGAGGTGGTTCAGGTGCTGCTGTTGGGAGACCTGAGGTACACGACCTGACGAACCCTGTGATCGGTGTGCATTCTGACCGTGAGCCTGTTGATGGCCATGAGGCTGAGGGCCGTGGGCACCAATGCGAGCAGCATCACCAGACAGTCGGTTAGGGTTTTGGAGAATCTGAGTCGGCTGGACAGAGGGAGCCTGGGAATGAGGAGGCTGAGCAAGCGGGCTGGGGGTGTTTTGAATGGGCGGGGTCGGCTTGGAAGTAAGAGACTGAGGACGCTGAAGAATGGTAACCGGATGGCCCTGACCAGCGTGTTGAGGCACCTGGCTGCCGCGCTGCTGTTGCTGCTGGTCGGAGCCGTGGAAACTCTGCTGCTGCTGAATAGCCTGCGGGTGGGCGTAGCCGTAATCCTGGGGGTATCCTTGTGTAGCAGGGGCAGGTTCCTGGGCTGGTCGCTTGGTGGCTTGCTCGCGCATAGCCTTTTCGACCTCCTCGAGACTCATGATCTTGCGGCTACTGGAGGCAGGTGCGGCCTGGGGCTGGGGAGAAGGCGCGGCGGCGGGTTTCTTGGAAGGCACGCCCCAGATAGACGCGTCGACGTGAAGGTCGGGGATGGGCTCCGCCTCCTTGTACTTCTCGTAGCCAGTGCGAACAGGCTGAGGGGCCGGCTGAGGAGGATAGTAGTAGTTCGGCATGGCCTGAGCTTGAGGAACATGGTGATGTTGGACGGGCGCCTGGGCAGGCGCGGGTTTCGAGGCGGGGACCTGGCGGCTGTAGCGAACCTGCTCCTCCTCGATGGCATTCGAGACCTTGGCCGTCTGACCGAAGAAATCGAAATCCTTTCCGACAGGAGCAGAGATAATCTCGTCTCCGCCGCCACCACCGCCGCCGTCGCCAAAGGTGTCGTCGTTGAAAGCGTCGCCACTTTCCTCGAGCTGGTCTCCGAGACCATCGTACGTGTCATCGAAGTCGACGGCGTCGTCCTCCTCTTGGTTGCCGCGAGAGAGGCCGGCGAACGGGTCATGAGCTTGCGAGAAACCCGGCGCGGAGGTGTTGTGGCCGCCGCCACGGGTCGGGTCGAAACCGAAGAAGGACATGGTGTTTGGCTGGTCCGTCTTCGTCGTAGTAGCAGTGGAAAAGATAGCTGTATACTAGGTATTGGTCAGCATCGGATTCGAGATATCTGACTAGGATGGCGAAGTAGATGGTATGGTGAAGTCAGAGAGACTGAGGTCTAGAGTGAAGATCCCTGCTCCATTTAAGGGCCTCAGTTGTGAACTGATAGGAAGGAGAGGTCCCGTCGTTCCCCACTGCCTCCTCGTGAGGCTGCTAACTCAAAACCCAGTAGGCAGTCGGGCTGCTTGCTTGCTCTGTCCCGCGCAGTTGGGTGGCAAAGTCGCAGGTGCCAAACAAGGAAGCAGGATTGAAAGCACTTGCCAAGTTCAAGGAATAGTTAGAGAAGCAGCCAGTGACTTACCACTAAGAGAATGAGAGGTCTGTGGCTTTCAGTAGAGCGGCTCCCAAAACTATCATGATGTCGTCAAAGCCAGATTCGAAAAGAGGCGAGCAAAGCGACAGGGCATAAACAGAAGGATTATAGCCGGGTTGCTCAGTAAAACCACATCCAGAGATAACAATGTTACCAAAGCACAGGGTCAAAAACAGTGCGCCAGGTAGAGGCGTTGCTGGAAAAGAAACAACAGTGTCGCGTCACTGGGGTTGGGATGCGATGTCCGAAGTGGTGATGCACCGATTCGCATTCGTGGGGAGGAATTGAGGCTCGAGAGCCTTGGGCCCCCACATCCAGGGACCGCCCGGGCCAATGGTAGAGCTTGGTTGGGCGAGCTGCAAGGTACGATGTCACGTGATACATTAGTCACTCGTTGCGGGACAAGCAGCCCCTCTCGTCATAACGTGGCATGTATTCCCGCGCCAAAAGGTGCCTGGAGGGGTACTTTCCCAGGGGAAGCTGATCAGCATCGTCGCATTCTTACTCAGCTCACCTCACCTCCAGCTGAAGCTCTCCAGAATGAGCATGCGCAATACCTTGCTAGGAGCTCTAGAAACCCACTTCACCCAACTCGCCAACCTGCAGGGCCATTTTCCATCAGCCTTATGTTTTGGGGGCTACTTTTGCGGCAAGAAGTAACCCATGGTGCAGTGCAGTCCATGTGACTGTGATTAACGCGTTCAGCATCTTATTTAAGGATGGGAACAAAAATCAGACACATTTCCGTAGATGTCTTCGTCCAATGGTTAGCATTTCGATGCCTTCTCTTGCTTGATCCTATTACTCAGCCTTATTTGGATCAATGCTGTATTAGGTTCAACTTACTTTACTGAACAGGACATGTGTGAATTCTCCGCCACTGTCATGAAGCGATCCATGTTTAGCCGCTGCTGAAGACCTCCGTGGCTGGAAACTGGAAATAACAATAGCTCAGCTACCCCCAAGCAGGTATCGCGGAACCGATACTCTGGGCATGACAAAGCTAAGACAACGGCCGCTGGATACCTTCATTTCAGATCAATCGCGCAACTGTTTACTTGGCTATTTCCGTCAACTTTTGCTGGCGACTTTGATGCCGCTGTGCTATCGATGGCCTGATTTTGTTCAAGCTGTGCCCTCAGGCGTCCTCTGGACGAAGATTTCCTTCTGCGGGCGACTACAACACGCAACAGTCGACACTCCGAACAGCCGAGAAACGGGTGCCAGCATTCGTCATTGTCGGATTTGAGTGCCGCAAACGTCTGATTGTCAGGACGCAACGTCTGATTGGGATGTTCATCGCGAGACGAGTCATATTTCCGGCGAGTTTGCTTCTACTCGTGGCAAGAGTATGTTGCCTGGAGATTGACAGGTTCATCCCGTTGAGATGCTGGAGACACAAGAATAGCTGACTGGCACACACACAGAACTACTAGACAGCAGGGCTGCGTTCCAGAACCTGCCCTGTACCAGATAAGGTACTTGGTTACAGATTTGACGCCGTCGGCATGAAAGCACGATCACTCAGGCGCCCAGTGCCAAGTGAGATGGTGTCTTGATCTCGGACTGTCCGCCGTCAACAGCGCATCGTGTGCGCTGTAGTTGATGATTGTGCTGCTGAGCCTCGTGATGACTGTGGGAAAAAGCATTAACTGCTGGTTCCATGTGGACTGATGCTCTGCTATTCTATGCTTGCAGCACAGTTATCGTTTGCGGCTTCACTCGGCTCTGTCTACGGAAGGAAAAGTCGTTGACGATCAGCATCTTGGCTTTGGATTCAATACGAACCAAAGGCCCTAAAATGAGTTGGGGCAGCCAATTTGGGGTTGTCGAAATGTGTCCCGTTGCTGGAAAGAGCCAAGAGGCAAGGACCAGATTCCACGATGTGACACTATCGGGAGGTACTTGTTGTCTCTGACGATGGAGAGACCAGCATCCCCGGGGACTTTACAATGGTAATGTATCTTCACTTAACACGAGGCCGCTAGATCTGCCAGGGGCAACGAGAGTTTGAGTAGGTGTACAGATGTACATATTTTTAATATGCTATCTGTAGGTCTGAGAAGGCAGCGCAGGGGGGACCACCAAGAGTGCTGGACAGAACGAGGAACAGAAGGCCAAACGAGAGCTGATATTCTCACAGGGCGGTGGCCTCTTCTAGCCAAGTCTCATGTCGGGTGGTATGGGAGCTTCCCACCCCCATCATCCCGTCGCACGGCTTGCACGGGCAAGCAAGGTCGATGGCACGGAGAAATTCCCATCGACTGGTTCTCGGTTCGCAAGGGAAGGCCCCTGGGCCTGATGTGCCTGAATACAGCTGGGCTGAGGCGGTGGCCATCGATTCTCACAGTGGCCACATTCCCTGTTCCGATCATGGCCCGCGGAGCAACCCAAGCCAGAGGGAACGGGTACGCGGCAGCTGCTGCGGCGAAGAGGAGCGTGTAGCAGGTACACAGCTGTCAGAGGAACGCGACGCCCATAGCCCACTTCAGACCCCTGTGTTGAATGAGGTACTCGAGACTTTTCTTGAGTACTTGCTACGGATGCCGGTACTGTCACCAACTCATGTCATTGTCAGTCCTCAGCATTGAACATGGTCTTCGGATGGACGCCGTAGGACGGATGAAGAGTCCTGGCCACAAGGCAGTTGATGTGAGTGATGCATGCTGGCCTCGCGTCCTCGAGGCACCTAGCGGAGGAACATGTTCATGTCAGCGTGTTGACTTGAGTTGTTGAGTTGAGCTTGTAGCTGCTTGCGCCATGGTGCTCCATCTCTGTCTTGGCTGAGTCTAATTCTGCCCGTCAGTATCCGTACTCTGGACCATCAGCAACAGCAGCAGCAGTTCAGCTACCTACCTGAAAGGGTGCAGGACATTGTACTCCTTGCAGAAGCATGTCTCTCGTCCGGTGTATCTGAGTCCTGCGGCAGGGCACTTTTTGAGTTGCGTAGCCCCGGGTTCAGGCCAGTTCAGCAATTGTTGCCCCACCCCCTTTAATCGACGTCGCGGGACTTCCTCCACTAGCGTTAGGTTCCCTTTTTCGGGGCAGACGCACTGCGTACGCTGCTGCATTCGTACCACTGCACCCTGTGGGAGTCTGCGAGGTCCCTAGAAGTCCATGCCACAGTTTGCTAAAGTGCTGCTGCGTGCTGAGGTGCTCCAGCTGGCCCGAGCCAGTCAGTCCATCGCTCTGAACATTTTCCTGGACGTGTCTGTGTATTCGTATCCCTTCCTGCATCTCCCTCCCTCTCTTTTTTTATCCAACCTCGTTCACCTCGAGGAAGTGCGCTTTTGTTCGATTCTTCTCCAGCTCTTATTCACCTACACGGGATCCCATCGTCGACCTGGTAAAATCGGTCAAGATGGCGACCGGCTCCGCACGTTATGTGCGATACATTCTTTTCGCCGCCTTCGTAAGTGACGCCTCGCCGCCTCCTGCCAGCGCATCCTGTGGTCGCGCCCTCTCTTGGCCTCCGGTCATGTTCCCAGACAACACCAAAATCACTTATCCATCCATCAAAATCCATCCATCAGGGTTCTAATTGTCTGTCTCCTAGGGTCTCGCCGTCTTCTACTTCATCTCCCACTCCAGCTACGAGGGTGTGAGGCTCGAGAATGGCAGCTTCAAGTCCCCGGGACAGGGCGCTGCACCTGGTCAGCAAGGACAACAAGGTCAGCAAAGCCAGCCGGGCCAGGCGAAGGAACCTGAACACGCCGCGAGCAAGCCCCCAGCCAACGTGCTCAAGGCTGGCGAGAAGTACGACCCCAAGCAGTGGCCCATGGCCATGACCCCGAACGAGCCCGGCTGGGACGACCTCAACAGCGGCATCGCCCCTGGTCCCCGCATGAACGCGACCTTCGTCACCCTCGCCCGTAACTCTGATATCTGGGACATTGCCCGTTCCATTCGCCAGGTTGAGGACCGCTTCAACCGCCGCTACAACTACGATTGGGTCTTCCTGAACGACAAGCCTTTCGATGCCACCTTCAAGAAGGTCACTTCCTCCCTTGTGTCCGGCAAGACCATCTACGGCGAGATTCCCAAGGAGCACTGGTCTTTCCCCGAGCACATTGACCAGGAGAAGGCACGCAAGGTTCGCGAGGACATGGCCCAGCGCAAGATCATCTACGGTGACTCGGTCAGCTACCGTCACATGTGCCGTTTCGAGTCTGGATTCTTCTTCCGCCAGCCCGCCATGATGAACTACGACTACTACTGGCGTGTCGAGCCCTCCATTGAGCTTTTCTGCGACATCCACTACGACCCGTTCCGCTTCATGAAGGAGAACAACAAGAAGTACAGCTTCGTCCTGAGTCTGTACGAGTACGTCGAGACCATCCCCACCCTTTGGGACAGCACCAAGAAGTTCATGAAGAACCACCCCGAGCACATTGCCGAGGGCAACTCCATGAGCTTCCTGAGTGACGACGGCGGTGACTCCTACAACCACTGCCATTTCGTAAGCTTGCTCCGCTCTCCCATTTGCTGACCACCTAACTAACGGCCAATCAGTGGTCCAACTTCGAGGTCGGCGACCTTAACTGGCTTCGTTCCAAGGCCTACATCGACTACTTCGAGTCCCTCGACCAGGACGGTGGTTTCTTCTACGAGCGATGGGGTGATGCGCCCGTGCACTCTATTGCCGCCGGTCTTATGCTGCCCAAGGAGCAAATCCACTTCTTCAACGACATTGCGTACTACCACGTCCCCTTCACCCACTGCCCGACCGGCGAGAAGGTCCGCCTCGACAGACGCTGCCACTGCAACCCCAAGGACAACTTTGACTGGAAGGGTTACTCTTGTAAGTTGGTTGTTTTCCAAATCTGTCCAAGCACATTTAGCTAACCACGTCCAGGTACGAGCCGTTTCTTCGAGACCAACGGCATGGAGAAGCCCGAGGGTTACGAGAACCAGCAAGATTAAGATCGTAAAAGCGGGTATGGCAAAATGTAGCTTGTATTAACAATTTCACTGGGGTGGCTTTTGGGTTTGCCACGATTCAATTTCACCTGCATCGACGAGAGACAATGGGCAGGCTTTGGGGCACTAAACGTGGAGCGGCGTCAAAGGGTTTCGTCTGGCTTGGACACTATGTGTGCTCTGTAGATATTTGCAAATGACAAGCGACGTCTGGAGAATATCCAGCCAGATTTTCAAATTTGACTTTGTGGTATTTTTGTACATCATATTGTGGTACATCTTGGTGTCGATTCACACACCGTTATCGTAATTCCATGGCTTTGGTCATGTTCTTGCAACCCGTGACTTCCTGCCATCAACCTCCGTCCATCCGTCTCCGCCTCACGTACCCGTCTAGCCGACAGTAGCCTTCTTGGGCTTCATGGTTCCGTACTTGGAACGAGAGGTGGTTCGGCTACCAACACCACCGAGATCGAGAGCGCCACGGACAAGGTGGTATCGCACACCGGGACAATCCTGACTGCGGCCACCGCGGACGAGAACGACACTGTGCTGCTGGATGTTGTGACCCTCGCCGGGGATATATGCGGTAATGTGACGACCGTTGGAGAGGCGGACACGAGCGGTCTTTCGCTGGCCGGAGTTGGGCTTCTTCGGGCGGACAATACCGACTCTGAGGCATACGCCCTTCATGGCGGGAGCGTTCATCTCGGACAGGGCAGGGGAGACGGTGTGGCGAGCGCGCTTGCCCTTCTTGTGGCAGCCCTGGTGATAGTTTGTTAGCAAATTTTCGTCATCTAGCAATATGCCGGGGTTCGCGAGAGGGAAGACGAACTCGCAGCACCTGGTTGACGGTGGCATTCTGGATGGGGGTCGAGGAGAAAGAGCGGATCATAGGCGTCGTCTTCGGCATCGATGTGAGAAATGAGGCGGCGCGGGGGAAAGTCGCTGGCCTCATCGCCGGGGCGAAGAGAGACCTGAGGAGTGTGCTGGCCATGGCGGGCAACTGCGTATCGAACTGGCGGCACCCAATTGCTGTCTTCCCAACCGAAGCTCGTCGCGATGCGCCTATGTCGCCCTGGCTCAACCGCCGCTGGGAATTTTCCTGCTTAGCTAATACTCTCCGGAGACTCTAGTCCAGTGTGGGAACCTGAGGCACAAAGTCCACCGGCGCTCCGTCCCCCGGACCCACCCCTTCGGCCATCTTGACCCGCCCTTTGCACCGAACGCGGACCGGATTCCACCTCGTCTGGATCACATGCCTCCGCCCATGTCCAATCCCAAACGCGCTTTGGGGAAGATCCTGACGTAAGCCGCCGCCAAAATGTGGGTGAACCCCGGCTTTTCAGACGTTTGCTGCGCCGTCGGCTCTCCCCAGGGGCCCTTGGCCCCCAGCCTGGGGGGGCAAGCTCCCCGCTGCGGGATGGATATCCTCGGCTGAAGCGGGCGCTGTGTCTGTTCGCCAACCGCCAGGTGCCGTGGCTGCGAATGGCTTTGAGGTTCACGGCCTAGTCGGTACACATCTTTGACTCTATTTTCCACTCGCCCCCCCTTCCCCTTTGGCTTATTTGGTTTCCCAAATTTGCTTACTCTCTATCGCCTCATCTCAGGTTCACCGTTCGGCGCCAATTGACCAATACAAGTCCGGGCGCTCTCTCTCTACGCATCACCACCGCACGGTCACCGACGGAGCATAAGTACCAGAGCACCTCCGGCGATCTTACGATCACTCGCCCTCTCGAGAGTTTTCGATTTTTCTTTCTTTCTTCTGGACTTGCCGTTGCTGGGGCAATTTGTAGTTCGCCTTTTCTCTACAGTCTCTCTGTAATCATGTCGTCGATTGCAAGGGCTCTGCGCCCTGCCATGAGGGGAAGCCGTGGTGTTGCCGCGCTGGCGAGGGCGAGGAACTGCACTCCAGGCCGGACATTCTCGCCACTCCAGCAGTAAGTCGTCGATATAGATCACCATGAAAGAAAAATATCTTGCGGGGCAATGGACTGACAGAAACACTCCTGTAGAACCATCAGACCTCTCTCCACCACGCAGCGCCGCCGTAATGCCGACCACCTCGACATCACCGACATCCCCCCGACGCCTATCACCCACCTCTCCGAGGTCGAGGCCGCCATGGCCGAGACCGTCAGCAAGTTCGCCAACGACGTGATCGCGCCCAAGGTCCGCGAGATGGACGAGGCCGAGAACATGGACCCGACCATCGTCGAGCAGCTCTTCGAGCAGGGCCTGATGGGCGTCGAGATCCCCGAGGAGTTTGGCGGCGCGGGCATGAACTTCACCAGCGCCATCATCGGCATCGAGGAGCTCGCGCGCGTCGACCCTAGCGTCAGCGTCATGGTCGATGTCCACAACACCCTCGTCAACACCGCCATCATCAAGTGGGGCAGCAGCCAGCTGCAGAAGCGCTTCCTGCCCAAGCTCGCCACCAACACCGTCGGCAGCTTCTGCCTCAGCGAGCCCGTCAGCGGCTCCGACGCGTTCGCGCTCGCGACCAAGGCCACCGAGACGGAGAGCGGGTACAAGATTAACGGCTCCAAGATGTGGATCACCAACTCCATGGAGGCTGACTTCTTCATCGTCTTTGCGAACCTGGACCCTGCCAAGGGTTACAAGGGTATCACCGCTTTCATTGTCGAGAAGGACACCAAGGGCTTCTCGATTGCGAAGAAGGAGAAGAAGCTCGGTATCAGGGCCAGCAGCACCTGCGTCATCAACTTTGACGACGTCGAGATCCCCAAGGAGAACCTCCTCGGCGAAAAGGGCCACGGATACAAGTATGCTATCGGGCTCCTGAACGAGGGTCGTATTGGTATCGCCGCTCAGATGACGGGCCTGGCTCTCGGCTCCTGGGAGAACGCCGTCAAGTAAGTTTCCCGCCAACTTCTGCCCGCCAGTGACTCCATACTTACACCGTCAGGTACGTCTGGAACGACCGCAAGCAGTTCGGCCAGCTCGTCGGCGAGTTCCAGGGCATGCAGCACCAGATCGCGCAGTCGTACACCGAGATCGCTGCGGCGCGCGCCCTGGTGTACAACGCCGCCCGCAAGAAGGAGGCCGGCGAGAACTTCGTCATGGACGCTGCCATGGCCAAGCTGTACGCGTCCCAGGTCGCGCAGCGCGTGTCCGGTCTCGCGATCGAGTGGATGGGTGGCATGGGCTTCGTCCGTGACGGGCCCGCCGAGAAGTTCTGGCGTGACAGCAAGATCGGCGCCATCTACGAGGGCACGAGCAACATCCAACTCAACACTATTGCCAAGCTGCTGCAGAAGGATTACACTTCTTAAAGGGATTTTGATGGTGCCATGGCGACGTTTGGGCTTGTAGGTTATTAGACGGTAGTTAAAAGCGACACGATTCGGTATTGGGTGTCGATTGCTTTTTAAATCATATCCTGTTAGCTCATTGAGTCTTTAGACAACCTGTGTGTATGTGATTCCGTGTCGATGTTCTTGGTGGGTTAACCATATGTGCAGGGTGGGTTGCCCGATTCACAATCGGGGTTTGGCTCATGAAATGACATATGCAATGATGAGATAGGAGGCAGCAATAACTATGGTGAACGTTTGACAGCGCCACTTGATATTGTTATGTTCACTGGAGCAAAGATCAAGACACCAGGTCTGGGAGGGGAATGCACTTGGACGGCTTCGATAACATGCTAGATAAATGAGTGGAATCATGAGAGAAAATAAAGAAGAAGAAGTGACAAGATGATAGCCGGGCTGGTGGGTTTAATCCCGGATCCCCAGGTGGTTAACACTGGTTGCAGTAAAGTATTTGAACTCTCCCCAGTTTAAAACGTATGGATCGTGTAAGCTAATATTTTATGGTTGGAGAGATATGATGTGGTTAATTTGGCGGATGCCAGATCAAACATCAGAGGCTACAGAAGCACGTCAAAAACCTTGTTTATCTGGTCGTCAGTATGTTCAGAATGTTTTGATCAATGAAGAACGAGGCATATATTGGTGGAATGCCAAACAGCGATCAAAAAGACACATGCTTATTCGCATGTACATCTTGGTCATCCGTAGGACATGGCGAGACGCGTGCGTTCTCAGCCCAGGCTCGATAACACTAGACGAAAGCCATGCCACAACTCACGCCCAGACAAGGCTCTCTAGTTGATTGTTGACCGAAAATTTTCAGTGATGTTTGGGAGGCAAGATCGATCAATGCTGCAAAAACACGTTATCACCAACAAACTTCAGCACGCGAGATCTCAGATCAAACACTGATCTCAAGCCACCCTTCCAAAAGTAGGACGACCTCAATACAAGCCCATGAAAGTCGACGCTTTTTCATCCCGACTGTCCGGGTGGCTTAGACGTTGACCGCTCGACGGGACGCACTGCCGGCATAAGCTCGACGACGTACATGCGTCCCGTTGCGGAACGTACATCAGATCAGATCGAAAAAAGTGTACACACAGACCACATCGCCGAATTTCTAGGGAAATGTTGCGAAGCAGGACTTTTATGCGATGGCAGATGAGCCGGCCGTGATGTGATCGGCTGCGTCGTATGTTGAAGCTATTAAAAGGATACAATGTGATCGATCCCTGGTTCAGCTATGCGTGCACGTCGCGAGAGCGAGAGGATGATGAACGGCTTGAGCCGCAACTATGAGGCGCGATGACGGAATCACTTTGCTTTCTCCGACGGCAAGGTAGCGTTCCCACGTTGGCGTCGAGTTCCGCGGGTTGCAGATAAGGGAAGACAAGAAGCAAGCCCGGGTTTGGTTGGGTTTGGGCGGGCCGGCGGTGGAGGGGAGGACCATGGACGGCGACGGGTGGGGTCGAAACGGTTCCGCGACGACGCTGGGCTCTTTTTGGGAGCGGTTGTTGACTGGACTGGCCATTTTGCTGAGGCGCCGTTACGCTGCGATTTGTTCTTGCTGGCGAGCTCGAGAGCATGAACGGAGCCATGTTCAAACACTCGGGCCAGGCATTGAACCGCAGGTTGTCATTGTTTGGGCTGAAGTGGACGGCGATCTTTGGCTGTGATGAGGGCTAGGTTTGTTTCAAGTAAACGTTACACGGCTGAGCATGAACTGAACAACAAGTGCGGTCAATAGATGCTCTCGTGTTGTTGTCCGGCACAGCTGAAGATGGCTTAGTCGATGGCATATGTCGTTTAGCGTCCACTCTGGGCTCCCGAAGAGGGCAGGTAGGTAGCTTCGCTGGGGGAAAAGCTCGTATTCTAAACGCGTGGTTTGTGTTCGTTTGTGACGGAGCGGGAGTCCATAGGGCGGGATCTGGGGAGGAGTCGCCGTCGGTGTGGCGCGGAAAGGCCGGCCGGCAGCTGCTGGGGCGGGGGGCACGTTTTAGTGAGACCTTTTCGTCGGCAGTGCAGGTGTCAGCCGGGGATGACGGACGGCGAACGACAATCACGAGGGGAAGAGTGGAAGCTGTGGCGCTGTGGCGGCCTTTTAGAACGGTTGGGGAGGGAGTCGTGGTGTTGAGTGACCATCTGGCAGATGCAACGGCACGGACGATGCTGAGCAAGATAAGAGACATTGAACAGAGAGGGTAAACTGCTTTGACATGTGCGGTTCCGTGGGATGGGTCGGGTTCTTGAAATGAAGGCCGGCCGGTTCACAGGCGGCCGTTGCAGAGTGACGGCGCATGGTGACGGCGAGTACGACGGAGGGATTGCGATTGGTAGAGGCGCTACTGCGGTAGGGAAGCAGCTAGACGGGAGGAACGGGAAACTTAGGGCTGCAGCAGGAGCAGCATCATCAGATCATAGAGAGAGTTGTAGGTGGGTGAATCGAGTGATGATGCACACAGCAGAAAGCAGCTCCAACGAGGATTGGCCATGCTTAAACTGGGTCTCTGAAAACTCCCCGAACATAACCTAGGTAGAGGCAGAAGCTGTCTGGCTGGCAGCTGGGCAGTGGGCACTGGAGCTGGGCTGCAGGCTTCGGTTGTTGTGGTGAATCTGGTTTGTTTGTGGTGGTGAGTGCGAATGTGATGAGGAGGGTGAGAGAGGGCCGGACGGACGAGTGAGGTGTGATGAAGGCGCTATTGGTGGGTAGGTAGGCTGCACCAGGTGGGATCAGTTGGTTTCCGTCCAGTCATATTCGCCAGTACCCAGGGAGAGGTATCCGCTCTCAAGACAAGGTACCGGGTTGATGTTTCTTTGGGGTTGAGAGCAGCAGTTTCGGCGGAGGTAGCTCTCCGCGGGAAGGGGATCTGTAACTTGTCATACCTGAGATGCGAGAGCTCCAGGAGCAGCCTGTCCATGGTGTACGGGAAACTCATTGCTATGCAGTACTGCAAAGCTGGGAAAATGTCCCGTCTGGCTTTGTTGACAGGATGATTGGCGTGGGCAGTGAGTCTTCTTCACCGTGGTGAAACAGCGAAAAAAGTCCTACCTAGGATTCGGTCGCCCCACGTCCGGCGCAGGACTTTTTTATTTTTTCCGCCGTGGGTTTCTGCAAGGCGCCGCCACAATTGATTGATTTGATTGAGCGGCGGCCAAACGAATGAGTGAGACAGGGACCAGCGACGGGAACAAGGCGAATGAATGAACGAGGAGCCTGGAGGGGCCTGGGACCTCGTCTCCAGCTGGGGTTGAGCCTTGGTGCCCTATGGATACGAATACAGGCCGTCTGCGTGTGTGTCTACGCGGTGAAGATTGGGGAAGAATGACTGATGTGTTGATGTGCAGTACCCGCTACCAATGCTTCCAGGGCACGAGTTGGGCATCACCAGGTCCCCATGTGGAAGCAGATGGAAAGTGATGTCGGGTGTCTGTAGTTGGCGGTCTGATGCGATGCATGCACGAAATACCTTACAGAAGAAAGAAAGGAAGGAAAAATCTGTCGGTACTGCTGGATGCTCTGCAGCAGCCTGCTCCCACATGCTAATGAGGTGATATCACACTGGATAGGTAGTAGGACAGAAGACCAGCGCGTCCAAAAAAGGCGGTAGTAATTGAAATAATCGTCCGAATCATGGGTTAGCTCGCCTGCCATCTTCACATCGAGTTACAGAGTTGCTTCGTCCGCCCGGGCGCTTTCGTAACACCCCTCCATTTCGCCGTCGTCCCCCTCCAGAGTCTTCGGTACGTACTCTTTGGCAGCAAAGGACTGATACGTCAGAGGTACATGGCCTTCGCAGTGTTCCCCGCCAAAACAGCAGGAGAACCAAGTCACTATCCGTACCCCTCCTCGTGCCCAAGGCAGTAGGACCTCACCAGCCCAGCACCTCCTCCACCATCCACCACCACCACCATCTGCCACCACCACCACCAGCGAGCGACCCCTCCCGACCTGGGAACAAACCCCCCGTCGTGTGTCCTGCTCCAAAACCCACTGACGACATCTTTTAACCAACCCATCCCGCCTGCGAAAAACAACACCACTCCTCAGGGCTGGTCGCACCCAACCGAATCTCTGTCGTGATAGTCCGCAAACACCGACCTCCGACAGACCGATCTCGACGTCCAGGTCGTGCCAAACCCGCCAGGCCTGCCCGAGCCTTAACTGAGGTGCCCCCCCTCCCCTCCCCGACGCCGAACCCCCGGTATCCATAACAGAACATCTGCACCTCCACCTCCAGAGCCAGACCTGGCCTTATCCCCTCAGCCTTAGACAGCTACTTCGTCTCGTGCTGCCGTCGCCGCGTCGTACCTATTGCTACCATACCTACGCTGCCGCACATTCTTCGCCCCGGGCGAATGACTACAGTTCTAGCATCGGCAGCACCAGCATCATCATCACTTCTCCCGACGGTCGCCACCTCGCGCCGCCGCATCTTCACCCCAACAATCCATACCCAACACACCTACCACACCAACAACACCACCACAGCACACCACATATTTCTTCCCCCGCGCGTGGAGTCGCGCACCCCCACCGCCCAACATGAACGAAGAAGACGCCATCCAGAACATCCTCAAGAAGATTGAGCGCGAAAAGGCGCTGCTTAATGCCGCCAATGCTATGCGTGCGCAGACAAACAACGAGGCCGTCCGATCTCGACTCGACTCGCAGATGCGCGATGGCCGACGAAACCTGCAGTTCTTCGAGGAGAAGCTCCGCGAGGCTCAGATGCGTCGCGGTATGGACGGCATGTCCCTCGGATCTCCCTCCGACAGACCTCTCAGCGGCGATGTCGAGGACGCGCCCCCTCCCCCGCCAAAGGATGCCTCTGGGCAGTGGGCAGACCGTAGCGGCTACGGCCAAGGCAACGCAGTTTCTGGCGGCAACGTCCAGTTCAGCCAAATCGGCGGCCACTCCGACCTGATGCCTCCCCGCCATCCTTACGCCCCTCCCGGCCCGTCGTCTTCTATCCCGAAGCCGCGTCCTAACTTTACAAAGCTCGGTTCGTCTGCGCCGACACTGTCCTAAACTTCGCCGCTGACCCTCTCTAGACCTCATCAAATATGATACCCCCTACCTCGGCCCCCGTATTCAGCTCATGCTGTCCCAGATCCAGTTCAAGCTTAATGTGGAGGAGCAGTATCTCAAGGGCGTTGAAAAGATGGTTCAGCTGTACGGCATGGAGGGCGACCGCAAAAGCAGAGCGGATGCGGCCGCTCGCAGGGTCGAGAGCAAGCAGAAGATTCTCTTGCTCAAGCAGGCCATGAAACGTTACGAGGAACTTCACATTGACATGGACACTGCTGATAGTCCCGACGGTATGTTGAAGCGGGCAAATGGCGCTGCCTATCGTACAGGTGACTAACACCGCTTCACAGATGACTCCATCAATATGCCTAACCTTCGAAAGCCCCTCAGTGGCCAGCTCACCATCCGCGTCGGACAGATCAAAGACGTCGACCACGCTAGTATGAGCCGCTTCTCTCGCGGTCCGGAGACTTTTATTGCCGTCAAGGTTGAGGACAACGTGGTTGCGCGCACGAGAGTCACCAGAACAGACAAGTGGGAGGCCGAGTACCACACGATTGACGTAGACAAGGCCAACGAGATCGAACTTACCGTCTACGACAAGCCCGCCGAGCATGCTATTCCCATCGGCATGCTTTGGGTACGAATTTCCGACATCGTAGAGGAAATGAGAAGGAAGAAGATCGAGGCCGAGATTACCAACTCTGGATGGGTTTCTGCCGATAGAATGGGAGCGCCGCCGCCTCAGTTCCCCATGAACCCCGGTCAGTCGCAGCAGTCGTTTGGAGCCGGCGCACCTCCACCATCGCCGGGTGCCCCGCAAGGAGGAGCCGCCCCTGGCCCGATGCCCATGCAGGCGATCCCCCAACAGCCCATCGACGGCTGGTTCAACCTCGAGCCGGCCGGCCAGATTCAACTCTCCCTGGGCTTCCTCAAGCAGAATAAGGACCGCCGCCCCCTCGACCTGCAGGGATTGGGCAGAAAGGGTGCCGTTCGTCAGCGCAAGGAGGAGGTGCACGAGATGTACGGTCACAAGTTCGTCCAGCACCAGTTCTACAACATCATGCGCTGCGCCCTTTGCGGAGACTTCCTCAAGTACTCGGCTGGCATGCAGTGCGAGGACTGCAAGTACACTTGCCACACCAAGTGCTACAGCAGCGTCGTTACCAAGTGCATTAGTAAGAGCAATGCTGAGACGGATCCGGACGAGGAGAAGATCAACCACCGCATCCCACACAGATTCCAGGCCTTCTCCAACATGACGGCCAACTGGTGCTGCCACTGTGGTTACATTCTGCCCTTTGGAAAGAAGAATTGCCGAAAATGCGCGGAATGTGGCCTTACTGCCCACTCTGCTTGTGTCCACCTTGTTCCTGACTTCTGCGGCATGTCGATGGCGGTGGCTAACCAGATTCTGGAGGGTATCAAGTCGACCCGCATGATTAACAAGAACAAGACTTCGTCTTCTCTCAGCGACCGCACGCTCAGGAAGCAGCCCACAAGCCCGACAAGCACTCTGAGCTCCCCGCCCCATAGTGCCACCCAGCCACCATACGCTCAAGGCTCCCCTGAGGCTACGGAGGCTGCCAAAATCATGTACCAACAGCAGTCTCCTCCTGGCCAAAGACCCCACCCCGACCGCACGTCCTCCAGCTCTGCCGCGGCGGCAGCGGCGACGGCTGCAATGAGCGGATCGATGGGCCAGCAGAAGCCTCAGTCGCAAGATTATGGACGCTATGGACCAAGTGGTGGGTATGGATCACCCCACGATCAAGGGCCGGAAGATCCCTACGGCCAACAGCGCAAGTACAACCCGGCGGACTACGCCAATGTCAACACCTACTCCCAGCAGCCTCCTGTGCAGCAGCAACCTCAACGCCCTGTTCAGCAGCAGCAGCAGCAGCAACCGCCTCCTCAGCAGTACTCCCAACCGCCTCCTCAACAGTCGCAGCAGCAGCAGCAGATGTACCAGCAGCCGCCTCAGCAGCCCCCTGTCTCTTCGCCTAAGTTGCAAGAGGCACCGCAGCTGTCGCCTATTACGCCTGGCGGAGTGCCGAGCGCCGGACGCAAGCCGTTGCCCTCCGCCACCGACCCGGGCACTGGCCAGCGCATTGGCCTTGACCACTTCAACTTCCTTGCTGTGCTGGGTAAGGGTAACTTCGGAAAGGTCATGCTTGCGGAGACGAAGCGATCCAAGAGGCTGTATGCCATTAAGGTGCTGAAGAAGGAGTTCATTATTGAGAACGATGAAGTGGAAAGCATAAGGAGTGAGAAGCGAGTCTTCCTGATTGCTAACCGCGAGAGACATCCGTTCTTGACCAACCTCCACGCTTGTTTCCAGACCGAGACTCGTGTCTACTTCGTCATGGAGTACATTAGTGGTGGTGATCTCATGCTTCACATTCAGCGCGGCCAATTTGGCACCAAGCGAGCTCAGTATGTCAATCGCGTCCATTCACAGTAGACTTTGCTAACGATGCACAGGTTCTACGCTGCGGAAGTCTGCTTGGCACTCAAGTACTTCCACGAGAACGGTGTCATTTACCGTGACTTGAAGCTCGACAACATCCTGTTGACGTTGGACGGACACATCAAGATTGCCGATTACGGTCTTTGCAAAGAGGACATGTGGTTCGGTTCCACTACTAGCACGTTCTGTGGTACCCCTGAATTCATGGCTCCCGAGGTTTGTTTTTGCTTCGTTTGATTACAACAACTTCCTTGCTGACCCCGTCTAGATTCTGCTTGACAAGAAGTACGGCCGCGCTGTGGATTGGTGGGCATTTGGTGTCCTGATCTACCAGATGCTTCTTCAGCAGTCACCATTCCGTGGTGAGGATGAAGACGAGATTTATGATGCCATTCTGGCTGATGAGCCTCTGTACCCCATTCACATGCCTAGGGACTCCGTCTCCATCCTGCAGAAGCTCCTCACTCGTGAGCCTGATCAGCGCCTGGGCAGCGGCCCTACGGACGCTCAGGAGATCATGAACCAGCCGTTCTTTAGGAACATCAACTGGGATGACATCTACCACAAGCGTGTTGCGCCGCCTTTCATGCCTCAGATCAAGAGCGCCACAGATACCAGTAACTTCGATTCTGAGTTTACGAGCGTCACGCCCGTCTTGACCCCTGTCCAATCAGGTAAGTTTTCTACTCTTCTGCGCGAAGTGGTGCGACTAACAAAATGCAGTCCTCTCGCAAGCCATGCAAGAAGAATTCCGTGGCTTCTCTTACACCGCCGATTTTGACTGAAGAACCAAGAATGATGAAAAGCTGGAGCTGATGAGGTGACGGGATCACGATGCCGACGTGAACAGAGGGGAAATACCAGCAGACATGGCCGAGCGTTCTAGGATACCCAGCGCCGTGTGCGCGCCAGGACCCGGCGACATCAGTTTATGTTTGCATAGAGACGCTGCGCGTCGCCAGGCAGTGACGACGAGGGCGCAGATGAGAAAACGAAGCGACGTGACGTGACGGGTGGACACAACATACGGAGAACAAAAGCAAAAGGTGTTCGTTCGCTACGTGAACATTGAAAGCGATTTGTCGGATTACGGTTAGAGTCTATATCTGTAAGGTATTGGACCCCAGCGCAGCTTGTTTAATAGACCCAGCCTTCAGTGGTTACACCTGAATGAAGAGCACCGTGATTAGGTTTTGTGTATGTGGGGGTGTCGTGAGGTTGTCCTCGTGCTCTATATGGTATCATATTGTACAGTGTTATATACAACCCTAGGGAGGCGCGTCTATGTTCTACGCAGGAGGAGGAGCGCCAGACCGCCGGCGACTGTAACACCCGCGGCAGCACCCTCGAGAGCGAGAATGGAAGCATCACGCATGCGCAAGTCGATACGGCGCTCCGAGTACAGATCCTCCAGCCGCGTCCTCCAAAACGTAGCGTCGGAAAGCGTCCTCCACAGCGCGGGGTCGGACAAGTACTCTTTCCACGTCCTGGAGTCCTTCGTCTCCTTTTCCAGGCCCTCAAGAGCGCTAGCCACCTCTCTATCGAGTTTGTCCTGCACCGCGGGCTCCTCGACCTTCGCGGCGAGGACTTCCTCGGGAGCAAGAGCGGGCTCGTCGACAGGCGCAGCGGCAGACTCGTCCCGCTGTTGCGCCAAGGACGCTCTCAAACTCGCCAGCTCGGCCGTCACGCCCTCCAGCACGGTCTTCTCCTGCTCGACGACGCCGCGGACGAGACGTTTCCTCTTCCAAGGCTCGGCGACGAACTGGAGCACGAGGAAGAGGAGGACGTTGACGCCCATGAGACCCCAGGTGCCCCAGGTGGAGGCGCGGCGGATGCGGTCGGACCAGATCTGCTCCTCGTGGTAGCGCTTGAGGATGCCCGCGTTGAGCTGCTGGCCGAGGGCCTGCTCGGCGTGTTCGGCGTCGGTGAGGGCCTCGGAGGCGGCGACGACCTCCTGCTCGAGCTCGTGGTCGGTGCGGTAGAGCTGGGTGAAGCGCTCGAGGTCGGAGGGGGACCAGGTCTCTTTCCGGGCGAGCAGGGTGGTGACCTCGCGCTGGGTGGTGGCGCGCTTGGCGTTTGTGGTTTTGTAGGTGTGGCGGGCGGTGCGGACTTGGTCCTGGGCGGCGGCGAGGCGGGCCTCGAGGAGGGTGTTTTGGTGCTTGATGGCCTCGATGGGGGCGTAGCCGGTGAGGGCGTTGAGGGTGGTGGAGGCGGTTAGGAGGCGGGTTTGGGCGGTGTCCATGAGGTGGGAGAGTTTCTCGAGGAGGGCGGGCGGGAGGGCGGTGTAGATTTTGGAGGCCACGTCGGGGAGGGGGTTGTGGGCTGCATCTTTGGAGGAGGAGGAGGAGGTTGAGGTTGAAGATGTCTTGGGGGTTGTTGCGTCGTCGGGAGGTGAAGCCGATGTGGAAGCTGTGGTGGAGCTAGAGCTCGGGTCTGCGCTGGGGGACGACGGGGAGCTTGGGTCGCTCGTTGGGGAAGCTTGCTTTATTTCTTCCTTGGTCGCGGAGGAGCTCGGCGGGGGAGGAGGAGGAGGGAATGGCGGGATGGAAGAGTAGAGGCGTCGTGCCGGGAGGGTTGCGGCGGCGGGCCATCTTGCGAGGGCTGCGGTGGTGTGCAGGCCGATGCGGGCGTGGAGGAGCCGCGACGCCGGCCGGGCGATGGGGTGCATCTTTGCTCTCTCTCTCTCTCTCCCGGTCGTTATCGACTTGCAACCTCGTCCGAGGGACCCAATTGGCGGTGGTTTCGACGCCGAGTGGTGATTGCGGGAAGGGCCGAGCACGGGGGAGGGTCGGGACACCGGGCGACGGGACAACGGAGACAGAATTTGGACGGTAGTGGTGGTGGTCGAGGTGGACGAGGTGGTGGTGGTGGTGGTGCGGCGGCGGCGGGTTTCTGCCGGAGGACAGCTCAATTGGTGGGCCAGAGGGAAAGGTGTCTCACCGCCTGTCGGATTTGGGGGAGGAGGTTGCTCGGGCCGGTGCCGGGGCTAGCGGTTGGGGCCTGGAGAGAAGGGCGAAGAATGCCCGAGACGGAGGGGCAGCGGCGGTACGTACACTGCGCAGAGAAGAAATTTACGGCACATGTGGTGGGGGTCTGCTGCCACTGGGGGGCTGTCTTACGGCGGCTTCCAGGGGATAAGATCTTGGTGAGACCGCACTCCAGGGTCCTCCTCGTGGACTCGATACGGGGACGGAGGGGGGCCGATGTCGTCACTGGCGGGATGCTCTTTTTTTTTTTTCCTTCGTACGCCTTGACGGCGCCGGGAGCTGAGTCTTTTTTTGGACCCGACTTGGTTGGATGGATTTGCTCAACAGTATCAGGACAGGATTAACATGGTCTGCACGGGTAGCAAACACACATGGGATAAGATGCATGGATTTGTTGGCGGCAAAGGCTGCAGATAGATCAGAAAATTGATACCTAACAATTCCTTTTCCCATCCCAAGTTCGAAAACTGCATGTCCGGGCGGCTCCTTGGTATTACCTCGTCCCGTATATAAAGCCATTGATACATCTTCCCGTCTCTTGGGCAACTTCTCTGACCCACTCTCTTGCTACTTTCAACCTCGACTACCTACCTTAGGCTGTCCATCCTGCGTGCCCCTCCCCCTCCTTTGATCTCACCTAGATCTCAAATCTCAATCTCACATCTCATCTACACTCTTTGTCACAACTCTCACACCTAAACTCACCAAAACCCCCATACCACCGACAAGATGGGCTCCCAAGTCACCGACACGCCGGCCCTGGCCACGAACCCCAAGTTCATCTTCTTCACCGACTTCGACGGCACAATCACCCTCGAGGACTCCAACGACTACATGACGGACAACGTCGGCTTCGGCTACGAGAAGCGCCGCGACGGCAACCTCGCCGTGCTCGAGGGCCACAAGCACTTCCGCGACGCCTTCCGCGAGATGATGGAGAGCATCCCCCTGCCCTTCGACCAGTGCATCGACCTGCTCAAGAAGAACGTCAAGCTCGACCCCGTCTTCAAGGAGTTCTACTTCTGGGCAAAGGAGCAGAACATCCCCGTCGTCATCATCTCCGGCGGCATGCGCCCCATCATCCGTGCCCTGCTCATCCAGTGGCTCGGCGAGGAGGAGGTCGACGCCAACATCCAGATCGTGAGCAACCAGGTCGCGCCCCGCGAGGGCAAGAGCATCAATGAGCCGCACGGCTGGCAGATTGTCTACCACGACGACAGCATCCACGGCCACGACAAGTCGATTGAGCTGCGCAAGTACTCGTCTCTCCCCGACCGCCCCGTCATGTTCTACGCCGGCGACGGAGTCTCCGACCTGTCCGCCGCCCACGAGACGGATCTGCTCTTTGCCAAGCGCGGCAAGGGTGAGTTTATTCCTTTTTGTCAGCTGGACTCGGGACGAGTTAAGCTAACCGAGACGCAGACCTCGTTTCATGGTGCGAGAAGGAGAATGTCTCTTTCGTCACTTTCAACGACTTTTCCGACATTCTGGACACCGTCAAGCAGATTGTCGACGGCAAGGTCAGCGTCAAGGACGCTGCGCGCGGCCGCATTCACCACTAGAAACGTTGCTCTAGATACCAGGTACCAATCATGTGGGATAGACATACAGCGGATATATGAGCTTGGGACGTTTCTTACGATAGAGATAGACATGAACGGCGCTGCCGTGGACGGCGTTAACAATGATATTTTGGTATCCGGGTTCCCCTTACCGCCACATATCGTCTCGTGATCCCTGATTCTATGAAATCTCTGATTGTACGAATTTTCGTTCGTCTTCTCATCAAAATGCAGATCGCCAACCAAACTCCGACCGATGTTCGATCCTCAAACAGACCTAGTTTTACCACTTAGACATCCCAAACAGGGCATTCCGCCACGGCGGCTCATTTGTCCCGACATTTGGGACGCAGACTCAACGACACGTATCCAGACACCTCATGCCATCATGGTACTGACCTACTCACTCCGCTTGCGGGCGTGCGGAATCCCGTACCAAGACGCCATCATCACGGCAAACAGACCGATGGCGATAGGGTGCAACACCCACGTCCCGGCAGCCTGAGCCAGAATACCCGTCGTGAACGGCGCCACTGCACCGCCAGAGCTGCCAAAAGCACTAATCACACCCATCCCGCTGACACGCTCCTGCCTCGTCATGCCTCTCATGAAGACCGCAGCCGCGCAGGGGTAGATGGGCCCCAGCAGCAGTCCGACGATGGCCACCGAGACCGCGGGGCCGACGACGTTGGGGACCCACCAGACCAACACCTGGAAAACCGCCGCGCCGACGATAGCGAGAACGACGAAGAGCTTCTCGCCGACGCGGTGGGCGGGGTGGGACAGCAGGAAGCGGCCGAGGGTGATGCCGGCCCAGAAGCCGGCCGTGACGTAGCCAACGGCGTCCGGGTCGCCGTTGCGCACGGCGATGAGGAAGGAGATGACCCAGCCCGAGATGGACACCTCGGCGCCCTGATAGGCGAAGATGAAGAGGGCGCCGAGGAGCACGATGCGCATCTTGAGGGCGGAGAACATGGCGAGCAGCTGGGTCGCCGAGGTGGTGTCTGCGTCTGATCTGGTCTGTTGCTGGGAGAGCGGCAGGTCCTTTTCGTAGTGACAGAAGGACCAGGTTGCAAAGACGCCGTTGAGGGCGGCGAGGCCCAGAGTGATGAAGTAGTACGTGCTCCAGCTCGCGTGGGCGCGCGTGACGAGCGCGGTGGCCATCAGCGGCCCGATGGTGCCGCCCAGGCCGTAGGCGCCGTGGAGGAAGCCCAGGGCGGTGGTGGCGTTGCGGAGGGAGCCGCAGAAGACGTTGTTGATGGCGAGGTTGAGGGACATGCCGAAGCCGATCATGAAGAAGGAGACAATCACCACTGGGAACGGGGCGAGGACAAGGATGGGCACGTAGGCGAGGGTGATTAGGGACTGGGCGACGGCGAGGAGGCGGGCGCGGCCGAGCTTTGCGCGGAGGGACTCGAGAAAGACGGCGCCGAAGATGAAGCCGAAGGCGTTGCCTATGAAGATGAGGGACACGATGGCGTAGCCGATATTGTAATGCCTGTCTTTGTTAGCAGCTGTCGTGATGAACGTGAAGGATGGGTAGGGGTTGTGTACTTCTCCATGTACGGAATCAGAGCACCCGGAGCGCTGTCGTTGAGACCGTTGCCAAGGTTGATGAGGCAGGCGGCTGCTAGACGGAAGCGGTTCATGTAGGGATCTGTGATGCTTGGGAGGGATTCGATAGCGATGGGAGTCGACGGGCGTGACATTTCAAGGTCGCTGCCCGAGGTCGTCGGTGTGCGGGAAGGTGATTGGGCTCGGGAGGGTGCCGCGCTGCCCCTCGGGCTCTTTTTGCCGGCGTTTGCATTCTTGGTGTCGATACGCTGGAGCTCAATCGAGGCGTCCTCGCGATGAGGAGATCCCGGGTATGTTCGAGGAACAGCTTTGGCGGGCGCGGCGGGGAGGAGGGGAGGGTCGTTGTCTCGGTCGCGGGACTCGACCTCCACGAGAGTCTTGAACATGGCGGCCTCCATTGTGGAATGGATAGACTAGACTTCTAGTCTATACAAATTCATGAAGGTTATCTACTGAAAAAAAGAGAAAGCCATGACAAAGGGAAATTGGTTGGGGCTAGTTATCTTATATGAGAGAAGAGTAGGTGGGATGTCAGCTGTGCTTAACAATTAAGCACCCCTCCATCCCACACAGATCAGGCGAGAATGGGGAAAAGATAGAGTCACAGAAATGTCACGATGGTGGTGGCGTCCGTGGATCTGATCCTTGACGTTTCTGGATCGTCTGGCATGCGTCGTGTACCGAGAGGTAAGCGTTCGCACTATCTTGAGCCTATGGGCGGCAGGCGCATGCAGGGTTCACTGGGTGCATATGGAGACCTCCTTCTCCACCACGCGCGAGAGAACTCAAGAAAAATTTGAGAAGCATGTGGCCGTAGGAAGTGGCTGGCTAGGTCTAGCCTCTCACATCGTGAGTTGTGTTGGGATGGGCTTCTCGTCTAGTGGTTGCGTGATGCGGGGGACGAACGGGCGGATTGCTGGAGCCAGAGGCGAGACGGTGTGAAAGCAATGGAAGACATGCAGACGTTGTCCGGGCAAGTTCCGGTTGGCAATCGACACGTCTGAGAGACACCAGAGCTGTTTGCTTGACGCTGTGTCACGGGCGGCGTTGATAAGACTTGACTGGACAAAGGTGAGCACTACTTTGGTTGGGACCTGAGATGGAGGGGAGTGAAGCCGGGGGAGAAGCTCTGGAGACCACCGGGGGCGGAAACTGAATTGCGAGAAAGCGGGTGAGATGAGCTTTGGAAGCTTTAGGCGGAGTATGTCCGCCTTTACAGGTCCGGATCGTGATGTAAGGCGCCGGTGATCTCTAGATCGATGTAAAGGATGGTGGCCCAGCTGGTCGGATTTCCTCATGGGGTAACTTTTTCAACTGTTGTGTTTTTGTAAGGAATTGTCTAGCTTCGAGGAGGAAGCTCCGGTGACTTGACGTAGCCCAAGTGCCCAGCAATGTCCCTGCTGTCCATCAGCGCTAGCAGAAGCCGGGCCTGCCCCGCGCCAAACCCCCAATTGACCAATTTACCCCACCACGCCACCAAAAAAAAAGTTGTCGAGTCTGATTTCCATCGAGAATAACACCCCGCCTCCGGATACAGCCTCGCCATTCTTTCCCTGGTAGCCTTGCCAACCCCTAAACACAATGGCACGCACGAAACGAACTGCCCAAGCGGCGGCTGAGGAGACCTTGAACCCTCCCGACAGCCTCGAGAAGAACCAGGCCATCGTGCGCGTCATCAAGGCTGAGGGCAACAACCTATACAACTGCGAGCTGCCCAACAAGAAGGACCTTGTTCTCGAACTGGCCCAGCGTTTCCGCAACACCATCTGGATCAAGCGCGGAGGGTATGTTCTGGCGGAGCGGTACGATGAGGCAGACGGCCGCGTGATGGGCGAGATCATCAACGTCGTCCGCGATGAGAAGGCCTGGCGCAAGCAGCCCTACTGGTATGTTAACCCGTTCTTCCGCCATACTCCGTGGCCATTGCTAATAAGACCAGGCCGAAAGAGTTTGCCAAGACCAGGTACGAAGACGAAGAAGACGAGAGCGATTCCAACGTCGGCAAGATGCCGCCATCCGACTCCGAAGACGAGTATTGATTTGCAAGCGACCTAACGACTCATGATATCCCCCACACTTCACTGCTCCTTTTCCTCCACCTTCTCCTCCGGCTTGCCCTCGCCCGCCGCCGCGAACCACGCCGCGACAGCGGTGACTGCCATAACGCCGACAACGACCTGCGAGCTCGCGTTCGTGCTGGGGTACACATTCCACGCCCACTCTTGCGCCGCCCACAGCGCGTACACCAAGACTACGGGAAGGCCGCTGCGCCAGAGGAGGTACGGCGTCGACCAGGCTAGATAGGCGTAAAACTGGTAATGCAGAGATCTGGCAAAGAGCAGACCCAACACGTTGGCCGAGAGAATCGTCGTGAGAACGTAGCGGGGCGTCACTCGGCTGGCCACCTGTCTTTCCTCCAACCCTGCAAACGGCGACTTGCCCTGCAGCATGGGTGCCACGAGCGACGAGAGCGGGCGCTGGGCGGGGTTGAGCCAGCGGGTGGTGATGAAGACGACCAGTCCCGCGACATGTAGACCTAGAAGCGCAATCGAGAATGGCTTGCTCAGGAACGTCTCCTCCCCCACGAAGCGCCAGTTAACCGTCCACTTGAAGAAGAACTGCCGCGACAGCTCGAAGGCGCGGCCGAGGTAGCCCTTTGCATTATCGGCCACAAACGGGACGGCGATGACGATTTGTAGCTGTGCCATGATCCACGCCGCGCGCAGACTGCCTCCAAAACCGCGACCGAGGAAGAGTATGACGCCCACAGCGGGCAGGACGAGGAGGAGCGACATTTTGATGCCGAGGCCCCAGCTGTAGAGGATCGCGCCGGGCGTCCAGAGGCGTTTCTGGAAGAAGTAGATGGCAAGCCAGAGGAAGAGGGTCGCGAAGCAGTCGTTGAAGCATCGGAGGACGAAGACGCTATGGAGACGCTTGGAGAGGATAAGGAGGGGGAAGATGTAGGGCGGGACCTGTGAAAAAGACGTTAGCTTTCTATGGCGGTTGGAGGAGGGTGCAACTGTACCTTTGCTTTCCAGTAGCAAGCCATGACAACCGCAAGAGTAGCCAAGTAAAGAATGGCAAACAGCTGCTGCGCCAAGAAGATGTCCTTTCCCTCGTCGGTGAGGTAGTAGAGTCCCGTGTACGTGTAGACGTGGGCGGCCGGGTAGACGAGGGGGCCGGTGCCGCCCTTGATCTTGGTGTAGTCGCGCTCGCCGGAGACGAACTGAGCCACCTGTTCCATGTACGCCACCCAGTCGATTTCCGTGTCTGAAAACTCCAAGTCAGCTACCAGAAGCCCCTTCGCTGGTGGAGGGCAAATGTGGCTAACATGGGACTTTCCACATGATCAGCCCGCAGAGGACCGCGTCGAGCGCGAGGAGCAGTGGTGGGATGGCCTTGGAGAGCGCATGGCGGCCATTTGCAATGTCGAGTACCAGGCGCGTCGCTTGGACATGGATTGGGGGCGTGGTGTCGGCCATGGCGCAGCTTCGGGAGCTGTGGGAGTGTTAGTGGTGAGGCTTGGTGATGGACAGGGGAGTTTCTGAAAGCTGTCGCGAACTGCAGGTACGACACACTGTGCGGGGATCCTGAGTTGCACATTTCGTACTGTCAAAGCCTACGTGCAGTAAAAGGAGAGAATCTCGGCTAGCTGCCTCAAAGACTCAGCTTCATTATTTTTCTATCATAGAATATCATGCCCAATAAATCCAGAAAGCTATATAAAAGGAAGGAAAAACTCAACACTACATATCTACAACTTCGCCGGCCGGTCCCATGAGAAAAGCTTCGGCTCATTCGCCAGCTTCTCGCCCTTCTCCGTCCTGATCTGGTTCACCAACTCAACAACACCCTCCGCAGTGCCGTACGATCCCTGGTATCCCCAGCCAGCGTGGCCGTAGTCGTGGACAATCGGCGTGCCGTCCTCAAAGGTCTTGGTGTCAATCTCGATCCTCACGCCGCCCTCGCGGTACGGCCTCAGTCCAACGCCGTGACGAATGATGCTCAGCGCCTCGATGCCCTTGCCGCCCGTCAGGGCAGGGCACAGGTCGACGGCGCGCTTCATGATCCTCACCGCAATGTTGGGGTCCGGGTTCGCGTCCCAGTTATCCTTGTCGTAGGTGCCGCCCAGGATCGTGCCGCCGCCGTTGGCGCGAGTCATCATGTAGCACACCTCCGTCGGGCCGTCGTCGGTGCCGGAGATGGTGGCCATGGGCTCGATCTCGTTGCGCACGACGACGACCTGCCCGCGCGCGGGGCGCACTGTCTTGTCCTCGACGCCGCCCAGCTTGCACGCCAGCAGGCCCGAGGCGTTGACGATGATGTCGGCGGGGTTGCCCGTGTGGTGCAGGCCCTTGAGCTCCTGGATGTGCGCGATGACGCCGCGCTTGAAGACGACGCCGTTCTTGCGGCACTCGCCGATCAGCCAGGGCAGGTAGAGCGCCGTGTTGATGCAGACGGAGGTGAAGATGCAGCCCGAGTGGGCGTTTTCGGGGAGCTCGTCCTGGCGCAGCTCGCGGAAGTCGGGCATCATGTCGCGATACCAAGGTTCCACGGAGTAGAGAGCGTCGTAGGGGTTGCCGCCGGCCTCAATGTCCTTCTTGCGGCGGTAGACAATTGACTCTGGCACATGTCAGTATGAGTGTGACATGCTGTAGATGATGAGACAACTCACTTTGGAAATGGATGCCGGCCTCGGGCACCTCAGCGGCCAGGCGCTTGATCTCGGGCCATGTCCTCCTCTCCCATCTGTTGTCGGAGGCGGGGGCCATCCTGGAGGTTGTCAGTCAGTTCCTTGTGGCTAGTAAGGTGATGATCTAAAACTCACGGCAGGACGTTGGCTCCAGCCCAGGGAGATGTGTATTCAATGTCATAGTCGCCGGGCATGTGCTTCGCGATGACAGTCACGGAGTTGGCTTTGCTCTTGGACAAGAGCAGGGCGGCAGTGAGGCCGGACACGCCAGCGCTGAGGACGGTCAGTGTGTAAACGAGCATGAAACTGGAGGCAACTCACCCAAGAACAACGATGTGGTTCGTCATCTTGTGCTTTTCCTATGTGAAGATAGTAGTTGTTTCCTTGGGAGTTACGATATTAAATAAATATCCCAAGTGTGACTCAAATGACTTATATCCTCGAGTAGACTGTATGCGGTGAAGTCAAGAAAGTTATTTCTGATTAGTAGATGCTCCCGATAGGACTTCGACACACTCGGCTTTAAACAACTTTGATCGGGTTTGACCGGTTCAGGCTCGGGTTTCCTCAGCCCTTTTAATACACCGCAAAACGACTGATACGGGCGGACACTAGCTACGCCTTTGCGTGATTTGCTGCATGCACCATCGTGCCATGTTTATCGAAATCGGTCGCGCAGGGTGTCTGGAGGCTGGGGCGTCCCTTCCCGCGGGCAAGCAGCCCCGCGGTACCGGGGCGAAAACCGGCGCGGGGCCCAGCGCCAAAACGGCCATTGGAATTGACTCACCCCCGGCCCAGCAGCGGAACTGAGCCCGCCCGACCCCGATAAAGGCCGTTGTTGTCTCTCTTTCGGCCTGCGCTGGCGCCATTGTCAACGCCTTGCGGTGACATGGTCTGGAGTCGTTGAATTGAGCCAATCCCTGTCAACCAAAGGCGTGGGCAATCTGCGGTCAAATGAGGTCATTGGCTCAGGTAAGCCAAGTGTACATAAATTGGGAGCTACCAACGCTTCTGCTCGTCGTTTGGTTGCAATAGGACCATACGACTTCTTGCGCCTTTAATACACAATACCAATTCGCCCCAGAATTCACGATGTGTACTAGCGCTTGACGGATAGTCGCTATGTCGAGCCACGTGCTGAGGGATCGATGGTACGTCCTAATTCGCCCGCTGAAGCTGGCGCGTCGGAATCAGCAATCCACAAGTCGTGTCAGCCGATTTGTCACTGAGCTTACAACTCAAAGCATACACCGAGACTCGGTCGGGCTGTGCATTGGCCCGCGTTCTCAAGCTGTACGCACCGATTGGGATTCTCTGTATGACCACACGTGTGCCAAACATCACCATCGCAACTTGGAAAGTGGGAACTTAGGTAACGGGCATGTTTATTGTGGTGTGGTATCTATTGCCATGACGCGCTCAGCGTGGAGCCCCATCGTTTTGGCTATTTTTAATGCCTTCCTCCATCCAAAAACCGAATTGCATATTTGTATATTTACTCGGCCTTCTCCTCCGTCGCAGCGACGGGGGGGAACTCAGCAGCGTACTTCTTGACAGCAGCGGTGAGAGCGTTGGGGTTGGCACCGACGACCTCGTCGACCTTCTCGCCGTTCTTGAAGATAAGGAAGGTGGGCATGGCGCGGATGCCAAGGTCCTGGCTCAGGTCGGGAACCTCGTCGACGTCAATCTTGACGAAGTGAAGGCCCTCAGCCTCCTTGGTGTTGGACAGGCTGTAAGACAGAGACATGTTAGCGCATGCATCGAATGGTACGCAGCCTTGTAGGCGCATGGAGGAGAAAGAAGGAACCAACTTACTTGGCGAGGATAGGAGCGATAGCCTTGCAGGGACCGCACCAGGTGGCGAAGGCGTCAAGAATGATGAGGGGGGTCTTAGGGTCTGCCAGCTTGGCGTTGAACTCCTCCTTGCTGTAAGGGAATTCTGTGTTAGCAATCATCATTGACAGCGGCCCGCCAGCTACCGCGGGGATATCTAGTGCTGGGCCAAACGCCAAAGGGGGCGACAAGAAATCTTACCTCTTGACGTTGTGGACAACCATGTTGGGCGAAGATACGTGGAAGTTTCGGTAGGTGAAAGGTAGTGAGGTTTTCGCGATGCGTTGAACTGGACGGAAGAGTCTGAAAGACATGTGGGATGGAAGGAGGGGCACGCGGCGGTGACGCGGGAGGAAATCGGACTAAATAGTGAGGAGGGGGAGGGGGAAAGAGCAATGCTGCTTAAAGGCTTAGAGGTGTGGTTGGGCAGGCAAAGGGCGTCTGAGAACCACCAGCAGCGGGCAAGAATTCGCTCGGGAAGGCTCAATGTGGATGTCGTTAATAATGTGCTAAGTAGCTGCCCACAGCGCAGAATCGGTAAAGTGACATGGGCGCTGCCAGTAAATTCCCTTCTTGATTTGTCAGGACCTCAGGGTATCGATGACGCGAGAGGGACGCCATGGGAGTGGCGCACAAGGCAAGGATACTTGCTTTCTGCGAGTAATTCATATGGCATCAGATGTACCTCCGTCTGTGCGTCTGTGCATTCCGATACCATAGCTGAGGTTTCCGGGGGGCTGTCACGGTACCCACTCTTTCCCTCAACGGCTCTCGGTCGGCGATCATTCGCGGAGCTCGGTCTTGATCTGATTTCACATCTTCAAATGCCGACTCACCTCACTCTCATAATCGCCTTGTTAATAAGTCAGCCTATCTCGGAGCTTCCACTAAGTTTGCTTTCGTGTCACTCTGAACAGAATGCGTCAGCATTTTCAGGGGATTATTCCAAATTCACAATCCCATATCTGCATCTACCCGGACAATCTGTAGGGCTGGAAAATCCTACGTGCGCCAATATCGAGGTCCAATAAAAGCATTCCCGTCGAACCAACACACAGTGCCTTTCTAATAATAACAGGCCAAACCGAACCAACACACAATGCCGCATGCCATGCTTATTCCGCTGTCGGACTTCGCAGCGCCATCTTAGCCGACGTCAACTTGGCCACCATATCTTGATACCCGAGCCTGGCGGCGATGTCAAGCGGAGATGCCGCGGCGTCGTGAGTACCTAGCACCTTCTCGACTTCGACCCAATAGGCCGAGAACTCTTCCCCAACAAATCCAATTTTGGAGCCCAAGCCGCTGGCGCTTTTTCTGTGAAGCATAATGTCTAAAGCAGTGATATTTCCCGAAACCACAACAGCGCGGAAGAGCTGGTCGCACAAGGTCAGCGGACCTTTCTCAGTGTCCTTCTCGAAAAGATATTCGATGATTCTGACTCGACCCCAAAGACAGGCCAGCGCAAGATATTCATATGTCCCAGTCATATCGCTGCTTTCCTGTAATGTCTTGCGATTCTCGATGAGAAAGATAGCAAGCTTCTCATCCATAGCGATCGCACAGCAAACTGCTTGGTGGAACCTGGCTGCTGGGAGTCGTGCATTCCGACTCGACATCAGCTTCAGGAACTCCTCGTTTGCCTGTTGACTTTGGCCGATCATTGGCTGTCTGGAAAAGCCATTCCAAAGTCTTCGACCATTGGTTGACGACAGAGTCTTGTGGATGGTTTTCATCGAAAATCCTCTGGCTCCATCATCAAGATACGTGTCGAAGAAAATCAGCAGAGCGGCATTCACAAGCTCGCACGAATACTCCAGCACTGACAGTAATGTGCGGATCCCCTCGACTTCGCCGAAGGATGCTCTCGAGAACAACGCCTTGCCTTCGACGTCCCGAGCTCCGTCCTCAACCAGTGCTCGTATGTTGTATTCGTCGCACCCAAGCGTCGCTGCCTCCACTAAACCGGCCGAAATGTCTGTGTCTTCGGGCTCCTGTACACCAGCATTCAAGAGGAGTCTCCTCGTCGAGGCGTGGCCGTTCTCACTCGCCAGTTTCAGCGCATCGGGAAGGTCCAGAAGCTTTTCATGCTCGGCCACACTATCCGCTGCGCTTAGAAGAAGTTGCAGCTGTTCAACCTTTCCTGAGCCTGCTGCTGACCTGACGGCATCCCCCCAACCAGCGGCACCTTTGGATAACAGAAATTCAAACTTTTCCTTCGTGTCATATACGGCTTGCAAGAGCACCAGCCTATTCTCCACGACATGTCTTTTGGGGCTCGGATACTCTTGCTGAAGATCGACGCCCTTATCCACCAACAGTCTGGAGATGTCAGCGCTGGCAGTACCCTGTAGCGCGATCCCCAACTGCAAGCACGAGGGCTCAAAGTTGGCTAATATCCATTTGACAACCGAGGCCCTATGCGTCATCGATGCTGCGACCAAACAGTCAAAGCCTTCCGTCGTGCGTGATGTTATCGTGAAAGACTGGGAGTCTATCAAACCCCTCATTACAGCAGGGTATCCCCACCCAGCTGCTAAATGTAATGGAAATTGGCTTGCATTTGAATAGTCGCTGGCGCCAATCCGAAAGATATCCAGGAACCACCAAGGGTGATCCCACATGAAATACCACCAGGCATGAAACCTAGCATCCCCCACGTTGCACAGTGTTGCGATACATCGACGCAGAGTGACATCGGTCTCAAACGCATTACCTTGAAGTTGGGCGTGGCGTGCCCAGTTCTTTGCGGCGTATATGAAAAATCGCGCTGTAGTCGGTGAAAGAGACTCTTCGAAAGACTTATTCGACTTTTCTATCGAGCCAGATTTCTCGAAGGATGGCTCTCTCACTGGCCAACCCTTCAAAAGAAGGACGCCAACAGCGATTTGAGACATCGCTGAGTGACAATCTGAAATGTCGAGACAAACTTTCCAGCCCGTCGAATCTGCTGACTTGATGCGTAACAAGAAGTCTCGGGCGGTTTGGTGTACGAGGTACACTGTCGAGTTCATGATTCTCACGAAAAAGCCTCCAAGCTTCTTCACGGTATACTCCACGTCTGGCTCGAGGTCGTCCAGAAGGTCTTGGACGGTCTCATGAGTGGAGCTGATGTTCATTGCCAGATTGATCTCCTCAAGAGTGAGAGGGCGAGTGGCGGCGAGGATGATCTGCAACATCTTAGTCGTGGCAACTCGGTCCTCAACGCCTTGCAACGCAGTTTCGTAAAGCTGATCCAGACTGGCAGGAGTGACTTCAAGGGTGCTCTTTACCACGCTCAGTTTTCGCGATGGGAGCTTGGATATGGTTTCTAAAACCAAAGATGCCCAGAGGAATGTCCGGTCGGCCCCCTGAGCAAGGCTTGTCTCTAGTATGGTGCAGGCTTCAGGCGTTATCGTGCCTTCCACTTTCAACTTGCTGACCTTTGCTTTGACCATTGTCTCGATGTCTTTTGAGAGCGAAGACGTCTCGTTCTCGCCACGAAGACGAACACAGCTGAGATAGCGGAAGCGACTCTCAATACTGGGCCACGGACGACTTGTCACGATGATCTTCAGACGCCCGAGTAACTTCCGGCTGCCGATCATGTGGGGGAAAGTGCTTACAAGAAGGTCGATGAGACGATTTCTTGAATGCTCGCTGCATTCATCTAGGGCGTCGATGATGACAATGATCTGCTTGTTTGGCAACGAATCGGATGCCTCGCACAGACTGTCCCACAAGGCCTCGATATTCTGTGTGAAGTTTTTGGCGTCATTTGACGAGTACTCCTTCATCGCACATTCGATAGCCTTGGCATGCACCTTGAACACGTTGTGCAAGATGGCACAGAGGGCTTGGTGTGCATGGTGTCGCCCCTCTTCGCCGGCCTTGAAGAAAAAGTAGCAGACCGTGGCTTCAGAGGATTGTCGGGAGAGTACATCGACGAGGAATCTAGACAGAACCGTTTTGCCGCAACCTGGATTGGCTGTAACCCATAGTAAGGCTGAAGAGGCATCTCTTAGCCAGCTTGTGAAAGCTTTGTGGTTGAGGAACCAGTGGCAAGTTCCTTGAACGGGCGTTTCGATGCTTAATCTCTGGCTCTCGTAAGCACCCCCTGCACCGGACAGGAGCTTGAGGCAATCTGCAAATACATTAGCTGATATATATCATATTTTCACACAGATCATACCTCTCTCGCTGTCTTTCAGCTTGTGAACTGTCGTGTACTCATTGGTCTGGATTGCTACCATCTCCTTTGAACACCGTGCGATGTCTCGAGCGGTAGTGGTATCTCGAAGATACGTCTCGGTTCTCATCGCCACATTTCCAATCATCTTGTAGTTTCCAAGATCGACCTCCCCAATCCCTGGAGCGCTGAACCGAAAAAGACGATTCTCCTCCGCTAGCTGCTTATGCGTGCGGTTAAATCTGATCCACGATCCCTCTGTAGCTGTCGCGAGCTTCGTCATGGATCTGACAAGCTTAACGACATGGCCGCCAAGCGGTGCGCTCGGTTTTGTTCCTGTACCGATGCTAATGAGGAAAACGTCGCGCCCAGGCCAAAGGTCGGCGGCTTCGTGGTGGACCTCGAAGATGGGGTTGTTGCTTTTGAAAGCCCCGTCGACGTACCCCTCGTTGCCACGCCGGTATTCTTTGAAGTAAGTGCTTGCGGCGGAGGTTGCGCGGAGAGCCTCCCACATCTCGAACTTTGCAGAGTGCATGTCTGGTTGCTGCTTGTTGACGTAAGACCGCAGTAGGAGAAGTTCCTCGTCGTCTGCGCGAACCGTCGCAACGAACCTGGAAAATCTGGTCAGACAGAGTCTCATCTCGAGATGAGCTAGAGGAGACGTGCACTTTACATGGAGATCCTTGTAAGGGATCCTGAAGCATAGTGTTGCGAGAACCCGTCCGTTCTTTGATGATTTGTTTCACCAGCTCTTCCATCTTGGCCGAATCGTACCGCTCGTTGGCGGATATAAGGTCAATGCTGCGGCTGAAAACGTTGCATTTCCAACGTTTGGGCTTGAATATTGTCTTCGAAAGCTTCATGTAAACTTCATAGCACTCATCGACTGACATTCTGAGACAACCGAGCATGAGAGCAATTATACTGAGGCGGAGATCAGAATAAGGGGACGCGTCTGGGTTGACTTTCTGCCACTTACCCCCCAGTGCTTGTGCCTCCGATGAGATCGAAGACCTGCCATGGTAAAAGGTGGTCTTCTGGCTTCCTGTCTATGTTTACCTGGCGCATCACCTCTTTGAGGACGAGGATAGAGGATACACCTCTGATGCCGCCTCCATCTGGTATGGTCAGCCATGTTGCCAGCGAGGTCAGTTGCGAACGTCTCACCGAGAGAAAGGAGGCGGATTGGTCGATTTTCATCCATGCAATTTGAATCTTCAAAGTTGTGCTATTTGGCTGTGGAATTCGAGTGCTACAATGGCCTGGAGTTGTGTGACGATGAGGAGGGAAGAAAGATCAATAGCACACCATCGAGGGAACGGGCCGCGCGGGTGGCGCCGTTCATACATAGAACCAACAATGTTGGAGTCCTCCAAGGCGCTTCATCAGAGCATATGGCTGTGCCGTGGGGTGATTGAAGCAATGCAACTGTAAGCAGGGGTGGTTAAGCGCCAGAGTTGATCGGCGCTTAATGTTGGTGCTGTTCCGCGCACTCTGGCGGCATTTTGGCGGAGCCCAAGCTCATAACTTATGGAACCCCTCTTGCTTGATCGGGAGAGTAGATTTTCCCCTTGTCGCTGATATTCATATACAGGATCTCCGGGGAGGGCCGCTGGGACGGTTTGTGTGTCCCGAGTTCTCGGCCCCACACATCGGAGCCGACTCCGATGCGCAACTAGTATGAGACAGAGTGTGCCGCTGCCGCATCGCCTTCTACCCGACATCCGAGGCACGTAGCTTGGCCAAAGGCAAGCAAATTGTCGAGCGCTAGATGGAGTTCAACAAGAAATATCTTGAAAGAAGGGGCAATTTGGCGATTTGTGATTCAGAATATCAATGTTCAAAAACGAATGCGCCGTCTTCCTTGTATCGCGGCGTGGGAATTGGCCTTAATCCCGTGAGGATGGTGAGCACACCTTTCCCAATTCAAGTGTAAAAAGCTCCGGACCCATAACCGATCTGTGTTAGGACTTTGGCGAAGAACCAATGGTGACCCCGGCCAGCCCCTCATATTCGATTGGGGGCTGTGCCAAACCCCCGGTTATCTGTAGGCAGCGTCAGCTGGGCTGAATCGATGAAGTACCGTACCCGTCCCCATGCCGCATCTTCGTGCAACATACGCCAAGGCTAAATACCTCATGTGCCGCACCGGATTGTCTGAGCCACTTCTCTGGAATTTCTTCCAAAATTCAGGTTTTCTTCGCTAACGTTACCATGGCATTACATCAACGGACCGACGTGGCGAATTTCCCTTACTCTCCACTCAACGAAAGCCGCAACGAGATTCGCGTTCTCAACTTACAGACACTTGAACTGCCACCACTCGCGAAGTTACGGGACGAGCCTCCGGAATGGCATGGTCTCGTTCACTGTACGCTACAGCACGTCTCTCTCGACGCTCATCTATCAGATTACCGCCTGTTTGAATCAAACTCTTCAATAAGACTACTCTCCAGGCGCAATAGCGATGAGGGATGGCGTCGATTTTCAAACGAGCGATATCGCTCACTGAGCCCCACGAGGGCAAGCTCGCCGGCTGAACGAGACCGGTCGCATCAGAGGTACCATCGCTTTGCATGGGGCGACTACGGAGCACTCAGCTATGCTTGGGGCGATCAGACTGTCAAAGTGCCTATCATTATGGACGGTCGAGTCATTCTCGTGGGCCAGAATCTTGAGGCGGCGCTGAGGGCCTTGTCTTCGGACCCGGACTATGTTGGTGGCTTGAAGATTTGGGTCGATGCCATTTGCATCAACCAGAAAGACTTGGCTGAGCGCAATCGTCAAGTCAAGCGAATGCGCATGATTTACGGCAAGGCTCTCATTGTATCGATCTGGCTCGGCAAGGTTCCAGACAACGCCATTCACGATGTTGCACTGCTGCATGAGTGCATCGTCCAGTGCAAAGACGATCAAACAGCTTCAGAGGTACTTGAGAAAGTGCTCGCCGATCCGATTAAGAAGGAGACCATTAGGAATTCGATTGACATTGTCGTTAGCGCGCAATATTGGACCCGAGTGTGGGTTATCCAAGAAAAGTGCCTTGGGCCGTTCAATCCCTCAATTCTCTTTGGGACGTTCCGTATGGGGTTGATCCCGTTGAAGAATTTCCTGCAGCGCGCAACCAACATCCGTGGTGCCGTAAGGGCTCGAGAGAAGGTGTGGCGGGTACTCAAGCTCGTTGAATTGGTTGAAGCCAATCAAGAGCGCGTCCGTCGTGGTCGTGCGCAGACTTTAGAAGAAAAGAGAAAGGACCAAGACGATCTGGGGCTGCTGCTAATGGTTGGGCGTCTCGCTGGCTCACTTGACCTGCGAGACCGGCTTTACGGCTTGATGGGGATGATACCCGAGTATGTGACGAAACATGTCGAGCCAGATTATACAAAAGACGCATCCGAGGTGTTCTGTGACTTTGCTAGAGCACTTGTCTCCGGCTTCGAGTCTTTCGACATCATCCTTACTGGTACCACAGACTCTGATCTGGAGCTTCCGTCTTGGGTACCTGACCTGACTTCTGCGTGGGATCCCTATCTCTGGGGCGCTGACTGCGATGCTAGCTGGGGTCAAGAAGCAGAGTTCAGATTGGACAATGGTGGGCGGATACTAGTGACGAAAGGATTCCAAGTTGACGTGGTGGACGGAACGGCACCTCATTTAGGATGGGCAAGTGGAGGACTTTCAGTCTTGGAAGATGCTGTGCAGCCGGCTTGCACGATATTGCCACAAAACGCGAAAGAGGCAATCATCAAAACCCTGCATCGAGCAGCGATCTATGATTGCCACACGGGAACAACGGTCCTTGACATTCCATGGCTCGACAGCTTGGACAGCAACGATCCGAATATCATCGCAATGAAGGAGAGTGGCTGGGGCCCAGTCCTGAACCACGCCAACTTGAACGACTTGAATCAGTTCCGAAAGCAGGTCGCCGCTCATTGGAGACCATGGGGTTGCGATTTCAAGAGTTTCTTCCCCCGTGTTGAGGATGTGGGGATGTGCAAGAACCCTAAGGCGTTCGTAGAATCCCTGGATAAGCATGTGGGCATCGTATATCCTGTATTTACTACCGAGAGAGGACTCTTCGGAGCGGCTACACTGAAAGCACTCAGGAAAGGGGACTCGATATTCGTGATCAAAGGCTGCTCCGCACCTATCATTATGCGGCAACAAGGTAATGGTTGGCGGGTGATTGGCCAGTGTTTCGTGGAAGGTCTCATGCGTGGTGAAGCAAGAGCGTGGTTGGACAACGGGGAGAAGCAATTGGTCGAGATTCAAATCATATAGACGAAGAGACCGCCTAATTTCCTTCTGTCTGCGCGGCTACCATTACTCCTGTTGAAGACGATAGTAGCGACAGCGGCGACGACGACGACGACGACGGTAAGGTAGAGTCTAACCACAGGAAAAGCAGTCGCTTAGCACAGCAAAAATAGGCGGTCACTGGATGAAATATCGATTTTGCGATGTTGAGGTGACTTCTCTGCACTCAATGATAAATCTCATACTGTCTGTCTACTTTCTTCGACGTACTAATGATCCTATGGGTATGTTCAACCCCGTCACTCTTGACCTCAGTGATGTCTTCTGTCACGGTCTATGGACCGGTGTTCGGCCTTCGGCAAGACCCTCAGCCACGACTCATTGGACCCACCAAATCCAATGGCGCATTCGCTAGAAGGTTCCAGGAATATCGACAAGGTCAATGGCAAGGTTATAAGAATGCCCAGGAAATAGGGAGGATACGGTTCTGTTTCCTGTTCTTCAAGAAGATTTATTGTACTCGTAGTAGTAGGCTAGACCAATGGCATCGACCTTGTCCTAGACCCTTACATCTTCAACCTGTTGGTAAGCAGTTAGGTAGGCTTTGTGTGAAGCTAACCTCTCTACTTCTTTAAGGCGAAGCAGCGCTCAATATTGTCTGCATTATTGCCCCACCAATTCACCATCACAGCTCCCGTCGTTCCGAGAAAGATGAAGATAAACAGTAGATTGGCATTAAACCCAGTGTCCAATGCGGCGCCACTGATGTAAGCCCACTTGTTCCAAAACTTGCGTCTGTACCGGTACAGATAGAAATTGAAGAACGTTCCAACCAGGAAGGTCGTGAAAGGTCCGGTGCTGAGATTTCCGTGGAAGGTGGCGGCGCTGGCAAAGAAGATGGTCGAGTTCCAAAGATCAAATCTTGCTTTAGGGAACTTCTTGTGGAGGAGCCAGATAATTATGGGAGCCACTGCTCCTGCGGGGAACCCATATAAAACTGGCTTGAAGAAAGATGATGCGAAGAGTTTCTTTGGACCGACCAGGGCGTATTGAATACCAGCTGTGTTGTAGCTCTTGAACTCTTGTCCCGTCCACTGCCCCGCAGGATCGGGGACGCGGCCACTGACGTAGTCGAATTTTGAGGCGATGACCCATCGCATGACGCCATAGTTGATTGGAAGGGCGAGCATGTTTGCGATGATTTGGATGCCAACCACGTCCCTAGGGGGTAGATGGAGATAGTGGCCAATCTGCGTTTTCGTGAGTCTTGCTTCATATGCCGAGGAATGAGATCGCGCCTTACCTTTTGGTCCTCAAGAACAATTCGAGCATCATACCAAACGTTGCCGGATATGATGCGGTAAGCGAGCTGACCAAGTGGATGGCGAGATGATCCACGGGCGTCGATCATATCTGAAGACGATTATCAGCTTCAACTGGCCATTACAGGTAGAACTTAGGCACTTACAGCCATAGATGAGCTCGTTAAAAAAGCCAACCTTAATCGAATAACCCGACATGGCGTAGACCAAACTCATAGGTAACATGGCTGCAGCACCAAATCCCAGTGCGACGAAGTAGGTCCAGGTCGGCATCCAGATTGACTTTGTGGCGACAATGACAAGAAGGATTCCAACGGGTATCGCTGTGAGAAGACCCCATTCCCTAGAACAAGTCAGGTGCTGCGCGGTCCGAATCTCCAATGGAGCTTACCATAAAGTGAGACCGGGATATTGTTGGATGATGCGGCTGTTCGAGTCAGAAAAAGTCCTACCCTAGCATCTTAATTAGGTGATTGCTTACCTCAAACGATCCTGATGGTATTCTCCTTTATCCTTCCTGGCTTTCCAAATCTTGACAATCTTGGGACCCAAGAACAAGCCACACCAGACAAACGAGGAGATGTATGATGCATACCACTGTATGAAATAGCATTAGAAATTGAATATTCGTACCCAGTAGATGGCTTTGATGTGTTCCACTTACCATGAAAATCTCCCACGTGTATTGGGCGCCTGAGTAGGCAAGGCCAACTTCGTGGTATCTTGTCTCATTGACATGTTGGTTCCCGCTCGAGTCAGTGTAGACTGGGCTAATTAGTCATGAGTAACCAGTTGGGATAGATCATTATTACTCAAAGACTCAAATGGATAATCTGATCCATTCTTCTGGAATACGCCATTGGACATGATGTTATACGTAGGGGAACCCCATAGGTTCCCGAAGTACGCAACCGGAATCAAGATCCAAGTCTAATGAAATGTTTCTCTTAGTATCGTAAAGCCAAGATAGGGAATTTGGCTTACCGTAATAACAAAACCAACGAAGATGGTAACCTGAACGCTGTAAGGGTAGGTGATGACCGTAGATGTGATGTTGGACCAGTTGAGTGTGATGTTGAGAAGTCCGACACCTCCTCTTCCCGCACCGAGAAAGTTGACCACATGGTTGCGGCTAGCGAACCAGCAGAGAGGCGCAAGTGCGGCAACGAATGGGAATATATACTCAGGCAGGAACTGCCAGACAAATGTCCCCAGCAAAATCCACCAGAACACCTGGATAATAATGTCAGCCATTTCCAGGATGTACGCGGGACAAGTTGTTTACCTTCATCTGCTTCTGAGAAACGCTTTTATGAAGCTCGCTTTTGCCTTGCATGCTTCTATAGAGCGTGACTTGCTGCAGAGAAAGTGGGAAGATGAACTCCGGATCATCAATCAAAATCTTTCGAACTTGGTGGAGTTAGCAGGTTCTCTTTGAGGCTAAGTTCTAGAGCCTTACCCATTGCTGCAAAGGCAAATCCGAGAAGCGATGCACCCTACCAGGATCAGCTAGTGGGACGCACAAATAGGCTGATGGAACTGACCCATCCGAAGAACAAAGCTATGGCTGGATTTATTGTGATGCCGTAGTATAAAGCCGCATTCGTGGGAAGGTAAGCTGGATCAGGTCAGTGCAAGTAATAGCCAAGGGGGTGGGCTGTACTAACTTGCCCATTGGCCTTGACTGCCAGCATTTGCCGCAATTCCAATGATTGCATGCTCTTTGATAGAAAATGGCCCAGGGTTCAGAGAGAAAGAAAATCGTCCCAATGGCACGGTATAAGCTGGCAGTATTCTGGCAAGTAGCCTTCCAAGAGGGGCTGATGCCAAGATAACGAAGAAGACTGGGAACGGCGCAGTAGTTGTTCGGAAGCTACTCATCATTCAGTTTTCATGCTAGATCAGTGATATCGAGATGTAATCTTACTATGAGAGTTGAGAAACAGTGCTGCCAATCGTACAAAAGACGGTCGAGAGTAGAATGGATCGAAAGGTTATGACGGGCAAGGACGGGTCATCTTCGAAGCCCACGACGGTCCGAACAAGCTCTGGAATATTTGCGAACTCTTCGGATTTAAAGTCATATTCCGTTTCCGAATCATCAGTCGATCCCCGCTTTGTTCTGTCTGGACTGTCATCTAGCCCACCGAGAAAGAGCTTCTCCGTTGTATCAAGCACAGGATCAACAGCCACAGTGGGGGCTTTGGAATCGTTCAGCGTAGCCTTCTCATCCCGTAATTGAGACATGGCTGCGTTATTGCAAAATGCGCGCTACGAGAGCAGACACTCGGGAAGGACGCCATTGCATTCAATATAAAGAAAATAACCACAGGTCTTCCGGGCACTAACAGCATGCAATTGCGGATCTTCGTGATGTGCTGTGAAAGGAGCTGCGTTGCCACCCCGATAATGCAGTTTCTTCTTCAAGATGGGAATAGCTTATCATCTTATGGCAGGGGAAATGACAAGGCAATCATTGGTCAACGTTCAATTCCGCGAAGAACCCCGGAACGGCTTGCTGGGAATGCTGGACGAGCTAGTGGCTGGGCCAATAGCGAAGTTGACGATATTCTGCGTCGCACTCGCCCCGACCTCGAGGTCCATATTGGTCTTTCTCGCGTCGGCTATTTACCTCACAATCTACCGAGCTAACCGCGGGAATAGCATGGGATGCGGAGGGACCTTGCCGCAACGAATAAGGCATGCATTATCTGATGGCGTTATCAAGACGCAATGTAAGTGGGGTATGTCGAGCTCAAAATGCGGGATGCGGGCGAGTCCTGTTGGGGTTTAAACCAACAGCCTATGATAAGGGCACAGGAGACAAGACTCTCGGATGAACATGACCGTTGGAGACTATCTACCGACTTGGCGCATGAGATAGCTCGACGATTGTATCTATGCTATCTCGCAAGGTTGCAGGACGTATTGTCAAGTTTGACAGTTCGTTGCTCCCGATATCAATGGGCTTGTCGACAGTTCTCATCTGAGTAGTTGCTAAGTCGACTTATCTTATCAATCTCCGAGATCTGCAGATGTAGAAATAAGCCTACCAACATGATCTAGGAAGCTACCTCACAGATAGATGTCAAGTGACCCCCTTCTCTCCTGCCTGTGTCTGAACCTTTATGTGACGACAGAATGATGGATTTAATTCTGGCTTTGGGCTCATTACGATGCCTGATATTACTTTGATAGAACGAGAGAAGTTTCCCAGGGAAATGCGGACATCCAGCGACCCTTTTCATATTAGAAGAGCCCAAAATTCACAGAAATGAACATAGAAAGTGAAGACTATGCGGAAGCATGACATGAAGACGAAGATCTATGTGTCTATTGCAGTACCGCTGACGTGCCTAGCATAATTGCGTGTCCTTAGTTCAACCCCTAGCAGGCCGTTCTGAGATTGCATGGGGCGTAAATCGTGAGAGACGCAGACCGTTTAGCAGTTGCCACCGTTGGAGAGAGACTCGTTGGGGCCAAGACCACCAGTGGCATCAACGCCACAGCTGGTGGAGGTCTTGAAGTTTATCGTAGCGCCGGATTGAGAGCTCTTAACAGATCCAGTGGCGCCTGCGTCGACACAAGAGCTTCCAACGACTCCGCCGACGGAGTTGCGGACTTGGATGTTGCATCGCAGGGCTGAGGCCGAGGTGACAGCAGCGAGAACTGCAAGGACAGAGGTGATGCGAACCATCTTGCTATAAGAGTTTCTTACATTAGCATTTGTTACCAAGTCGAGCCAATGACCGACGTGTAGCTTACACTATTTCTTTTGAGTCGGAAGGACCTTTGAATATTGACAGTGAGTGTGAATTCGGTCCGAATGAAAGACTGTAGTGATGGGATAGAAAGCTGATGATCAGAAGCAATCTGTGGGTTGAGGCTTTCCACAGCCTTTTGTATGTTTTTACACGTATCTTACCGGTGTATACTGTCACAAGATGTACCAATCAACATGACTTGTACTTATGTACGGCACTGATCCTGGATCTTCCCCTAACATGTTCGAGTTTAGAGTTCACTGGGATTCAGGATACAACATGTTGTTCTGTCTGGGGGGTTCTGTGGTTCTGTGCTTCAGAAAATGAAGACCAGTGATGCTAACCTTCTCGAGAATAGCCACGTTGACAAGAGTGCCCACTAACTTAAGGTATGCATAAGAAAGAGTTTGGCAAAACACGAGGTACCTGCTGGATGTTTAAATCGTCATGTACTGCCCCTCTGCTGTCTTGGGTTGTTTGTTCCGGGATTAGAATCAATAGAAAACTTAGCACACTCAAAGGCATTTCAATTCGACCACGCAAAATGTAAAGACACTGAGCACTTACGTTTTTCCCATACTTCGCCCTTCTGTATTGGCGGTTAAACCAAAAAACGAAAGGTTCTCGAGGACTTCAAGATGAACAACCACTAACCTTCTTTCACTAATGGCGTGGAGGCCAATGATAAGATTGCTCAGCTTCCTCGAGTCAAGACAGGAAATCAAGCGAAGTCAGATTCAGTGAACATAGTCCCTGAAACTCTAGAGCTTGGCGGGAACATGAGTCATGAACACATGTTCTAGATTGCAGGGTGATCGTAAATCCGACGAAAGTTCAACTTGAGCGGACTGCTGCTTTTAGGAGCACCTGTTCACATCACACTCTATTAGGCTCGGTTAAGCGGTTCTCCCCGCACAGTCGGGTTTTCTACAGGTTCTAGAACCTGTCACACCCGTTTTGCCTCAGATGGAACGGCTACTTATCCATGCTGGGTTGCCCATGCGAAGGGAAAAGCCATGTACTGCGGTAGTCGGTTGCTTTTGACCAAATTGGATTTGAATAGCGTTCTGGGTCATTGTGCTTCTCAGCTTTCAGCAAGAGCGAAACAAGAAAATACCTACTCACGCATGCAACTGTACTGCGGCAGATGTCGCGCTGCCATGCCGTTAGAGTCAAAAGGCTAAGTAGGCAATGAGGCCGCGGCAAATTCGGAGGGCTGATCTAGCGACTAATGAAGTCCCTCAAAGAGAATGCGTCAAATGTCTAAGATAGCCACCTGCGGCATTGCTGATACTTTGCATGCGGGATAGTTGGGACAAGTGATGTGAAAATGAGACAATTCGACATGGATCAATATGTCTGTCAGCTTCCGGCGAGCCTGACATTTGTTCCGCGCATGTACAGACAAGGACACAGCAATGCTCAGCTTTCCGAGGGCCTGAAAGATCGACTATTATCTTGGCATTCCGCCCGCGCTGTCTTCCGGTCGGGTCATGTCCGGGCGCATAAATCTTCAGTCGGAAAGCTAGAGACACGGAACTATATCTAGAGACTTGAAAGTGATGATGCACACGGCGTTCATTGACGACGATGAAAAGCTGCTTTCCGAGATGGAATGGTGTCTTGCGCATGACCAAAATCAGGATGACTCTATCAGAATGTCTCTCACGACACTCGCTCAAAATGATCGGCGGATTCTGGAACCATGTTACTCGAACTACAAGGACAAGGCGGAAGAAAGAGGCGACTCTGTAGTTTTTGAAGGAGACCGCGCTCCCCCCCAAACGCCACCTTTTGTGTGGGTCAACTTGCGGAATGGCAGATATTCCAATATTTACGGAGAGTACGTCCCTCAGCCCCTGAGGCGATGGGGATATATGGTGTGGGATAACAAGCGATGGGATGACCTTGGAGCGAAAGAACTCGATTTAAAGCAATGGGAAGCACACATTAAGTTGGCTGAGGAGATTGATGGAGACTACGCCTGGAGTCCAGTACCCGTTTCAAACGTGTAGTCTGCCCTTGCTCTGAAAGACGTTGCCATAGGTGAGTCACAAACAGCGGAAAGGCAATTGCCACATGTGGGGAATAGACAGGGGGTTGGCCCAGCAAGAGAAAGCCAGTTTCGTATGGTTATCGGCATTAGGCTCTACAAGACGAGAACGAGGTGGCCATGAAGGGAAGGCAGAGAGTCAATTACGCAGTTTTTCACGATGCCACAGAATGTAGAGTTTCTCTTGTACTCTACCGATTCCTAAGAGGTCCTGCTTACTTCTTGCATAACGTCACATCGCATATGTTTCCTGCCGGCTTTATAACCAGAAAGCTCACCATGTGCATCATGTCGTCCGTGATATCGTCTGCAAGCCGCAGACCCCGACACTTCCGGAACAACAGAGCGATGGCCAGCCTCAGTTCCATCCAGGCCAGGTGAATTCCAATGCACGATCGTGACCCATGACCAAATGCCGAGAAAAGTTGCTTCTGCCTCTCCGTCGGAACTCCGGGCATGAACCGAGACTCGTCAAATCTAATGGAGATAAGCAAAACGATGTCACCAACGTCACGAAGCAGAACATGCGGAACTTACTTCAAGGGGTCTGAGAACACTTCGGGAAGGCGATGGATAGTGTACGCCTGCAGTGCTACTTCCGTACCTCCAGGGATGAAGTAACCTCCAATGGTAGCTCCGCACGGCGGTGTCTCTCTAGGGAAACTGCCCGATGCAGCGCCATAGAGACGCATCGATTCGTAGATGACAGCATTCAGTAATGTGAGCTTTTCCAGAACAACGTCGTCGAAATGATCGTCCAAAGCTGCAACTTCATCCTCGAGCCGCCGTTGGAGCTCGGGTCTCTTCAGAATCGCCCAGACGACGTATGCCAGTGAGTTCGAAAGCGTATCTGATCCAGCAATGAGCATGTTCGAGGCTTCTATCCGGATAACGTCGTCAGTAAGCTTAGACTTTTCGTTGGTTTCGCTTTCGGCCAGGATCGTAGCGAATAGGTTCGCCTTGTTGTCCTTATTCCGGCGCAAATTTTCGACAGCTCTCTGGCCGTACTTGATCATCTCCCCTCTCGTGTTGGTTAGTAGCTGCATTGTCCTGGGTGAAAGCCGTGAGAGATGACTGATCAAAGCGTGTAGCCACGGCAGCTCGATGCGTCGGGCACTGGCAGCAGCTGCTGCCTGGAGAACCTCGACGAATCGGTTCTTCTGATTGTTGATATCATCAGCCTTTGCTCTCGGTATGATGCGAGATATCAAGACGTACCTTGCCCAGCTCTAACAATTCGAAAGATTCTCCGAAGGCTAGCTGTCCAACAACATCGCTGGCCATGAGTGTCCACCATTTCAGAACGTCAGATCGGCCCTCCATCGCTTCAGACCGAATGCAATCAGTTGCTTTCTCAACTTTCTCGCGCACCAATGCCTCGCAGTTTTCACGAATCGAAGATATAGTAAACGCGCGAGCGAAAAGCTTACGGCGGGCGGCATGCTCCTTTGGATCGATTATCGTAAATATGGCAGGATTGGCACCACCCGAGATCTGTTTATAGAACTTCGACTTGATGAAGCCAGACCCCATCCGATAGATATCAATGTAGCCATCGGGGTCGGCCACGGATATCTCATCCGGGGTGATGCGTACAACGGTACCATAGCGCTCATGAAGCGAGTGGATATAGTACATGCGCTGGCCCGTGACGGTGTAATATTTCAGAACCCAATGCGTGAAGTTGATATACCAGGGTCCAGGTATGTGCTTCAAAGGCGAGGATAGAGCAGCTGCGGCAAGCTGAATCGCGAGATCAGCATCAGGCAGCTGGCGGCCAGCAACGGAGAAGTCTTTGGACTTACGCGAACTGTCACGGCTATGCCGAGAATAATAAAAGCAACAAGCATGGTGATGGGACTGAGAAGAGCCATTTTTGCTTCGTGAGAAGACAGCCCGTCGAGGCGGATGGGAAGAGGGTGACAATTTGTTTGTTATATTGACTGCTAATCACCGGTGACGGGGCTCGGCTAGGGATGTCATAAGACCACCTCAAAATGGAAGTTGCAGGTATCAGGACAGTGCTGGAATGTAGGTCTCAAACCCTCCGAACGCGACAAGAAATGATCGCAAGACGTTGGACCTATTTTGTAAGCAGTCGGAATAAAGTTTCATGACAATCCCGCCCCTCTTCGGACAATAGGACTATCAGATGCCGCTTGCTGTGTAACCTGTATCGTCAATATCCAATTGCCACGTCGTCATTGGCTACGTGAGACATGTCCGACATGTCTTGGACCAAGGCCAAGGATTGGATAGCACTTTTGTCTTAGTGGCAAAGTTTGTTTCGCCAAAGTTACCGGTGGGAGTGCGGGAGCCAAATCGATCCTTGGTAGTCGTCTAAGCGGCTCTCGGTGTTGGGTGTGGACCGAACGGTCAACTGTCACGACGGCTAGGATGGATTTAGAGGCACAATGGTGTCTGAGAAACATGGTTCCAAAGCCTTACTCGTACATGATTGGCCGATGAGAGCATGGATGTTGATTTCTTCATCCTCAACAACTCAATCAGTGTAATTGAGACAGGCAAGCAACTTGTAGCACTAAGAGCTATGCACGAAACACTCAGGGACTTCCGTTTCCGCAAATCTATAGTCTATGGACGAAGTTTATTGTAGCCTACTTACGGACTCTTTTGAGGGTTGTCTTTCCCATCCAGCGCTGTCCACGAAGTCCCATCTCATGCACGCGCGTTGAAAGAGAAATTAACAGTAGTCACGTCGGTAAATGTGCAAAAGAAGGTGGCTGTAAAACTGTCTTTTTTTGGTCATGATATTTCCCTCGTCCAAGTTTCCACCGCAGAACTCCAAAGTTTCCCTGCTATAAATACAGATTCATGTCGGCTTTTCCCAATCCTTTTCATCCCATCACAGACGGCTTTGCTTGATCAAGTGGGCATTGACCGGGGTGATGGCCTTGCCCGTCTTCTCAAAGGACAGAATATTCTCCATGCCCAGTCTCTCAAAGCCGATGTGAGCATCTAGTGAAGCTCCAGCATTGTGCGACAGAACCTCGACATTCCTCATCTTGATGAGCTCCTTGCTGACGTGGGGCTCGTTGAAGTGGACGTCAAGTCCAGCGGCGGACAAGTGGCCGCTCTTCAACGCAGCAACGAGGGCATCCTCGTCAATCAACTTGCCGCGGGCAATGTTGATGACCTTGGCGCCCTTCTTCATCTTTGCAATTCCCTGAGCGTCGAGGAGCGTCTTGCCGGCGAATGGCGTCGCGACCAGGACGCAGTCAGCAGTGGCGAGCAGGTCGTCGACGTTCTTGTAGTATGTCGCGTCCGTGGACTTCTCGAGCTCGGCAGGCATGCGGACGACGTCGTTGTACAGGATCTTCATGTCGTGGGAGCGGTAAGCCTTCTCTGCAATTCTGCGCCCGATCTTGCCGAAGCCAATGATGCCCAGGCTGAAGCCATTGGGGTTGCGCGAGACGACAGCGAGGTTCTTGTTGGCGTCGACGAACTGGTCGGGGTCGCCTGAGCGCGCGGCGGTGGATGACCACGAGAAGAGGCGGAAGATGGAGATGAGGAGCCAGATGGCGCCGTCGGCGACAGATTCCGTGCAGGCCGCGGCGGCGTTGCAGTAAGTCACTCCTGTAGAATGATTAGTCAAATTTGGCGACGACGTAGTCGCAGCAATTGGCACAAAGTATCGATGGCTTCGTTGCAGCGTCCGAGCGACTTACCCCGCTGTGCCAGCGACTCCGTGTCAACCCAGTCGAACCCAGCTCCGGCACTGGCGTAGACCTTGCATGACGAGGGCAGAAGCGAAATCAGCTCCTTGTCCCAGTTGCCCATCTCTCCTCCCGTGTTCCAGAATGGGCGGTAGATGGCGAAGAAGTCGCCGAACTTCTTGTCCTTCAGCGCCTGGATGAACTCGGCGCGCGGCATGCTGTAGGAGCGCCGGATCTCGAACTTGGAGCCGAAGTCCTTGTAGAGGTCATGGTTCCACTTGATGTCGTCGCCGAGCTGGAGAACGATAGGCTTGCCCATTTTGCTGACTCTGCTAGGCCGTGAAGTAAGATATGGACGTGATGCGAGGTCGTGGTTTGACAGGTGAAGAGGAGGCAGAGGCGGAGGGGTATCGATCGAGCTCACAAAAGTTGGACTGAGCTGTCCGAGTGCTCGGGGTATTGCCCGCCGTGATATTTATATCGGACGATGTCCGCAGTCGGGGTGTCTTGCTCTTCCTTACATCATGTCACCGTCTCGCGACTCCCGATTGGATTTGTTGGGCGCGTGTCGGCGATATTTTCCCTGTTTGGGGAGCTTTGGGGAGCTATCCCGGCAGCACCCCCTGGGCTGGGTGGAACGGCCCTGTGTCGCCCTGTGTCGAGCTACTGGAGCTACTGCATCCCCGCCCCCGCAAATGGCCCGTAGTGGCCCGCAACAGCTCCCACGGGGACGCTAACGCACGACGCCCATTTGCTGGACGTCCAAGGATGGCCAACTGCCCCGAATGCCGCCAAGCCCGAGCATCCCCGCGTATCCCCCCAGAGTTTCCTGGATACACCGCCAATGATGAGTCTCGGAACCCCCGCTGACCTGCTGGTCATCGTGGGTTTTGGTTTTGTTTGTTGAGTTGATCCGGTTAAAGATGGCATTGGCGCTACGGAGCCAACACGAAACATTCCCGCGGAATACCCACCACCAAAGCGGATATAAAAGCCGATGGCCACCAACCACCTCACTTTAAAAGCCAATTGTTCAGTTAGTCTTGAACTTTCACTGCGGTGCTCTCGATTACCAGGAGAACGAGATCAAGTCAACATGAAAGCTGAAGAGCGAAGCCAACACAACCATAATATCCCAAGACGATCAACGGTAAGCTCAACGGTAAGCTCAAAATATGTTGGAAACAGTTATTCATCGCCACAAAATGAAACTGTGAAAACAATAAACAAAAACTAAATAGTTTTCGACCTCAGCGGTAAGAAGAGAAATTCCAACTTCGTCTTTTAAGTTGTGATCCACATCGTATAACTTTGCAAGGAACAGACAAAGCAGCGCGGATGGTCAAGATACCCAATAGAATAAATATCTTCACTTGACAGAGACCTTAGGACAAAACATACCATCGCGGTTTTTCAAGTGCTGAGATCTTCTCTCTGTGAGCTTCACATCTCTCCTGAGCCCTCTCCCATGGCCAGGTCCAATTCTGCCCAGAACCCATCACCCCATTCGCCCCACGACGAAGGATCCATAAGTGCCTCCCAACTGGAAGCACTGGCTGAAGTGGCTGAAGCCATGGGCTGTCCATTGTGAATTACATCATCACATCCAAGATACTTGAAAGCGCATCTCTCGAGATATCTGCGAGCTGTGGCTTCTCCGCCGAACACGGAAGAAATCCCTGGTGCCAGCGCCGCAGGGCCCGCAGTATCTTGTGAAAGATTAAAAGCTTTGTCGTCGGATATAGACAAGATCTGATGCAGTACTTTGAGGCCGTCGTCGATAGTTGCGATGGAGCGTTTGTCTTCTGTAGTTCCTGGTGCGGGGGGTTGCAAGTCTGAAGCTATCATCTCAATGTCATGGCGAATTGAGGCTGCGTTGGCGGGTTGCTCTACCAGAAGAAAGGTAGCAAGGACAATCGCGGCTGATATGACGTGATATGCCTGGATTCGCAACTTATCTGATCGTCGGAAACGTGCCTCGTCGGGGGAGCGAAGGGCCTTGTACAGCGTCAACGTCGATGACCCCGCCGTAACACAGCGTTGGAACATTTCGCCGGCCTTGAGCTGAAGGAATGGTCGGTACATCCGTACTCTCTGCACTGCTATGCAGCTGTCTAGTAGATGGTGACCCCACAGAACAAAGCCAAAGTTTGGTGGAAGTGCCGGAGCCTTGCTTTCCACACTCCGTGCTGGGTCTTTGAAATACCACGGAAACTGGTCGGTGATAGCCGTAAGCTCAGCATCGATGCTTGACACAAAATCATGAGAACCGAGGTTTGCACCGTTGTCCAACCACAGCTTGTTGAAGACCTTGAAGATTCGACCGCGAAAGTGGTGCATGCTCATCTCGGTCGGCTCGTTCAGAGGCTTGACTTGAGCACAGACAGAGTTGATGTCGACATCATTACAGTTGGAAGGGAATGGGACATTGGAGAGATGCGATTGCAGCAAAGGAGGTCTTCCTAGACAGAGTGATTGAAACCTGCGTCATGTTAGAGAACCGTTTTCCGCACCTCAGCAAGCAACATTAAACGTACGTATCTGCCCCAGCCAGATCCCACCAAACTCTGTGCCGTAATTCCCTCTCAAGGCAATCCGACATGGATGGTGGACTTTCCCGGTCAAGACCGAGAGCTTGGCCTTGGCGGATAGCTTGTGCTAGGTGCCTAATGGTGAAGATCTTATTAGTTCTATCGACGCATGAGGTACCCAGACGAAGTTTCGCTGAGACTTACGTATTGAGAGCCTCGATGTCCTTAGTTCCGTACCAGTACAGCTGGGTAACAATGAAAACCTGGAGCTGTATCAAGGTCGGCTTGGACTCATACCCGCCCGATTGCAAAGATTGGCGGGAAGCAGAGTACCATCGATGTGACAGGGCGGCAAGGTCTGAGACCTCAAATCCTGCTGCTTCAGCCATTGGGGCCGGTATATAGAGCGAACTGAGCGAAAACATGATGAACAATAGTGAAAGCCATATTAGGTCGACGTCCTCAACACTTTTTGACCATAACATGGAGTATTGGGCTCGAAACGATGGGGCATGGATAGCATGATAGATCCAGTTGATGTTCTCAAAGAAGTAGGTGACCAGTAAATCGGCTTGGGTCTGAGCAGGAAGCAGGCTTAGCAGATACCGTTTCCAGAATAATTGAGGCTCGTCAAACAGGGTTGGTGTCTTGGATGAGAATGGATTTTGTAAGGCCAAAGACGCTACTGAAAGGCTGGCCTCTTTGACAGGAGGAGGCGCGGTATTCGGCGAGTATTGATGTGATGGAGGGGACCCTCTTGCGTATTGCATCGGCCTCAGTCGCGTTTCAATGATCGACTGAAGGTCCGAGTCTAAGGTCGTTGGTGCCGTTCGAACTTGATCACTTGACACATTCGGCTGGGAGTTCGTGAAACCATAATCATCCTCCGAGGTGTTGGTGATCGCTGCGACACTCAAAGGCGTTGACGGAAGTGTGCTCGCGGGCAGTACCACCTTGGTGATACTTGATTGTGTTATAAGCGCCGACGTAGCTTTCTTCCCAGACATCTGAGGAAGCGAGGGGGCTAGGCCACGCTTGATCACGCTTTCAGGTGCCGGGTGCAGACGGCATTGGTCCTGTCGGTTGTATTGACGACATGTGTGACACGGTATGGTCCTATCGCATTCTTGTTCAGTCAGTCTCAGTGAGAAGCTCTTCGTCGCTCGACGTCGCGCAAGGTTGCCCCAGGAAAGCGTGGAGGGGTTTTCTCTTACTGAGCTTATGTAGTCGACACGGAAGGCAACTCAGAATCCTGCGGTTTCTAGTCTTTTTTGGCTTCGATTTGGGCTCCTGTTCTTGACTTAACCGACCCAAGCCGGCTTCCGAAAGGGGCAGCCCCGGTCTTAATGGTTGAGGCATGTTGCTTCAACTATGAGCGTGCGTACGGTGGCTTAACGTTAACGAGATATGCTCATCTGCTATCGTTAGCACAACGAGGGGTGTAGAGCATGTCGTAAGTCACTGATATGTTGCACCTGAGAGATCTGTAGCGCTCCTATTGCCGTACCGCCGAGCACCGGGAGCCCGACGCTCAGGACCGATTGATGATTCACGGCGTCGATGTGGATGCTACTTTCGGCGCTTCTACCGTTGAGCCTACTGCCAATCGTGCGGCCGGAGGGCAAGTCGAGGGTATCCACACAGGGGCAGTGCGTAGTCGAATCGAATGATGCTGTGAGAGATACCAAGCCGGGTGAATGCGTCGACCGGGGGGTTTGCAGGAATTCAACGAGGCAAGGTGTTCGTCAGATCTTGCCGGCCACGGGGATACGTGTGATGAATGTTGTTAGTACCTAAAAATGGCAAAGTAGCTGCCTAAATCAGGATGAAATGACAAGCATACGAGCGAGACGTACAGGCGCACCACGGAGGTTCCGCGGCGCGAAGCGCTAGCTGACGCCACCGAGTCCGTCATTCTTTGAAATCTTCTTTGAGCTCAGAGTGGGACCCTTTGTCGGCGAAGCGCGAATATTATTCAGTTTTTTCATGAGCAGAAGGCTTGAAGAAAGTATTTGATGAGTGCCGGAATTCGTCTACTGCCAAGATGATGACTGAAGCTTGAAAGTTGGTTTTGGTGCTGACTGTAGCCGTGCTGAAAAGTCACCCTTTCTTCATGGCTTTGACGGAGTTTTGTGCATCTAGCTCGCCTAGAGACGTATAGTATGGTCCGCATCGCACGCTGGGTCTGCATTTTCTGGCATTTGAAAGTTTTCCAATGGTTTGCGATTATTCTGCTTGGAATGTTTGGCAAATTGAAGTTCTCACGTTCACAGATACTAGCCCCAGAGACTTCAAATAAACACTTAATTACCGGCGATACAAAACCCTCCAATTGATAAGACAGATATGTGTATGGTGGTTTGTCGATGCTTGCGTGTATTAGAGAGCAAGTATGTATTCGCAGACGACATGGACTCTACGCTTCCAGCCCCCTATCACTTTAGCTTTTAGCAAAATGACTAGACCACCCAGCAATTACCGAGATATGTTCCATAAGGGCGAGTAAATCAAAATTTCGGTGTCAAGTCCACTTGTGATACCGACCCCGGAATTGGCGGAGCGTAGCAAGTCGGCGCCGACGTTGTTTTGCAGGTTCGCGGCGGTGTTATCCCCTGTTTCAGAATTTCGTGGCGATGCGGACATGGTGACCATCGGCCGCGAGAGGTAACTTCCAAGCAACAGGGTAGTCTATATTTGCAAGCCGGTCGAAGACATCATACGCGTCCTAAGGATGGCGGTGTGCCGGAACTGTGCCGAACAGGTCGCCAGTTGAACAATCGCCGCCATTTGTTCACTGTCTCGACTTTGGTGAGCCAATATCTACACACGACTTAATGGACGGAATCTTCTTGATTGTTCCCATGAGACCATGGCCAACGAGCTTTTGACGCAAATTGCCCGTACTACTGGGCTACTCAATTGATACGCAGAGAAATCATTTGAGTTGGCCAGATACCGGTAGAAATGTTGTGAAACGGGTCAAATCATTTCAATAATTGTGCAAGGCGCTCTTAGGGCTACACATATTCTGCTAGAAATCCATTAAGTCGATAAAACATCCCGATTCAGAGCTCTTCACTTCCGTCGCTTGTCGACGAAAGTCAACTCGGAAGCTAGTAATCCTGCAGCCTACGGAACAAAGTAATCTAGAATCATGCTTCTGTTCGCACGATACTTTCGAGACGGCTGGTTCCATCTCATCTGATGTCCCAGTTATTCCGAGGGACAAGCAACCACTTCGGTCGGCCTTCAGATTACGCCGACGGCCTCTATGAAGTGATCACATGCGCATCACCAATTGTGCAGCCAGCTGCGACAAATTGGATTCATATCCTACGCTCTTACAATGAAAGTTCCTTCGAAGATGAGTTAAACACACTGCTTGATACAAATATTGCTGGAAAGACTGAACTTCGAACTGTAGTCACGGCAAAACTGATCCCGTCGGTCCGAACAAGTAACAACGACTAGGCAATTATCAGCGAAGTTTTGGAGCACTCCAGTTGTATTCCTACACATATCCTAAATGGGTCTTTGCGGAGTCTTCGCATCCATGATTGATACTCTACCTTTGCTTCGTGATAGTTCTCGACGGAGCGCATTTTGTTGTTCAACCCTGACAAGAGGTCGCCACTCTTCCCCCAGGATTGTCGTCTACGCGATTTGCTAAACAGTGAATAAGGGGAAGGAAAAATGCGAAAGAGGCAAGCCGCGAGAATCTTTGTGGTTCCGCAAGCATTGATACGCTGGATTCTGGTGATGACTTCGCGGGATGTGGGGGGTTCTCGTTCATGAAGTTGGAAAACAAGTTGAGTTATGACTTCTGACAGCGACAGTCGCCGATTAGGCTCTTGCGTTGGTCTTGAAAGAATACAAGGGCGGTCTGCAGCCAGGGAAATCTGTCCGCTTTTGCGCCTTTGCGCTTTTGCGTTTCTCGGCCCGCTAGCCTACACTAGACTTGCGATGCTCCTTCCAGGCATGCGATAGATTGAACCGGACTACTGGGTTTCCAAGGGTCGAGCCTGTTATTATTTTACTGTCGTGAGACTTCCCCCAGTTAAGTGATCCACTAACGACATGATTTAGGGTTTGGGGAGCATCAGATGAACGAGCCTGACAAGCACTGTTTATCATGCAAGACACCTTGTGAGTTGCCGGAGTAACCCAGCTCGGAAAACTTGCTTTGACCATTTTCTGTGCTGCAAGGTCGGCACACCGCCGGCGCAGAGGTTTGGACCAGAGAAATGGCTGAAACCTGCTGCTATGTGAGACGCTTAGCGAGAAATCCATCAGCGAGTTTAAAGTTAAGCTGAACCCCTCTTATCCACACGACTCCATGCATTTAGGAGTATTTCATTCTTATCAGGTGGAAACAATGGAGCGCCAAGGCTGTCTCCTCCCTATTTGACTCTCGGTGCTGGTCATCTGTCATATAGGGCTCTGCAAGCTATTCTGGGTCGAAGTTCGAAGACTTACGTAGGTGCTATCAAATCGTTCAGCCGAATAGGAGCCAGTGAAGCTTCAAGCAGTGACGTATGTTTTGCTCACTGTTTCTGGACATGAGACCCCCAAGCGCTGACCGGGACAGGTCGATTACTGAGCTGCGTATGAATTAGCTCACCTTTGATACAGAGGCTGTCTCTGGAAGATTATGTGCGAAAATAATGGCGTCGGAACGACCTCGTTCCCGAGCGGCCAAGCCCGTCCAAGAGGAATAGCCTCGACCAAAATGATGACAACTGTAGACGTCGTAGAATTATTCCAATGCTACGGTAGGCGGTTCTCGTCTACTAGAATGCAACCCTCTCTCTCAAGCCCTGCCATTTTTGAGAGAGAGGGTTGCATGCAGGAAGGAGATCTTCCCGGGAAGTGGCTCCCGAACAAGTACAGCGGGGTGAGCGATATTGGGTGCCACAAGTCCCGAAGGTGGTGTTGGTCCAAATTCGTAGCTGTCATGCTGCCGACGGTCCATCGGCGTGTCTACGCAGTACACTGCGCTACACGACTGCGTCTATTTACTTCTTCGTAACACTTGAGCGTCTTCTCACATGTCTGTCCAATATTGGTGTTCTGTGGGACCGAGGTTTCCGAAAAGAATCATGTACATACCGTGTGAGAAGAAAGCACTTTTTCAGCTAACTTCATGATTGAGATGCTTCGACATAGCCTCCTACAATGACGTTTGCAAAGACAAGCAAAGCGCTGGCCTCCGCACCGGGAGCCGCGCGCTACGGCTTCGTGATCGACACCGGAAATCCAATTTATCAAAAACGCATCGAGTTGCGATGGGATTTGCTCAATGCTCGTGGTTTGTTTTGAACGTGTTGCCTGCCGGCGCGCTCTTTTGACACCATTGTAGTTCCATCAAAGAAGTCAAACCCCAATTCCATGTTCTTCGTGTACCTTATCCAATGTACAGAACCCAGCGAACCAGACAAATGTCGAAGTTTCCAGCCTGTCCGTGGCATGGTGCCAAACAAGCAGGTTGTCAGAGGGGCCGAGGACCAACTGCAGTCGCACCGGCCGGCAGGGTGCCGACTTGGGGAGAAAATCGTGGAGGAGCAGGATGCAGGAAGCAGCCGGGATTAAGTGGGGGGTTCCTTGTCAATGAGTCGCGGACCCGGGGTACTTGGGATGCCGCACCCTTTTTTAGGGACGTTTTTCGGCGATGGGACGAAATCTGGCTATCGGCGATGATCCTCGATCGCCATGTGTCACTGCAGATGAGGGTGCACTATGATTCCGTACTATGCAGTAACACTCTACATGTCTTGGCCACGGGAACTCAAAAGACTATTCGCGGCAACTTGGAGCTCAGCTGGACAGTTTGTCAGCATCTTAGCGGGTGAGTTATCGCGGGGCGAAGCTCTTCCTCTTGGCTAACGCGCCGTTTCAACCAGCATGAACCTAAATGATTCAATATCCTTGCCTTTCGGCAAATCGTTCCCAGTCGACTGCAGGCGCAATCTCCGGGCGACCATTCCCAGAAACCGGCTTACAATCCACTTGGCTTGTCAACCACGTGTGGCAGTTACAGTTGTCTTCGCTGACCGAGCCATCGCTAACACAGCATTGCGCCACCCCAAGACCTTCTGAACTGCCAATACCAAGCTTCGGCTGATGTTCGTAAGGGACTTTCACCCGTCCGATTGCAGGTTCCTCCTTGCCTTCCTTGCGGGTCTCCGTGCTACCCAATATGTCGTTCTTACCCGTTCTGTTGGCATCGTCGCACTATGTCACGTAATTCTCTCAGTACCAATATGTCGGCGTCCCAGGCCTACAGCGCGCTGTTGTCTCGCCTGTCGTGCTTCCCACCCCCTGGCTCTGGTGGAGAAGAAAGCTGACAGTCGGCAAGTAGTAGCGGCAGCATCAACAAGACAGGCAGGTAGGTCGGCTGCGAGCGCGCATGTCGAGTTTATTATCAGATGGTCCAGTCCCATCTTCAGGGGCAGGACCAGATCGTATACATATCGGGTCGTCCCGAGTCGATACACATCTGCAACTCTTTGCGTCTCTACTCACTCGTTGTCGTACCCCTGTACATACGCACAAACATTCATTCCTTTTTGTTTTTTAAAGAGTTGAATCGGCAGAAAACAGTCACCATGGCATTTGTCGTGAAGATGGCTGTAGCTGTGGCAGCAATGCCGCTCTACGGAGCGCTTGCTCGTCCGTCCTCTCCTTGTATTAAGCGCGCAAACGAGTCCAACCTGCTGCCGAGTTATGATTACATCGTCGTTGGAGCCGGTGCGAGTGGTTTGACAGTTGCCAACCGACTTTCGGAGGATTCGAGTAAGTCCTTCTGGAAAATGTGGCTGAATTCCACCAACTAACTCTAAATAGATGTGTCCGTTCTGATCATCGAGGCCGGCGAACTGTTAGTTAACATAACTCCTATTTTAATAGCGATACTGACAGTCAGCCTGCAGTGACGCGGGAGAAGATTTTGTAAAGATTCCGGGTCTGGCAGGAGGCGCTATTGGAACGAAGTATGATTGGAACACGACTTACATCGCCAACGACGCGCTCGGAGGCCGTACCGTTTCCATTCCCCAAGGAAGGGTTGTTGGAGGCTCAACGAAACTCAACCGAATGGTCTTCGACAGAGGTTCCAAGTCCGATTATGACCGCTGGGAGGCGCTTGGAAACACTGGCTGGAACTGGGACTCTCTTCTGCCGTATTTCAAGAAGGTGTGCCAACTTAACCGACTACGCGATTGACCGGAGGGGATGGCTAACTTGGCTAGAATGAAATCTTCACGCCTCCCAAGGCAGATGTTGTCTCCGAATGGGGTGTCGAGGTTGACGACTCGGCTCACGGCAAGGACGGTTTGATGCAAGTCACGTACTCTCCGTTCTTCTGGCCCACTACCAGTACGTTATTGCTGAGAGAAACTGTTTGCGGTCATTTTGGAAGCTTACAATATTACAGAGTACATGATTGATGCCGTTAAGGAGCTCGGCATCACTGTTGCCAAGGATCAAGCCAATGGAAGCCCCATCGGTGGTTACTTCTGCCCTCACAACCAGGACCCCACGACAAACACTCGTTCTTCCGCCAGAGAGGCTTACTACGACAACTTCACCACAAGAAAGAACCTGCACCTTCTTACCGGACAACAGGTTACCAAGGTTTTGACTACTGGTTCTGGCGACTCAGTCACTGCGACCGGTGTGGAGGTATGACTCCTGGCTTGCCTGACGGGCTCTCTGAGACTAATAGATTCGCAGTTCGCCGCCAGCAAGGGTGCCAATGTCCAGACTGCCACCGCTAGCAAGGAGGTCATTCTTGCTGCTGGTTCCTTCCACACCCCTCAAATCCTCCAGGTTTCTGGTATCGGTGACTCTGCCCTCCACCAGAGCATTGGCGTTTCCACTGTTGTCGATCTCCCTGCTGTCGGCCAGAACTTGCATGATCATGTTCTTCTGACTGTCGTTAACACCAGTAGGACTTCCCTTCCAAGCATGCGTGCGTACAAAAAGCGGTGAAGCTGATATGATGATTTAGTCAACACGACTCTGCCCGTGAGCAGCCTCCTGACGAGCAACGAGACCTTCGCCGCCGCCGCTCGAGCCGAGTACGACAGCCAGCACACTGGCCCATTCGCATCCCCTACCGGCGACTTTTTGGCTTTCCTCCCTCTGTCCACCTACTCCCAGGCTGGCCAGTCTCTGAACACCCAGGCCACCTCTCAGGACGGCACGACCTTCCTTCCTACTGGTACTCCGGCCGAGGTTGTGAAGGGTTACCAGGCCCAGCAGAAGGTGCTCAATGAGCGTCTTCTGGCCACTGACTCCGCCCTTCTTGAGGTTATCTGGTCCGACGGTGCCATGGTGCTTGGTCTTCAGCACCCTTACTCTCGTGGCAGTGTGAAGGCCTCCTCCAGCAGCACATTCGACGCCCCCGTCGCCGACGCCGGCTTCCTCCGCAACCCTCTGGACGTCTCCCTTTTGACCGAGGGCGTTAAGTTCACTCGTACCCTCACTGCCACCTCCGCCATCAAGCAGCTGTCTCCCGTCGAGGTCGTTCCCGGTGCCAACGTTACCAGCGATGAGGCCATTGGCGACTTCATTCGTCAGCAGGCTTCAACTCTGTACCACCCTGTCGGCACCTGCAAGATGGGCGCCAAGGAGGAGGGCGGTGTCGTGGATGGAAACCTGAAGGTCTATGGCGTCAAGGGTCTGCGTGTTGTCGATGCCTCTATCATGCCTTTGGTTCCTGCCACCCACATCATGACAACTGTTTACGCTGTCGCTGAGAGAGTAAGTCGCGTTCCAGTGTTCTCTAGTATTGAATCCCACTAACAGTGACTCCTTTGCAGGCTGCCGATATCATCCGTGGCAAGACTTCTGCCTGAGTATCTTCGATGAGACTCGACGAAGCTACGTGATGGGGCGCGTTCGTGCACCAATTCTTTTCTGGTCATACTTCAGGGATAGAAAGTACATATCAATTCGCCCTCACCTCGGCAACAAATGCATTGTATTGAAAGCGTCGACAGCTGGTAGTAAGGTTTTTCGGTGACTGAACATCCGTGTGGAACCCAATATGAACCATTTGATTCTGGTGAAAATATGCCGTAGTAGTTCTATTCACGCGCCCTGATCATCGGCGATGGCTTCGTGAACACGATCTTATCATGATAACTCAAGACACCAACTGGTATGGAGTTTCTCAGAATGGGAATATGCATGCTTCAAATATGTGCGCTGCATCAACTTGGGCACATTGTCTCGAGCGAAAGCCTCCCTTTGACGCAAAGAGAATAACAAGATTCAAGACACTTTTCCATATGGCAAAGTACCTCGGGCCTAACGCCGTACTCGGGCGCAGTGCATGTTCCCCAATCAGGAATTTTTCACTTATATTTCTAGTGGTCCTTGTGTCTCGCTTGATATATAGAAGGCTGGGTAGACACCGTTACCTGCGTGGCTCACTGCGCGCCTCTCACTTGGGGGCTGTCCGAGGCACCAGCTGAAATGCAAGACATCAGACACCCGTCTTCCCCTCCGTTTAAGCTTGGGTATCCTGGATTCCATGCAAAGGCGGCAAGGTTCATCTTCCCCGCACCGGACTAACATCCGCACATCTCCATGAAGAATGACGTCCAAGACAATTGATCCCAGGGCTGCTCGGACATGTAAGATCAGACCATTGTGCAAATAAATCCCCAACCAGGAATTTGTTCTTCATGAACGTGAGAAGTTGTATAGGTGGTCGCATTGGAGAGAGGATCTCACTACATTCACAGATTTTAATAGAAAGCCGCCAGGGGCACGCATCGCTCAACGTCTCCTTGCGCAAGCTATTTTGGTCACGAGCACAGAGCAGCCTTCCTCGGACCACCGTATCGAAAATTCACCACCTCAAACTTCGAGATACTCCGCATCGCAGGTGCATATTTTGCCATCATGCTCAAAGGTCTGTTTTCTTTCGCGGTTCTAGCGTTGTGCGTCGGTGCCAGGACCGAGCATGACCTTCCGCAGCTGAAGCTTCCGTGGGGTACTTGGGAAGCTGCCCGATTTCCAGGAGACGAGGATGTGAGCAAAGAAAGACATTATATGTGCCTGACCCGTGATATCTAATCTGTTCATACAGATATACGTGTTTAGAAACGTGCGCTTTGGCGCAAAGCCAGAACGCTTCGGGGCTCCATCATTCCCAGACTGGGAAGACGACAGCATTCAAGACAGCGCAGGTGGCCGGAGTTGCATCCAGATCAACCCGAACGGACTAAAAAACCCGCCTGGCGGAAGAAACCTGATTTACGAAGAACCCGACACCAGCATCATCGAGGATGAAGACTGCCTCTTCCTTGACATCTACGTACCAGTCAAAGCTTTTGACAAGGATTCCACGCGCCTCCCCGTCGTCGTTTGGCTCTATGGTGGTGCGTACGCCTTCGGCAGCAAGGATCAATTCAGTCCTCTTTACACAGGCCAGTCTCTTCTTGAGGCGTCAAGATATGGTACCATTTTCATCACTGGCAACTATCGTCTAGGTGCATTCGGATGGCTCGCAGGCTCCTACATGGAGGACAGCGGGCTGCCGAATGCCGCTCTTTATGACCAGGCCCTCCTTTTTGAGTGGGTTCAGGAATACATTGATCAAGTTCAAGGCAACCGATACAGCGTCAGCGCCTGGGGCGAGTCGGCCGGGGCTGGTTCTATCATGCATCATTTGATCCGGGAAGACGGCGAGAAAGACCCCAACTTCAACACGTTCCTAGTCCAGAGCCCCGCATTTGAGTGGCAATGGGATAACTCCAAAGACGGGGCGCTCGATAAGGCCTACCGGATGTTCTCTGAACTGGCTGGCTGCGGAGACAAGTACGACATTGACTGCTTGCGCAACGCCAGATCGGCCAAATTGATTGAAGCAAATCAGCAGTTCTTTGGCAAGGTCAAGCAGACTGGCATGGCACCTGTCGGGCCTTCTGTTGATGGCAAATGGATAAGGACTCTACCGACAATCGCGTTTTCTCGAGGTATGTCTCTCTGATCATACTCCATCACTTTTTGCAGGAAAGAAGACTCTAATTTGACAAAATAGGTAAATATTGGGATAACATCTGGTCCACTGTCGTCTCTCACTGCGCCAACGAGGCCCAGTCATTCATACCCGCAGGCATGGACTCACAAGCAAAGTTCAACTCTTACCTGGCCATGATGTTCCCCGGGGAGAAACTTTCGCACATCAGAGATCAGATACGTCAACAGTACAAATGCTCGGCTTTTCATCATGACAACTACACCACATGTTTGAAGGAGGTGATTCAGGATTCTACTTTCACCTGCAACACCCGAGACCTTTACGATGCCTACTCCGACAGGTCATACATGATGGAGTATGCATACCCTTTCAGAGTTTTGGCTTACCATGCCAGCGACTTGATCCCTCTCTTCTCAAACAACGTCCAGCAAGTTGTGGGCCTCCTCTCCAAGGTTTTGAGGAGCAGATTGCTGGCCAAGATCTACGCCAAAGTACTTGAGGGCCTGGTAGCGACGCGGTACAAGGCATATCTCGCATCCTTTGCTATGAATGGAGACCCGAATAACCTACCAAGAACTACGCGACTATACTGGCCTGTGGCGGACGGGAACCACGATAGGCTGCGGAGTGTCCTCCAAGTCCGCGCCCCGGGGTTTCTCCACTCGGCGTTCCGTCTGACATCCGATGACCAGAATTCGAGGAATAGATGCGAATTCTGGAACGATATCGCTCAGCAAATCGTAGGACTGAAAGACGGCAAGGTCACTGTTGAGAACGAAGAGCAGGCGGTGATTCATAAGCTCCCTTCAATATTTGAGGAGCTCTAAGGATGATGTTCAACGAGTCGCCCTTCACGGATCTTGCATGTTGATAAGCTTTGCTGAGTGGGAAGGTAGACATCAATTTGACTGATTTTGCTGTGCGTCACTCGCATGGGAAATCTCTCCAGGTTTCTCTGTGGGGATCAGAGGTCGTTCTCATGGGATCAAAACCGTTACTGTGGGAGTTACCGAAAATACTGCCACTGTGCCGAGGAGATGAACTATCACCACCAATGTATCCGACAAAAATGCCAATGGAAAGGAAGATCATTGCAGCAAAAGCTTGCCATAAATAGTAACCTTTTTGCCGTTTTGCTGGGTCTAAAGCACTGTAGGTTAGTAAAGAATTCGAAACGCCTTGCCATGAATCGGGTACATACTGCTCGATGTAATGGCCACTCCCTTGCTTTTGAGTGTTCTGACGATACAATCATACAATTTCTGGTCTGTATCGAGGCTAACACCTCTCCCGTCCTGGGGCAGAATATGCATGTATGTCAAACTTCGAGTTCTCGCCCGCGGGTGTGGAAGCCCCAAGTTGATGGTTGCCAGTTCCAATGGTGTAATACCGAAACCACATTGCCGGTTCACGTCTGCCCCGGCCTCGATCAACATCTCTAGTGCCCTAAGCTCCCCTAAGTCGACGGCATATATAACAGCACTGATACCAAGGCAATCTTCGCACTCGAGAGCGAGGCCGGCATCTAATAGCTGTCCAAGGTAAGGTTTCCTGTTCTTTGTTGCATCTACCACCTCTGAGCCGCATCTTTGGCCGTGGTCTGTTTTTGCGGGTTGTCCGTCCCTCCGACCATACCCATACTCCAAGAGGGGCGCAATAACAGGAGGAAGATGTGCTTCCCAGCCCATTGCGGCGTACAAGGCGTTGTGACTCTCGTGATTCGGCTGCCTCAGAAGCCACGGCAGTATCCAAAGTTCTGGGTCTGGGGAAGATCTCTGGATGCCGGGAATAGGCTTTCGTTGAGTGATGAAAGCCCAGCGCTCGAGCAAATCCTCCAAAACCGAGGCACAAAGATTGGTGCTCTTAGATACCCATTCCACCTGCTCCAAGCTAGCTCCTGCCTGAGCAAGAGCCATAACCACTTCCAGGTTTCCTTTTCTGGCCGCATGACGAATGTATGTTTTGCCATCCGACATCTCCGTTTCGTTGACGTCAATGCCACATTTGAGGAAGGGCTCAATCATGTCTACGGTACCAAAAGAGCACATTGTTCTCAGAAAAGTGACTCTGTCAAGGCTGGACGCACTCTTTACCCATGATGCTTGCTTTTGAGGATCCAGCTCGGGCAGATGTTTGATGCGGGGACGGATACTAGATGAGATCCCGATAGGTGTTCGTATCCCTTGAAACTCAGCTTCGAGCTTGCTCTTAAAGGAAGGGATTGATCGTGCTAAAGACGCCACGAGCCACAGGTCTGTCGGGCGAAGGTTCTGAAGCATGTCGAGGTCGATGAACTTATACAGAACCTCATCGAAGTAATCGAATCCTTGAGGCATCTGGAACATCAGAAGACATGATGACTGTCCAACTTTGTCGCAAATGGAGAGATCGGCACCATTCTCTATGAGAATACTTGCCATCGGCTGCATCCTCTCATAAGATTTGCTGCTTTCCAGCATAAATTGACAACACTGCATGAGTGGGGTTCTAAGTATACGTTAGTGAGCCATTCCTATCGTTATGCGCTCGGTGATTCGTCTTCGTCGTGAGGGTCGTACTTTCCACTTTGATTCAGAAAGTCCAAGTCAAATGCTTTAGTTGAGCCTAGAATGATCCGGCAAAGCCCAAGCATGTCAACGCCCATTCCATGTCTGACAATAATCTCCTGTTTTCTTGTCATCATCGCCGTTTTCTTTCATCTCTTCTGAATACTTACATGAAGAAGAGAATTTCCTGAGGGAGCAAGAATATCGGTTGGGTGGGCTCGTCCTTCCGTAAACATCTCAAGAATGGCCGAAGAATTTCCAGCATTCAGGTGTCGACGAAGATCTGGATCCTGGTTGTAACCATACGTTTTCGGTACAAATTTGAATTCGCCGGAGCAGGATTTCTGGAAGTATAATCGGGAGACTGACTTGGCCCAAAAGCCGCACGGGTAAAGAAATACATCGAGGCACCAACTCTTCTGTTCATGTAAGGCCTTCCCTCTCCGGGACGTGGTGGTTGATGTTATACGACGAGCAGAAATAATCCCGATTGGAATGCGAATCGAATAAATGCAGCATGTCAGTTCGTGGGCTACCAATTCAACCTTGCCCAGAAGACTGTCATTGTGGTCCCAACCTTGGACGCGACCTGGCTCCGATTTGACGACGCTGGCGTCCCATTTTGGCTCTGCGAGAATCGATCCGCGATGACTGATGGTGGATTTAACGACGCTTCTTGCTCGGGACTCTTCGAGCTCTATGCATGGCAAATTATCGATTCCTTTGGCTACAATGCCCCGGACCCCGATGTCCAGATCTTCGTCTTGTACAAGGAAAACACTGCCAATGGGAGAGGCTTGCGGCAATCGATGTTTTTGAGATTTCAGTTCAGAGACCAACTCTCTCTGACGTCTCCTAAAGCCGAAAAAGTTAGTCTTTGGTCACCGAAAGTCAGCAGAAACCTAATGTTGAGTTGACGAACTCTTGTACAACGCTGAGCATGAACGTGAAGGAAGACTGATGATCAAGAAGTCTCTTTTCGAAATTATCTATATCCTGGTTGGAAAAGACCTTTTTAAATCGTGCCCGTATCGATTTGGAAGTCTTTGTGGGCTTGTTGAATTCTTTTTCGAGTCTTTGCAGCGCCTGCAGCAGGCTCTCTAAATCAGCTTTCACAGCGGCAGTTTGGTCTTCCCAGGGGACTCCAGTATCTGGCTTCTTGCTGATGAGCTCTTTTTCTGGTGCACCCAAGGCCTGTATCTCATCCAGCACATGCTTCAGGCGATGCATGGCCCCGGAAATGCGCCTGATCTCATCTGGCGCTTCCGATAATTGTGTTTGCAGACGATGTAGGGCGCTGAAACTTTTCAGCAGTAGCTCCCCGAAGCTGCCAACACTTGCGACAAACGCGAAAACCTCCATCTCTTCGATGCGTTGTTTAGATAGCTGATGACGAGTGTTTCTGTGATATTGTTACTTGTTGTTGTTGTGTGTCGAATGCTGAGCGTTCTTGTAGGTTGCGCGCCAAGTGCCCGTGATGCTCTTTGGCTAGAAATGGGAGGATAGTGACACCCTTTGGTTGCGATTGGTTGCGGGACAGAAATATTTAGAAAGTATTTGCTTTTGGCCCTCGGGTGACGGGTCAGAAAGACCGGAACGTAGAGCCTTCTTCGCATGCCAAGACAATATAAGCATCCAACATGTCATTTTTGGGGAGAGACCCAGTTGCCCCCAATATCTAATAGGCCACCGCCATCTCGACGTGCCGCATTGTTTCCTCATTTGAATCTTGGGCGCATGGACAACTCATAACGTGTGACAAGAACGAACGAATAAAAACGCTCCATCTCTTATGTGCCTCAACTTCGCATGCCATGCGGGCGCCTCACGCCTGATTTGAAGAGTGTTTCGGTGTGAATTATGGGCGGCACCTCATCTAATAGGCCTCCCTTTTGCAGGCGGCCTCCGCCAAATTGATGATGGCCGGGGGTGCCCGTTCCAGATGCCCCTCATCCAGTTTTGATTTGCTGTGGAAGTTGTACCCGAAAGCCCGAGAGCCCGAGAAACGAAGCCTTGGCTACTACAAATGATGGTCGGATCCTGTCTCTCCTACAGAGTTTTCACGACTGTGAAGCCTTGTCTAGCACTGCTTTTTCCAACTCAGTAAAATGGAAACGCCTTCAATTTTAGCAAGATGGTGTTGGCCAATGTCCCTCTTGTTCAGTATTGCCATCATCATTGGATTAGTTTTGCTTTCCCGGCGCTTTTCTACGAAGCCTCGAGGGCCAATCTCTCTGAACTCCCCTGACTTCCAAGGGGTGCCTGAAAAGAACGTTTCAACAGAGATACCAGCCTACATCTGCTCTTCGGACAATGACAAGATTCGTCGAGACCAATGGGTTGGCCGACTTGCAGAATACGCCTTTCGAGAACGACATCGGGGTCGCTACAACGTGCTAGTGATCCATGACAGTCTCGAGTACTACTTCAACAGTAACTCGATAGAAGAGGACAAGATTATTCACTACTCGGACTCCCGCAATGGCGCACTCCCTTACCGTCTCCTCGTATTTCATGATGGAGAAGTGGTAAACTTTGGGGACGGTGGCTACATCAATTGGACATTTTGGGGAGACTTTACTCGACACGGTGTTTCTTCAGTCACATTTCATCCGAAGAAGAAGGACGTCGAGTCTTAAGACGACCATGGTTTTGTAAGGCCGATGCGGCCGGGGGTAATGTCAGCTCTTCTTCAAGAGTGAGAGAGTAAATACGCATATATTCAGAGGGAAATCAGTGGTACATCACAAGATTTGTTCAATTTGCCAACAATCAATCAAATTGACAGCCGCTAATTCGCTTGGTTGAGATATTCGCTGTTGAAAAGGAATATCTTAGAAAATCCAATACAGCACCAGCTTTCAATTAAGCTCCTCACAAACCATGGTCATGGGCCTATAATCAAAAGATATACCAATGAAGAAGAGAAAAACCCAGCCATCGGGAATACATGCCTTGGACGCCTAGTTCTGGGCGCTAAAGTTGCCGGAAGCTAGGTTGCGGCAACCTGTAAAGCATGGAGGTTCGTCTGAAGTCAGCGCCTGGGAATAGCGTTGGTGGTTCGTCTGTCGCTTGAGCCTGAACTTGCTTTGAGTTCTGTCAGTTCTCGACTCTTCAGGAGCCAGGCATAACCAGCACATCCAAACGGTAGACATAGTATCCAGAGCATCAAAGATGAATTTCACAGCCTAATGCAGGCCGAAAAAGGTGCTAGGCGTCTGAACACACCTACTAGCCCGTTTGACTGTGTCACGCTGTCTTCATAATCCACTTGCGCTTAGACCGTCCCCAACCATCAAACAAGCTGGGTTCAGTCGCCCGGCTAGCTCAATCGGTAGAGCGTGAGACTCTTAATCTCAAGGTTGTGGGTTCGACCCCCACGTCGGGCTCAATTCCCGTCAGCGATTGGCATCCAGTTCCATTTTTTGTGTTTTATTAATTTTGGGAAGTTTCCTTTCCTCACGATTGGGAGCTTTCAGAGACGTCACGGTGCCACGCCATGTTTGTGTGAGAAACTTTTGACCTACCCCGGGCGGGTGGCCGACAAGCGAGAGCGTTAGTGGTGGGGCCGTGGCGGCCCCATACAATCGTTAACGATTCCGGGGCTGCGGTAGCTCCTAGTCGCTGCAGGACTGGGGAAATCATTGATGCCGGCATTGCGGCGTCGTATTTACGCACCTTGCTTCTCTGGCATCACGATGGCAGCAGTGTGGGAGTAAACCTCATAGTGCCTAGAAATAGATGCCTCCAGGCCTCGCTATGGAGACTGTTCTTATAACTAACTCACTTGTATCCCGCTGAACCCCAGAACGCCGTGCTATGCAAGCTTGAAAGAAGGTGTACCGCCAAAAGTATACTTTAGAAGAAGTTTGTGTGTTCGTGTTACCAGTCCACCGCCCAGCCATTCTTTTCCAAGAACATCTCACACGCCTGCCTGAGTCCAAGATTGGGCCTCAGCTCGGATGGCAAAAGAGGTTCCCTAGTCAGAGGGTCGCTGGGGTGCCTCCTGAGGTGTTCCATGATCGAAGCCCTTTCGTAAGACTTTCCAGTCTTGGTCTATAGAAACCAGTCAGCGATGGTTGAGGATCCATGATGGCAATCAAACTTACGATGACGGGGTCGACCATGATGCCGAAGCTAATATCGTCAATCGCCCAATCCGGAACCTCGCCTCTCTGTTCCTCCACCGGTCGGCTCTTCTCAAACGTCTCTCTCAAAAGCTGAATCTTCTTGTCCCACTCCGCCTCAATCTCCTTCTTCTCGCTGTCGTCCATGGCGTCATCAATGGCTTGCTTGCGCTCCCTTTCCATCATCTCGACGATCTCGTTCTCCATCTGATGTGCTTCGCGAAGGCGGTGCCTCTCCTTCCAATCCCACCGCTCCTTCTTCGAGCGGAGGACTTGTGCTGTGATCGCCGCAAGAGACTTATCTCCAGTCTGGACGCACAGTTGATGGGCACGTAGGGCATTTGTAAGGGCCGATTCGTAGTCCTTCAGCGCAAGCTGGGCCTGGGACAGATAATAATGGGCTTTCAGGTTATCAGGGGCAAGGCCCAGGCAGGATTCGCAATCAGAGACGACCGAGTCCCATATTTCGAGCTTTAGACGGGCCATGGCGCGGTTCGTGTAAAGGGCTGGATTCTTAGGGTCGGCGATGATTCTGTTCGATGTCCTTGTCAGCAACTTGTCTCTACGTACTAAGCTCGCCTGGCATGCTGGACAGGGTCAAGTGAGAGAAGAGGAGTGCTTACGCCTTAGAATACAATGCCTCTGCCCCGGCATAATCGCCTGACTGGAAGTGGCGGTTACCCTCCTCCTTAAGCTGGATTGATCTCGACATCGTGAATCCTATCCTGTCGGCAGTGAGGCCTACACACTGGCGTGGGAAATTGATACGATGGGTGGATTTGTCTAGGTTCGTGTCGATTGGTAGTCGTGAATCAGACTTTGAACTGGAAGGACGGAATGCAGTGCGAAGATGGATGACTGGCCAAGTGCAGTATTAAGTGGCCGTCGGCAGGTGTCGTCGGGAAGACCAGTGCATGGAACGAGCAAGAACGGAAAGAAGGACTGCTGCTGCCAGAGAAACCCGAAGATTATTCGACTCCAGCGCAGAGCATGTACGTGTGCGTTTCGATCGGTCGGCGGGGTGGATCGGGATGTCGAGATCGGGAAGTTGTATGAGGTACGGGAACTAAAGTAACGCCCAGCAGGAGGAATTGGGCATGCCGACCGATGCTCCGACTCAGCCTCGTGGAGTCAGAACCTATGTGAGGTGTGGTGTGGTATTTGCTGCTGCAACCACCGAAGCTGGTAACTACTGATGCTGCTGCTGCTGCTGGATGGCAACCGGGTGCTTGCTACCTACGAGGTCGACACCTTCAGGCGGGACCCCGCCAACAGCTGCGTCCTTCCGCGTGGTCGGATTGGATTCTAGGGGTCTTTGCTCCTCCCCCGACCCCACTTTCGCCCGGGAAGCGCGGGTGAATGCTGCGTTCTGGAATCTTCCGCTTAGAAACACATGAGTGGCTTGCGCACTCGGTGGATTGATGTCCGATCACGTGCTGTGGCTGAGGTTAGCCAACTTGCCGACTGTGGGTCAACGACGGCCGGCGGAGTGGGTTCCGGTCCGGTGCCTGCGCCGGCTCAGGTCGTGGTGCCCAAATTCAATTGACTTAATGCATCATGCATCACTTGACACAAAGGTTGGGCTCCATAGTCAAGAGAACCCCTTCGGTCTCGAGCCGCGTGAAAACTCAACTTCAGCATCCATCAGGGTCGGAACCAGCAAAGTATTTAAAGCAGCAATCTCTGTTAGAATTCCAGATCGGTACACATAGCAAACCCCACAAACACATCAAGCACTTCAAGATTCAAAAACCATGTTGAATACAGTACTCATTGCTGCGCTCGCAGTCTTTGCAAGAGCTGAGCTAGTAATCGACCCTGGCTCGATTGCAGCATCCCACCGAAGCTTAGCGAGTTGCATGGACTCGCTCCCTTCAACAAACAAAACAGTCCTCAACATTTTCAAGGGCCGCTGTCTGTCTGCTCGTGTCAACGACGACAACGTGCTAGAAGCATGTTGCGTAAGTCGAGAAGGGTGGGAAAGGGCGGCATTGCCTCTGGCAAAGTGCACAGCTTTTATTGGCGAAATTGGAGAGCAGAAGCTTATGTGGGGAAGCAGCTCTTCAGAACCGTGAGTCGCATCTAGGCTCTTGCCGGTTGAGTTGCAGAGTGATACTGATAGCGTGACTCTAGGAGCCTGTCTGAGCACTTCCGAATGGGCCATTGCACATGCGACCTCCTACAGCTCCAAGAACGAGAACTGGCACCGGAGGCAGTCAAGTGCAAATGCTTCAGCTATCAACCTAAGAACAGCAGACTTTTGTTGGGTTATGGAGATATCGACAAGTCCTCTGATAATTACATGACGCATTTTTCGGGTCCCCTGCCTTGGGTTACCGCAGACGGGTCTATCGACTGTGCAATGTCAAAGGCCTATATCCATAAATTCTTCAAATACTCCCGTGAGGAAAACTGAAGAGATATCGAAAGTTCGCCATGTCAGAGCTAGGCTAGGTGGCATGTGGCATGGAACATCTCAATGCGGTATCGGTGTTTAGTAATTAGCGAGGGGCGGATTTGGAAGAAGATTTCTACGAAATTTCCACTTCTTAGCTCATAGTCATACTGCGAGATCCTACTTGCACATGCAATTCTATGATTCCATTTGAGAGACCATATTTGAGATCTAGAAGCTCAGTCCAAGTCACGTATACGAAATGACGAGTAATCATGTCCTGAGGGTTGGTTCTTGTCTCTGCAATTCATCTTAACCCGTCCAATGGTGAGGTTTGGCAGCGAGGTTGATCATACCTTCGCCAATGAATCGCGGTCTTCAGGTGTTTTTCAATCGGTTGTCTCTGTGTGAGAAACTTGAAAAAACCGCGTCGTCCGATACCGAGGCAGAACATGACAGTAGCTCAGGCTGAGTCGGAAAGCAAATTCTCTTGCCTTCTGAGTTTTTTCAGACCGTATTTTCAGTCAGATAGTCATGGTTCTGCCCTTGTAGGCTGGGGCTACCTCAATACACTACGACCGGGCACCGGATATCGCACCGCAGCGGGGCTATCAAACTTAGTCTACTTTATCCGAGCCGGCCTATGGGACGTCGCAAGAAACCAACTAAATGGCTGCCTGCGCTAGTTGCTCGCAATCAGCGGGGTGACGTTCATCTCTTATTCCCCTGCCCGAGACATTCGTTTCCCATGCCGAGAATAGCCAAGCCTGCTACCTGGACGCAATGCAACCCGGAGCCGCTGAGTCTAGCCAACATCCATCCGTCGCGGCCGGCTGCGTGTGGATGTGACGCGGAGCTTTTTAGATTGTCTTATTGGCTATAATCACTGAAGAAATTGGGGCTTTTCCACGTACAAAGCGTGCAGCAAGATCGAACTTTCAACCAGTCGCCTTGTGATGTTGCCTCGGCTCCGTTGTAAGGATTCAGTCCCTGGCTTGGGGAGTTGCTAAGGGTGGATGCTTGAGCTTGGCAATATGTAAATAGCAAACGAGCTGTTGTACAGCACACACGTCTTACAACCATTCTAAGAAGGAAAGTGGCCTTGAGTAGCCTAACAGCCACATAAATTTGCTTATAAAGCCTTTCGTCGCTCTACATCTTTCGTCTGGTTCTCCTTCAAACCAGCAAGTCATATTCTAGTCCCCTTACTTCAACTTCAACTTCTCCTTCAACATCGACCATACTCCAAAATGGTCAACTTCATGCGCGCCGCCGGCCTTTTGGCAATCACCCCTCTTATCGCAGCAGCCCTAACTGTTATGGATGCTGGTATTGACGTAAGAGCCGTCGATGTGGCAGTACCCTTCTCTTTTGAGAAGTGGGCTGAGGATATCATTGCCAACCCCAACGGAAACCACCCCTCGCCGGAGGAGGCTATCGCCCTCGCGTTCAACGAGACTTCAACCGGTTAGGAGAACTGATCTTGGCTGTAGAAGCATGTGAAAGAGGCTGACATACTCGAATTTGTAGATGGTCTCGAGAAGCGTCAGGCTGATGTTAGTTGCACTTTCGACAAGCCTGGCGGCGCTGCTTCGGTAAGTACCATTGTCCCCACCTCCCTGTCGTGAAGTCCTCACGACGACCCTCGGGGAGTATGTGTGGGCTCACTAATATCTCGAATTCAGGTCGCTGATGCGGTTTGGTGCATTGATTTCATCGCTGCCCGCGCCAATGTCGCATGCAATGCTGTCGTCAGCGGTACCTCTTTTTGCAGCCGCGGCCAAGCTCGGATCACCGGTGTGGCCACCGGTGGAAACCCCCCTAGGGATACATCCAGCCCTTGTGGCAACGTTGCCCGCTCTGCTGGGCAGATCATGGATGCCTGCACCCGCAACGGCCTCGTATATGGACAGAACAATGCTTGGGGCAACGGCAACATGAGAGTTCACATCCGCGCTGCTTTCTAAGTTAGCAGTGGTCTGTAGCGGGGGTCAGAGTAGTTTCACGGAGGCACAGAGCTTGACAAATGTTGAGTAGAGAACTGGAGACGTAGAAGGAGAGAATTTGGGCGTAACATATGAAGAGTGGCAAAAGCTCGTGGACCATTTTGCCTTGACTTCCCAAAGCGTCGAAGATACCTCGAGAAAACATGTTGGGTAAACAGGGCATCAGAAGTCACGTCATAACCATGGCCGCCGTTGAAACTACCAATGTTCTATGGGTTGGCCACGATATCAACGTAACAATGTGTTATTAAACTAACTCAATGAGATGCAAGCTTTTAAGCGGTGGGCCTCTGAGGCTTCTGGGTAAAGTGTAACAATGATGAGCAAACAAAAAGGAAATCGGAACATGAATCCCCGTTCACGGGCTGTCTAGTAAGTTGTCACCTCCACGCTGGATCCATAGCTCCAGCACCTCCATCTCTCCTTCGCAGACGCAATTGTAGGCCTCTTGAGTCCTGCGCCTGCCATGTCAGCACCTTCAAGCTTCCATTCCATAGGCCAGGTGAAAGCCTGGTTGGTCTCCCTCTTCTCATCTGCAGGACTCAGTGCAGTCCACTGTTCAACCGCAGGTGTGTTGAGCTTGCCGTACCCCTTGACGAGACGGCCATATACCTCCTTCGTATTCCTCAAACCATCGCCACGAGAGGCCCAGTTGCACTTGCGCATACCATCGAGATGAATGTCGGCAGCGTTGCGGAGATTATCGTCCTTGTCGGCACCGCTGGTGGCGAGAAGATGCTCTTCGAGATCGCACACGACGTCCTGGTGGACGTGGGCGGCGTCGCGAAGACGGTCGCCACGGCGGAGAAGCTGTGTAAGGCGGTTGGCGAAGTCCAGAGCTTGGGTGTCCAGACCGCCACGGGATTGGCGGACGTTGTAGTATAGAGTGTCGCAGAGGTTGATTGCCTGGTCAAGATGTCCCGCAGAGATGTGAGCGTTGACAAGGAGAGAGCCAATGTTGAGGACCATATCGGCTCGCCACATGCGCTGCACCTCCCTGGACTGCCAGAGAATGGTGAGAAGGTTCTGTGAAATTATTGTTAGCTCGATCTCGTTTAATTTTGTCATCCATTAACGTACCTCGAGTTCGGCGTAGTTCTTCTGTTCACCAAGGAGGTAAACCAGACTCTTGACATCTCTGGGCTCAAGGCCAGCGAAGTCGAACCTGCGCTCCTTCATGGCGGTGAACACCATCTGCATCACATTTCTGCTTGTAACAATAGAGGATTCCTTAGCGTTGTCATTGGCAGACTTCCAGGTGCTCACGCCAATGCCAGCAAGAAGCTCAGCCAAGCGGAAGCCCCAAACAAAGTTGTTGCCCATGTGGTAGAAGCGTTGAGAGTTGGCAAAGCTGAAGCCGACCTTGGCCACTTCGTGGGCTCTGTTGATGTCTTTTTCCTTCTCCATGAACCTCTTGGTAACCGTGTAAGCGGCCCTGCAAGAGACATGGCCGAAGTCGATGGAGTCTCTGTCGGCAGCAATGCCCTCGCCGATCTCGCTGAGCAGGCCGACGTAGAAGTCGGAGCCAGCTTGGTTAGTTGCGGCGGGTCCGAGGTACTTGGAGTACTTAGATGTGAACAGCGAGAAGAGCTTCTTGTCGAGGACAGCCACGAAGCCGGAGCGGCCACGAGACTCCCAGACAAAACGAAGACGAGCAGCATGTTCGATGACGACCTCAATGTTGTTGGTCTCTGTGAACTTGGACATGACAGTCATGTACTGCTCGTACAAGATCGTCTCCAAGAGCACGTCCGCCATGATCTCAGAGAAGCTGTACGAAACCTTGGAGTCGACGTTCAAGGCCTGCTCAAAAGAGATGAGGAAGACCAAGGACACCTTAGAGACCTTGCGATTGACCTTGATGCTAACATCCTTCTCTCCACCCTCGAAGCCGGGGAAGAGGAGAACGTAGCGCAGCTGGCGAAGGAGATCGTGACCGTGTCGCACCATGCCGCAGGCGATGTAGATCTGGGCCAAGGAGGAGGCGGCGGTGTGCAGGGTCGTGGAGATGGTGACGGTCGTGATGATCTCCATGACGGACGCCTGCAGCATCTGCACGATGGCCATGTGGGACTCCTTAGTGCCGAGCTTCTTGTACAGAAGGGTGATCTCCCGGAGCTTGGCGAGAGTAGTTTCGTGCCACCAGCCGAACTCGATTCTGAGCTGCTCGTAGATCTCGACGTTGACAGAAATGGCGCGCTCGACTGTGGTCGTAGTTGAAACTTGGCCCGTGGTAATGACGGTGACGTAGAGGTGGGACAGACGCTTCTTCATCGTGCGAACTGTCGTCTCGGTGACCACGTTCGTCGTCTTGGTCCTGGTGATGACTTCCTCATAGACCCTGACCGACTCCTGGTAATGCTCGGAGGAACCCTCGCAAACCTCAGCAAGCGCGATCATGGCCTTGATTACGATGCCAGCGGAAGCACCAAAGACCTTGGTCACTGTCTCGCGGTACTCAATGGTGAGCTTGTACCGGACAGAGAACTCGACCTTGGCGTGGTGCTCCAGGACGTAGCGGTAGCGCTCGTAGATGACCTCGACCATCTCCTCGGTGAACTGGATCTCCTTGTTGTGGTGAACGAAAGTCTTCCAGAGAACAGTACAAATCTTCTGAAGCTCGCTGTAGCGCTTCTCAAGGTGGTAGTGGTTGAGAACGATGATGGCGGCATCAAGGCCAGCAGCATGACAGCAGCCGTCGTGGGTGTAGATAGTGACAATCTCGTTGTAGCAGTCGTATGCCTCCTTGCGACCGAGCTTGAGGTAGACAGCAGCCAGCTTGTAGAGGGTCTGAACTGTCAACTGGTGGTCGCGCTTGAGGTTCTTGCGGTAGTTCTGAAGAAGCTTGTTGTAGATATCGATGACCTTCTCATGGCGGTGGTACTCCTCGTAGAACTCGACCAGAGCGACGCCGGCCTCGAGTACGCAGTGGTCTTCGACGCGAAGGGAGTGGAAACAGGCGTGGAAGATACGGAGGTAGATCTCCTCGGCCTTGTCGAACTGCCTCTGCTTGTGGTAGCAGCGAGCGAGACCCCTTGCGACGGAGACGCGCTCCTGCACGAACTCGCCTTCGATGGTTAATTTGGTGGTAGCAGTCAGAACACCACCCCAGGTAACCTCCAGAGACTTGCGAATGATGACCTCTGCCTCAGCCCAGTTCTCCTGCCTGAGGTAGAGGTTAACGAGGGCCATGCAGGAACTGAAGAATCCCTTATTGACCTTGCCACCCTTGCAGCGGTTGTAGGTCGTCTCCCAGACCTCCCTGGTGACGGTTTCGACCACAGTGGTGGTCGTTTTGGTCTCGACGGTGGTCTCAATAATCTCCTCGACAACCTCGGTGATGATTGTAGCGGTCGAGAGTGCCTCCTTGTGTTCAATGGTCTTCTTAGACTTGAAGTAGCCCCAGACCCTGCTGAGCATCGACATGGAGATATTGATAATGCCAAACGACTTGGCGATGACGGCCAGCTCCTTGAAGCGGATGACCATGACCTCAGACTCGAAGTTGTGGTGTTCGTACTCAGCCCAGAGGCACACCAAAATGTTGCAAGCCTCCTCGGTTCGCTTGATGCGCTGAAGGAAATGGATGTATTCGATGGCGATGTTGAGTTTCTGGAGGTGGAGCTCGGCGCTGCCCTTGAGGCGGCAAGCCTCCAAGATGGAGCGCCAAAGGCTGACGTACAACCTCTCCGTCATGAGATACTGCTTATTGAACTCGTAGGTACGAGCGAGGCTGAACATAATCTCGATGCGACGGACGTCTGTGTATGAAAGCTCCTCGGCAGCGTCAAAGAGAAGCGTAGTGTGGCGGGAGATGGTTCTGGGGTCATGGCCTTCTCTTCCTTGGAGGACAATACTCATGGAACCAGCTAGCTCAGACTCCTCCTTGGAACCCTTACCAAAACGGGCGGTGACGATGAGATGGAGTTCTCGGTAGATCTCCAACGACCTCTCCTCCTCCTTGACGTCGACGTAAAGCTTGGCCAGCAACTTGGTCCACCTGATAACCTCGTCACTGTGCTTACCGCTCTTGCCTCGGTGCATCTCAATCATGTACTTGATCATCTCCTCACGGTAGGTGACGGTCGTGGTTCGCGTGGTGATCGTGATCTTCTCGGTGCAGGCAAGGAACAAGTTGGTGCAGGAGATGACGATAGGGCTGAACTTGTACAGCACAACCTGGCCAATGCTTGAAGCCTTGTAAAAGTACTCGGCAGCGGAGGTCTGGTCGGTGGTACGTCTGCGAAGACTTCCCAGAACGATAAGGTTCTGGAGATACGAGCGGTGCCTCTCGCCGAAGCACGTAGACCGGATGCGAAGAGTGAGATCATGCATCTCGATAGTGTCCTTGAGCGAGAATTGCGTCTGCCAGTGGGACCACTCGAGCAGGGAGAAGAAGGTGGTCTCGGGGAAGACCTCCTTGAACTCAGTAGTGAGGGTGAGTTTGCCCTTTTGTCCAACCAAAGATGATGAGCGGAAGTGGTAGACCCAGTGCTGCATCATATACGGCACGATGTGATGCGAGTGAAAGCAATCGTCTATGAGGTCTTGAGGAAGCCCCTCCAGAGACGGCTCGTAGGTGTAGGTGAACTTCGTCTTAGCGAAGAGCATCAGAGCCAACGTCAGGTGGCGGTGGGCATCCTCAATACTCATGAGGGTGTTGCCACAGAGGCTGTGGACGTACTTCCTCACGACGGAATGCTTGAAGCGCAGGGTTCCCCGGTGCACATTGACGAGGCCCTGGGTGTTGTTGATGGGGGCCCAAATGTCGGCAGAAGGAGAGACGGTACGCTTCGACAAGGAAACGCCCATGAGATTGGTCATCTCGCCAGTGGTGAGGGGGCGCTGTGCGGCGAGCATGAAGATGAAGAGGTTGTAGGTCTTGCTCTCGCCGTACTCTTCCTTGATGTTGACCTTCTTCATGAGCTCTCCAATAACAGCCTTCACGTCAGAATTGCAACGGGAGATTGTGTCTCTGAATGAGCCGATGTTTAGGCCTGTAGACAGGAGCTGGATGGAAAGGTAGGCGAAGAGGAAGGAGCCCTTGGCTTGATCGGCAAGCTGATTGACAAGGTTGCGCTTGGAGTTGTCATTCTCTTCAGCGAAGGCGCGAATGCGTCCGAGCCTGTTGGCGAGGAAGAGTTCGATATCGTCGCGCACGTGGTCAGGCGTTATGACCAGATGCTTGCTGCCACTGCCGCCAAGGTGGGAAATCGGGCGGGAGAAGGTGACGGCCTGAATGTTGGGGTGCTTCTTGAGAGCGGAGTGAAGGCGCTTGTGCAGGTCACTAGCCTTCTGAGTCCCGCCCGTGATCTCATCGAGGCCGTCAATGACCAAGACCAGGTGCGCCTTCTTGTTGATGGCAGCAAGACTCAGCTCAAGACACTCCCAAAGATCGGTCTCGAGCTTGTGGCTGTGCTCTCCCGGCGGGGTGCTGCCGAAGATAACTCCCAGCTTCTCAAAGAGTGCAACGTCACCGACGTTAGACTCCAAGAGTTGAGAAAGCAAACTCTTTAGAAGAGCAAGAGGCGAAGACTCCTCGGGAATATCGCTCGCTGGTCACAATGTTAGCACGGAACGTCTAGAATGCGACTAGATAACTTACAAAAGGTATAAGAGATGGTCTCGAAGTGAGTTCCGTGAATGGGCCTCTCGAGCCTTTGCCTCACCCAAGCAGCAAGCATACTTTTGCCGCATCCCTCATTTCCAGTGATGGTAAAGATATCATCCTGGCTGCCGAGGAACTCGTGGAGGTCGTGCTGAATCCAGGTACACGTGCCGTCGACGCGGAGCTTGCGGTCGGCAACACGGCCGTAGACAAAAGACTTGACAGACTCCTTGGACGGCAAAAGATGCTGTCGGAGTGTGGCAATATCAAGCGACTGCTGCTTCTCACGGAGCTTGTAGGCCCACATGTGGTTGAAGAGATGCTCCTTCAAAGACCAAATCTCAGAGACCTGGGCACCAAACTCGGCATCGAAATCAATCGTCACCGAGCCGCTGAAGATGCGGTTGATACGCTGTCTGTAGAAGATGGCGATGCTTCCAACGAGGTGAACGAGGCTGGAGAAGACACGGTCAAGGTCAGACCTGATGGCCTCACTTGCCGAGAACATATCATGCAGCCTGATGACATGAGAAAGCAACAGACCAAGCTCATAGAGGGCGTTGAAAGTAGGCTCCAGAGCCTCGGCCTGATCACAACCCAGCTGTATAATAGGTTAGTAACCAATACCCATAATTGATGGGCAAACGACATCTTACCTCGAGAAGCAAATAGCAGCTTGCTAAAGCAGTATCCCGGGCACGGTAAGAGTCGGGAATGACCTTCTTGAGGTTCTCTGCGAAGCCATCCAGCTGGATAGCAAAGAACTCGGCCTCCTTCAAAACCCGATCCCACTGGCTGCCCTTGGCAGGCATGTGGATCAAACGCTCGTTGCCGATGTACTCCAGGTACCCTTCGAGGCCCATCCTCTCAAAGTGATCGTGGCTGACATCCTCGATCTCTCGGACGATCTTACCTTTGATAGTCTTGACAACCTCAGAGACACTCAGCATCTTCCACGAGAATGAAGATGAAGATGTAAGCTGGGATGAAGACTGGGTCCTGGTTGACGACTGGGTCTGGACCTGAGAAGAAGAGGTCGTCCGCGTTTGAAACGAGGTGTGCCTTGTGACGGCCTCATTGCCAGACTCAGAGGCAGAGTCGCTGCTCGAGGCGCCGTTCATCCTTCTGGACTCCTCCCTGATGATGTGCTTGTTGACCGATGACTGACTGCTGGTGGTTGCCATGATGGATGGTCGTGACTCTGAGATAGGAGTGCCGGTGGGTGTGATGTCGTCGATAGATCTTTCTGAACTGAAGGATTGCTCGGAAGAAACAGACTTCTTCCGTCGGCCTATGAAGATCGAAGTATCAGTTGCGGCTCATAAAAAGGTATGGGAAGGAAGAATAAAGTTTTGGCTGGGCGTACTCAATGGGTTTCTGCGGAATCCAAGCATTGTCGTGGAGCTTGACTGCTGATTCCTCCATCATAACTTCGGGGAATACAAGCTGGCTTTTAAACAACGACGACCCGGGTCGGATAGCTGCCCTGCCTCGGCACCTCGGATGGCCTGTTCAGGTATCTTCGGCCTCCCATGAACCAGAACGCAGGACGCCGACGACCATGAGACGCCATTGATCGTGATCACACTATTCCCTGAGACATCAAAACGACTTGCTCTTCAGCTTGACCCCGGCGAGTGGGTGTTAGCGTCCGGTTGCGCGCTTTCCCGATGATTGCTCGCGTCTGAGAATGGCATTGCGAGCATGGGAAAGCTCACAGGGACCCGGTCAGAGCTCGTTCTCCGGGCCAATCCCAGCGTGTTGTCGTCGATATCACTGGAAAAGAGGGGTTCGGAATGCTAAGTTTTGCCTGGGAAGAAAGAATGGAGGGTTTGATATTCTGGATCATGTCTTGATCAATCACCAGCCCTGAAGACCCAACTAGCCATACGAAGGTGTTCAGAATGCCCATCCTCCAAGAGCATGTTCACTAACAGCGTGAAGAGCCAAGAAAGTTGTATCCAAAACCAATCGAAGAGAGCTGTGGCTGAATATTGAATAACATCGAACGACAAGCTCACATTTTACCCCGCAAATTGGACGAAGGCCGATGAAAACAGCCGAACCCGTTCGAAAGCATCGCCTAAGTCATCGCCAACGTCGTACAACACGCATGGATTATGAGCGGGCACGGCGGGATATCCGTTCCCCGCTTCCAAGGGAAGCCGCTTGAGCCGCCGTACCGTGGGCTTGGTAGATCGCAGGTGGAGTACGCGTACATCAAGGGAATGGACGTTTAGAAGCCAGTCCAGAGGAGGAAGTATTATTCAGTGATGGCCGGCTCAAAAAGGCAATGGGGCGCCCACGAACGGGCTGAACCGGCCTAACCGGGGCACCGGCGCTAGACTATCTCGGGTCCGGGGTTATTGATCGAGCGCCCGGGTGAAACCCGAGCATACGAAAGTGCTGATGAATCAGCTCCTGCAAGGGATAGGCGACTACTGAAAAGTGGCTTGAGCTTGGCAACTACCCCGTGAGGACGCGCGACGAACGCAAACATGATGGAAACAGCAGCGCGTGCCGATCATGCCTCCCGAGAGGATGGGACACTCATGTCTGCTAGCCTCTTTACTTGTAGCCAAGCCACGAGACTGGCGTTGTCGTCTTATCTCAATTCTCAAAATCGCAGGTCAGATCTCAAATGAAATGCTTGCTTTTCATTCTTCCATAGCTTGGCAGATCACATCCGCTTTTGTACACGATGAGAACCCAATGAAGGACGCCTCGGAGCCGAAATGAAATCAGCCATGCTCACGCCAACCGAACCGAGCTGAGTCGTCACATTTCCAGTATCAATACCATAAATTCCAGGTGGCATTTCTTCTGCCAGCCACCAAACATGGAGGTTTTAGATGCTCCGGCCCGTGTCACGTCCAACCTCCTCCTGGAAGCCCATGCCATTGCGGATACGTGCTTCAACTTCGACGACTCGCTTGGGAAGCATGAAACCCAAACCGAAGAAGACGAAAAAGGCCCACTTCCATCGGAAGGGGTTAAAGGTGACGCTGAAGGCAAACCACCACAGAAGCTCAAGGTAGGTGAAGAAGTCGAAAGCGCCAGTGGGCGAGAAGTATTTCAGGAGCTTTGTCATCTCGATCCACGACTTCATCCAGAATGGATGCGGTCTCGTCAACGGGTCGATGAGGAACATGAGGAGAATTCTCGTGTAGATACCGATATGCCAGTTTCCTACGGTGCCGATAGCGGCAACATAGGTGCTGCAAAGTGAGTCAGTTACATGTGAGTTTGCATGTGTCAAGCCAAGACTTACCAGTTGATCGCAGAGATGGACGGATGGTTGGGTGGGAACGTCTGGATGTACCAGTTGGGAGGGCTGTACGGCTCGGTGAAACAGTCCTCGGGTAGGAAGTCGAGCGAGGGACGCTTATAACCAGTAGCCATGACAATGATATCCGCGGGAACCACCTCTCTCCTTCCTGGGCCATCCTTGGGAACACCTTGAGCACGTCGGTTGACGATGACACCATCAGCGGTAAAGCCCTCGATATCGCAACGAATCCATTCAGCATGGCCCGAGCGAATGGTTTCCATGACGTGGCTGTTGACCATCGGCGTGTCCATGTAGATGCCTTTGTTGTAAGGAGCGATATCTTGCAGGTCGCGATAGAACAACTTGCGGAGCAGGGTCTCGGGGATCCATGAGAATCTCGTCTCTTGGCCAAGAATGTTCATTGCCAGCAACATGTTCACGATTGGATTGCGAGGAATGATCCATTTGTCGCTGCGAGACAGGATCGAGGTCTTTTCGGCTTCTTCGTCTACGGCGAACTCCAATGCCTCAACAGCGCTGGCACCACCACCAATGACGACCATCTTCTTGCCCTTGGCGTTCTTTCTATAAAGTCATTAGTCCTGCAGCGCACCAGAGTGTACCTAGGGGTTGGAGATTCATACCCGGTGAGTTGACTGGAGTGGTACACATGACCCTTGAAGTTCTCCATTCCAGGGATATGGGGCATTTTGGGCTCGCCACATGTGCCAACAGCAGCGATAATGCCCTCGAAGTGACCATTTGCGGTGTTGTTGACAACCCAGCGACCCTTTTCGTCCTGGTAGACTTTGTCCACGGGGGTGTTGAACTTGGTGCGAGTCTCCAGTCCATATTTCTCCCAAACCTGCTTAACTTGGCTGAGGATTTGCTGTCTGTCGGGGTAGCCGCGCTCCCATTTCACGGAGGGATGGAAGCGGAACATCATGGAGTGAATCTGTAAGCTGGAAGAATTGTTGACTTTCTGTATCTGACGTTAGTGCTACTCCAAATTGGGTTGCCAGGGGTTGTCGTACACTCCAGATACCTCCCAAATTCTCGCGACCGCCCGCCTCGAATATGACGACGTCGAATCCATGGCCGATACAATGCGCTGCAGACGTGACACCGGTGATACCAGCTCCAATGACGGCCACCTTGGGACGGCTCAGGCGGGTGCTCGGCTCGGGAGGAGTGGGCGAAAAGATCTTATCCGCGAACCATTGGAACACCTGGAAGAGGAAAAGGAAGGGATGGAAGAGGGGATTCTCTACGCGAGATTCGGACGGCATCGTGGCAGACAGGCCTCAAGCCCAGACGTGTTCGGTGGTTGTTTGAGTAGCAGAGCAATCGATGCTTTGTCCAGCGGAGTGTAGAAGGACAAGACAAAGCAACGAAAGGGGGTATGAAACTCTATAAAACCAATTGAGGAAAAAAAAGCTAAGGGAGCTCAACAGAACGAGGCGAACGTGGCAGACGGCAAGCCTAGGAAGCTCCAGGAGCTCTGGGCAGCTCACTGGCATGTGAGCTTCCCTTAACGTTGAGGTTAGGTCCGCGTCAAACCCCCGGCGGCTGGCAGACTGAGACGGCCGGCGAACAGGCCCACTGGTTATGAACGATTGACGTCACCAAGAACGCTAGGGGAGTCAATTGAAACGCCACAGGGAAGCATGTGAAATACGGGGTTAGCCCGGCCTAGCCCACTGTCCTGTGCCTGTCTTGACCTGACGCCAGGGAACTGCTGGGGGGCATGGGCCGCCGTTTGATCCAGCCCGCCTTCAAAAACCCCATTGGAAAAGTCTTTCGAAGGTGGCTGTCATCACTTGGGAAGACATGCGAAATCAAGGCCGAATGGTCGACTGTGGCAGGGCTATGCATAGTCCGAGGACCAAGACACCGCCGAGGCTACCCGCTGTTGGCTGCTACGCTGAAATGGTTGGGTGATCTAGACCCAGGTTGGATCGCGAATTTCGGAAGATTATCGCTGGCTGGCCGATCGGATTAGCTGCCGGTATGGTACTTCCCAGTCAACGAATTCCCATGGGCACACAACCAGGCCACACATTGACACAAACACAATTGCGACTCTAAAGCGTCGACTGAACTAGTCTAGCCCAGTCCAAGAACCTCGGCAAAAACTCCTTTCTTTTTGATGCTGAATACCTTTCGGCGCACTGTTGGGGTATCTCCGTCCGTCTATCGCTTGCCTCTGTCGCGTCTGCCCGCCTCCAGGGTCTTGACACGCTTCTGGAAACGCTCTCCCATCTCGGCTCTTTGGCCGCTGCCCCTCGGCCCGTCTGTCGTCTCTCTGCCGCGCTTCCGGCTCTTGTCGAGGAGATCGCGGGTACCGCCGCTCTTCTTGCGTGCAGTGAGTCTGTTGATGCGGTCCACGCCCTCTCCCAAGTCTCTCCATTCCTCTCCGCCAAATTGCATGCGACCACTGCGGCCGGTTCTCGCGTTCTCCTTAGCCTGCTCCTTCTTGCTCTTGGGAGCGAGACGGACAAAGTTGGTTTCTTCGTACTCGCGTCGTTCGTCCTCGTCCTTGCGCTCCGCCGCCGTCTTCATCCTGCGACCTCCAGACACAATGGTTGTACCAATACTTGGCTCTGCGAGGGGAGCGGTGGACATTTCGGTCTCGATAAACTCGTCCATGACAGCAGACTTGTGGGGGCGACGGTCGGTCTTCTCGCGGCGCTCCGAAGGCATGACTGTAGGGGCGATCCTTGGCGGACGGTAGACTCCATCCTTTTTGGCGGCTGCGACAGCGGCAGAGGCCGCGGCGGGACGGACGAAGGCGTCTGGTCGGGCTTGCATGGCGGAAGCCTTGAGGTCTTCCTCATCGTCGGACGCCTCGTCGCTGCCTGATTCGTCGTCGGACGCAGATTCGGAGTTGTCGCCGTTGCCTCCCTCCGCTGCCTCGGCGGCTTTGGCGTTTCTCTCGGCATCGTCCGCAGCGCGCAGGATCTTTTCAATCTGGTAGCGCAACTTGTCTTCGAGAGGGCGAACACCCTTCTCCAGGTAAAGTCTCAGTTCCACCAACTTCTTGACAACTGCCTGCGTAGTATCGTCGGCGTTCTCATCGTCGCTAGATTGCTTCTTGGCGTTGCGAAGCTTGAGCAAGATCAGGAAAACCAGATTTTGGAGGTAGGAAAGAAGAAGCTCGTTCTTGACATCGAGGAGCGAGATGCCGTTCTGAGGTGGCGCAATTGAATGCTTCGGGGCTGCGTCGAGCGAAGTCGTCAATGACTGTGTCAAAGAGTCCAGCAGAGCTGGCAGAGTGCTTGGTGCAGCCATTTTGACCTGGCGAGAGTGGCTGCGACTGGTGAAGAATTTTGAAGCAGCAACGTGAACAGGGACGCGACCCAAGAATTTTTTTTTTTTGCAACCGCAAAACCGATCTGCAGGTGCGGGACCCGGAACTGCGGGCTTGTGGATCCCCGACTGTCGGACCCCACCACCAGTGTTTCCTTCCCCTGCGCCACGGGCGGGACGCCGGGGAGACAATGTTCCGACAGGGAGCTCGGGCAAAGGTGACTAAGCCGCATTTGGGACAGTTGTTCGAGACGGGAGGCAGGAGGCAGCAAGCAGCTGGAGCTCCTGTGGAAGCAGTGACGAAGCTCCCAAACCTGACACAACAAAAAAGCAATTGGCCATCTGTCCACCTCGGGAGCTCTGTGCTTCCACACCCACGATCGCAGGCTCTTCCGTTTTTTCTTTCGAGTCATTTTTTCAACGCATCTCGCCTGGAGCTGAACAAACCCGGACGATCCACCGGCTGTAAGCCGCTTCGCGTACATATATCCAAGGGTACGTAATCGCGATCTATGGAGCTATTCCCATCGGTTTCATGTTTCACGCTACTGTTCTCTTGAACAGCGCAAACGCATCGCAATTCGCCGAGGCTGACGGCGAATATTGAACAGAGCTCTAGTATCTCCCCATAATGCAACTGCGAGATATGGCGCCTTCATCGGCGCTAGTCGCCTCGCTGCTGGCGATCCCGCAGCTGGCGTCCGCATTCTACCTGCCAGGTGTTGCGCCCACGTCCTACAAGAAGGGCGACGTCGTTCCCCTGTATGTCAACAGCATTAAGCCTGTCGCCGCTCCCTCCGACTCGCGACTGCACTCGATCGTATCCTACGACTATTACCACCCCGGATTCAAGTTCTGCGAGCCGTCCCCCGCGCCCGAATATGTGTCCGAAAGTCTGGGCAGTATCCTTTTCGGAGACCGCATTATGACCTCGCCCTTCGAGTTGCGCATGAAGAACGACGAGGTTTGCAAGCCGCTCTGCATCCAGAAGTATCCTCCGGCTGCTGTTGGCTTTGTTCGGCGCCGTATCGAGCAGGGCTACAGCTTGAATTGGCTCGTGGACGGCTTGCCCGCGGGACAGGAGATCTACGACGACTTCACGAACACAACGTTCTACAACCCCGGCTTTCTGATGGGAGGCGCCGACGAGCAGGGAAACATCATCTTCAACAACCACTATGACATCAACATCGAGTACCACCCGGTCAACGGCGACGAGACCCAACTCCGTGTTGTCGGCGTTGTGGTGGAGCCCAGCTCCCGTGCCTACCCTGGTCTGCTGGACTGCAACAACCAGATGGAGCCTATTATCTTCAACGAGGACAGCGGCGAAAAGGAGGTTAAGTTCTCTTACTCGGTCTATTGGAAGGAGTCCAAGACAGCCTGGGCAACTCGCTGGGACAAGTACTTGCATGTCTTTGACCCCAAGATCCACTGGTTCTGGCTCATTGACACTGCTATCATCGTGATTATCCTGATCCTCACTGTCATGTCCATCTTGGTCAGGGCCTTGAAGAAGGATATTGCTCGATACAATCGTCTGGACCAGATCAACCTGGACGATCTGTCGGGTACCTCGGTCATCGAGGATGGCGTGCAGGAAGACTCCGGGTGGAAGTTAGTCCACGGAGACGTATTCCGCAACCCATCCCACCCTCTCCTCCTTTCCGTTCTGCTCGGAAATGGTGTGCAGTTGTTCGTCATGGCCGGCTTCACGATCTGCTTCGCTCTTCTCGGCTTCCTGTCGCCGTCTAACCGTGGCTCGCTCGGTACTATTATTCTCCTCCTCTACACCATTCTGGGCTTTGTCGGCGGCTATGTCTCCTCGAGGACTTACAAGTCGATGCAGGGTGAGAAGTGGAAGATGAATATTGCACTCACCCCGATCTTGGTGCCCAGCATCGTCTTTGGCGCGTTCTTCTTCCTCGATCTGTTCTTGTGGGCCAAGCAGTCTTCAGGTGCTGTTCCTTTCACCACCATGCTCGTCATTATCGCCATCTGGTTCGTCCTGTCGGTCCCTCTGTCTTTTGCTGGATCGTGGATGGGATTCCGTGCTTCCGTCCTTGAGCCCCCCGTCCGAACCAACCAGATCCCCCGCCAGGTCCCGCCCGTCACGACCTACCTGAGGCCGATCCCCAGCATGCTGATCGTCGGTCTACTGCCGTTCGGTGCCATCTTCGTTGAGCTGTACTTCATCATGAGTTCGGTCTGGTTCAGCCGGATTTATTACATGTTTGGCTTCCTCTTCCTCTCCTACGGCCTTATGATCGTCACCACTGCCGCAGTCACGATCCTCATGGTCTACTTCCTTCTGTGCGCCGAGAATTACAACTGGCAATGGCGCTCATTCCTCGCTGCCGGCATGAGCGGCGGCTACATCTTTGCCAACTGCCTGTTATACCTTATCACTAAGCTGAACCTGAGTAACCTGGCCGGAACTGTGCTTTACATCGGATACAGCGCCCTCATTTCCTTCCTCTTCTTCATTCTGACCGGTAAGATTACCCACCACATAAGCACACCCGTTCGAACACGACGCTAACTTCGCACAGGCTCGATTGGTTACTTCGCTAGCTGGTGGTTCGTCAGGAAGATTTATGCCTCCATCAAGATCGATTAAGTGGCATAGTGTGGAGGCGTTGGCATGTGACGACCGAATCATGCTGTTGTATGATTACTTTATTTGTACGAATACTTGCTGAGCGTTGCATTGGTGTTGATGAGCAGCGCATATGCAGCGCTTTTGATCATGGGATTTCAAAATGCTCTCTTCCATTTAGATGTTTTAGACGGATGAAAGGTAGACGAAAAATGGATGCCACCATGTCCCAAAACGCCTGCTGTGATGCTTTTACTACTCCAGGGAGGTTGTGCACAGTGAGGTCCAACCTGCAAGACTATTCGTCGTCATCGTCGTCGTCCATGATGCTCGTGAACTGGAACTGCTTGTTCTTTCCAGCGGACGAGGCACCAGCGCCGACGGCCATGCTGTCACGTCTGTAAGCCTCCTGCTGCTCGCGGCGGATCCTCTCCATCTTCTCCTGGTACTCGCGGTTCTTCCTCTCCAGCTCGGCCTTCTCTTGCTCCTCGCGCGCCTTGCGCTCCTCCTCTTCCTTCCGCTTCGCCTCGGCGATCTGCGCTGGATCGTAGCCACGCGGTTCAATGCCTTGGTCCTGCAGTTCTTGGAACACCGCCATCGCACCGCTGCGGATCTGGAACTCGTTCGGCCACGGGATGAAGCTCGCGTTGAAGTGCGGGTCGAGGTGGTTGCGAAGACCATCGGGGAGAGATGTCGCGCCACTCGTCGTGGTTTGCTGCGTCGCAGCCAGGTCCCCTGAGCTGGTGCCACCGTTGATAACACCTGACGGGTCGGGTGTCTGGGTCTGGCTGGGTGTTGGAGCAGCGCTGACGGGCTGGCTTTGCATACCGTTTGCGCCGGGGGTCGTGGCTGCGGTCATGCTCGCGTTGGGGTCTGGGGCGGGCGTGCTGCCTTCCGTCGGTACGCCGTTTGTGATGGCTGCCGGGGGCATGGTGGTCTTGCTGATGCGGCGGGCGTAGTTGAGGAGCTCATCGTACTTGACGGGGTACTTTGGTCCGTTGGTGTACATCGTGATTTGGGTGGTGGTGATGTCCTTGCGGGTCGTAGCGAGACTCTGGAGTGTCTCTCGGATCTGGGAGTCAAGAGACGAAGTCGTCGCACGAAGCTGCTGCAGGCGCAGGTGGTTGTTCTGGTGAACTTGCACTAATTTTGAGGGTTAGCGGTGAGTTGTGAATAGCTTCATTCGAGAAGACTGTACCCTCATCGAGGCCTCTCGCGAGATCGTTGTCAGCTTCATGAAGGTCCAGTGCCTGTTTGGCATTCGGATGATATTTCGAAACCGACTCGATCAGACTGGCAAGAGCCTTCTCAACGCGCTCGAAGCGCGCATCGATGACTTTGTCCATGTTGGCGTGCCGAGCTCCTCGATCGCCGACGTCGGTTGAGCTGTGCTTGTGGAGGAAAGGATCGTTGCATTCGAGAAGCGCAAGGCTGAGCCGATTCAGGGCGAGTTGGGTGGGTCCTGTCGAAAACCAGCGCCGATTGGCTCCAGCTCTCTCAGCCAGTAGCCTGAGGCGCAATGGAAATCCGGCTTTTCCCGCTAAGAATCTCGCGCAACATCATCATTCTTTCACGATTCCCTTTTGCATCTGCAATTGAATATCCCAATTCGTCTGCACGACGCACACAGTCAAGATGGTCACTCCTGTAAGTCCGATGTCCGCCCAGAGGCTTTTCTCTTTGCTCAGAGCCTTTTTGAGCCACTGCGCAACCTACCATTTGCTGATCACTGCTTTCTCTGCAGCCCCGTGTTGGTACTCTGTACCCTACCTACCGCAGCAAGTTCGGCCCCAAGTACGTTCCTCGATAGCCCTGCGATTCCGAAGTACCTCCCTATTTCGATTTTCGACCCATCAACGTCATGAATGAACGATGCAATGCCTCGAGAATCTACGACGTCGAATCGGAGCAGTGGACTGACTGGGTGGATTTAGGTACAACACGGTCCCCAACGTCGCTGGCTGGACTGTTAGCCAGGTTATCAAGCTGTGAGTGTTCCCCGAACATCTGCGCCCTTCGAAGAAGCCCCCACGGCGCCCTCAAGAAACCTCAACACCCTCTTCCGTTCGGCCGGACACCCGAGATCAAGGCCGAAGGCAGGAGCCGGACACGGCCTCCGGTTCTCGGGAGCAACACGCCGCTGGAAGACCACGTATTTGGAGAGCCAAGTGCTGACTTTCTATTTCAGTGGTGTCCGTGCTGGTGGCTTCGGTGCCGCTGCTGGTATTGCTGCTCTGTTCTACACCTCTGGCATTCCCAGAATACAGAAGGACATCCTCCAGGTAAGCCAGGCCAACTGCTTAGAACCATTACGGGAGGATAGATGACTGATGCCCGCACAGAAGATTCCCATCCTCGGCAACCAGTTTGTCAAGGAGGTCCACCCCGCTGACAACGTAAGTCCCGCCCAAATAATAGCATATGTGAACAGCCTCTGACTTTTGGCCCAGCCTTTCTAAACAACTTCCTTTCACAACTATGTTTTCCTGGATAGACAAAGGGAAAGCATTGTGAGCTGGAGTTATGAGACCATGGAGAGTTCTCCCTCTGAGGAGTGTATAAAAGATGCAATAGACTCTTAAACTTCACTTTGTTTGACTTTGGACTAACTGCTCTGTTATATGTGATTTGAACCTTGACCAACTATTTAATCTCAATACTGTGATAATATCCAGATGTTCTGCTGCAAACATGTCACTGATCTTACCTGTGCGGCTGATTTACCAACTTCAATATGCACCGTGCACATACAGTGCGAAGACGCGTAACCTCTCCCATTTGAGCGTTTGGCGAACTGTTCACTTTCATCTCACTTCCACAGTCAGGAGGCCCGACTTTGGCAGCAGACCAGCTTTCGTATTGAGGCAGAAACGCCTCAGTTTTCTTTTTCTTTCGACTTCGGGTTCTCTTCCGCTTCCTTTTCTCAACTGGGTTCTCATGCGGCCTTCATAATTATTTTCATCAACCAGCCTGTCCTTTCCGCTCCAACGGCACCTCAGGGTGTCTGTCTTACAACCATCATGAAGGCTATCGAAGCCTACGTCGATGGGCTCAACCTCCTCTCAATCATTGTGCTCTACACGCTTCTGTGGTTGATTACTCCGAGACTCCCTAACCCGACACCATCGGGTCCCAAGACCAACAAGCTCTACGATGGCTTGATGCGCGTCTCCTACAGCATCATCTTCATCGTTGGATGGGCTTGGTGCAGCAATGTCATGTCGCATGTGGAGGAGCCGTACCTGGTTGGTCAGAACAGTTCAATTTCATGCGGCTGCACTCGTTGACACTACATAGGATGAAGTCTTTCATATTCCACAGGCTCAGAAATTCTGCCAGGGAAGGTGGACGGAATGGGACGACAAGATCACGACTCCTCCCGGCTTGTAAGTTGCCCTCCTAGACCAGCACCTATGCCCAGCACCCGTCGCTAACGTCCTCAGGTACGTCCTTTCAAAGTACTACCTCGCCATGATGCTGCGTCCCGAGTGCTCCGTCTTGGACCTGCGAGGCGTCAACATCATCGCCATCATCGGCCTCGGCATCCTGGCCACGCACTGCCGTCATCTCATCGAGACCCGTCGCAACGACGCCAAGTCCCCAGCGCCGCCCGTGGTGCTGTCTTTCTACTCGATCCACACGGGCTGGAACATCGCCTTGTTCCCCGTCCTGTTCTTCTTCTCCGGCCTCTACTACACCGACGTCGTCTCGACCTTGTCCGTCCTGGTTGCCTATTACCACCATCTGCGCCGCGTCCGCGAGGAGAGAAGCTCGTTCCTCAGTGACCTGACTACGATCATTCTCGGAGTAGTGACCCTGACGATGAGACAGACGAACGTTTTCTGGGTAGTCGTGTACATGGGCGGCCTCGAAGCTGTATCGGCGGTCAAATCCCTCCGTCCCGCCCCTGCTAAGAAGCCCGAGTTCGGAACTCTGTTGGATTGTGCCAAGTACTACGGATGGAGGTACTCCCTAGGAGACATTCACGATCCTCCCCTGAATACTGCCTGGCCAGATGGTACGTCTCCTACATTTCAATACCATGTCCTCCGCTAACCAGTCAGATCTCGTTGTCTCCGCGCTCAGTATCGGTGTAGCCGCCATATTCAACCCCTTCCGCGTTTTGAAGAAGGTCTGGCCGCACATCACCATCATGGGCCTCTTTGCTGGGTTCGTGGCGTGGAACGGCGGTGTCGTACTCGGTATGCCACATCGTTCTCCATTGGCTTATTGATCTAACAACTTGCAGGTGACAAATCCAACCATGTCGCAACGATCCACCTCGCCCAGATGCTCTACATCTGGCCAATGTTTGCCTTCTTCTCCTTCCCGCTGTTCCTCCCCTCGGTCATCTCTGTCCTTCGCTTTGCCCATGGTCTTTTCACCTCCGTCTTTGGCACGGTTGCCACCAAGGAGACATCAAAGGCGTCGACCAAGAACCCCAAGACGGGAACCGACAAGGACGTACCGACGAAGAAGCAACCGCAAGTCTCTGCCGCATACGCCCTCCTGCAGACCGTCGTCGGGAACAAGCTGTACCAACTCGCCCTCACGCCCTTCCTCGTCGCCCTTACCTTGCTCGTCGTCAAATTCAACACAATCATCCACCCCTTCACCCTGGCAGACAACAGACACTACATGTTTTACGTCTTCCGCTACACGATCCGACGACCCGGCCTGTTCCGCTACTACCTCATCGTCCCTTACACCGTCGCCCGATGGCTGTGCTGGGACGCTCTCAGCGGCTGCGCACAGGGCGGCTTCCTCTCAGATCACACGCAGGACTGCTCGGGACAGTATTCCCACCTCCGCCCCGGGCCATTTGACAACAGCCCCTTCAGCGCCGCAAGCTCGCAGCCCCGTCCGGAGAAGCCACCTTCCACCGAAGCCCTCCAAAGCGAAGTTGCGAGCGAGAAGGAGGGCGAAGACGCCAAGTACCACCCTTACGCCCTCATCAAGCTCGACGAGCCGACCTCAAACAGCACGGAGCCCACGTCGTCGTCGACGGCGATCCTGCTGCTATTAGCGACCACTCTCTCCTTGATGACGGCGCCCCTCGTCGAGCCGCGGTACTTCATCCTCCCCTGGGTCTTCTGGCGGCTCCTCATCCCGGCGTGGAAGGTCCACGAGCACGCGGTCACCCACCCTGTCCTCACAAAGCTCGAGGGTCTTCCGATCATTGGTGCGCTGGTTCGATTCAGCAAGAAATTCGACGTCAGGCTGGTGTTGGAGACATTGTGGTTCATCTTGGTCAACTTGGTGACCATGTACATCTTTATCGCCAAGCCCTACAAGTGGAGAGACGAGAATGGGCGGATTCTCGATGGCGGCCGGATGCAGCGTTTCATGTGGTAGAGCACCACCACTGCCTTACCTTTCCCATGGCACATGTACAAAGAACGCGTAAATAAAGAGACGAGTGATGAGGTGAAAATTGTATTGTAATCTGTTCAGTGGTCTTGCCCAACTTGATGCTTTTCTCTTTTTGCGTAGCAATGTTTGCACTTTCATGTGTGCTCTAACCCTACGACGTAGGATTTGTTCGTCGTCGAGAAACAACAAGAAATCATTAACCCATCCGTAAACGCCGTCCCGAGGTCCCGAAATCCTCGGGGTGTTCAATGTGCCGAACTTTGTCGGTTTTGTTCGTTTAATGATGCCCTTGTCCCATGTCCGCCTATGTACCCAATGTCATGCCCACTTCGTCGTGTCCCTGTCATTCTCTCGATGTATTTTCGTCATCGTCATCATCCTCTTGTCGGTTCTATAAGCTCAGTCGATCGAGACTCAAGCCATCGTTGCTGCGCACCCTCCGTACGACGCCGAGCTTGAAGAACTTTTCCTCGCCGCCCGCTGTCCGCCCACCGATGTACCACTTGTCGGCACCCAGAACGTCACGGAACCCCTCGCTGCTGCTGTCACTTCCTCGTCGTCGGTTCGGGTGGCTTCCGGGAATCGGGATACCGCCGCGGGGCGAGTGTAGCGGGTACTGGTTCACGACGCCTGATGTTGAACGCGTCGCGGAGTTGGCGGCAGCGGTGGCGGTGGCGCTACTTGATGATGCGGCATTTGAGGATATCGCACGCGGTGCCGAGGCGGCGGACTGTGTTGCGTAGGATGCTGAGGACGACGTCTGCGTGGAGTGCTTGTTCGGTTGCTGCGCGGACAGAGCGGTGGATTGGCGGAAGGAGGAGAAGAAGGTAGAGAGGAAGAAGGGGCGTTGGGAGGGCATCGTGGCTATCGTTGACTGTTCGCCCAGCCAAATGTCGATGATGGAGGAGGTGAGACGCGTGGTTGCTGAGCCCGACTCCCCGTGCGTGCGTTGGTGCGCCGCGAGAAAAATCGGTCGGGGGGGGGATTGAGGGGAGGGCACAAGGACGTTATTGTATTTTGACGTAAGTGCCTGGACGGGGAGGTTTCCGGTTCCAAACGATAAAATCAAAAACTCGATCGGGGGACCCCTATTCTTTCTTTCCCTTCTTGTTTTTGGCTCTGGAGCGTGTAGTGGTCGTCCGGGTTGCTGGGGGTTATGCTGTCATCCGTGCCCGTGCCGGGTTGGTCCTGGAGTAGAAAGTCCAAGCTTGCGCTCCAAGACGGTTTCGCACGGGAAAAGAAATGAGCAGCCGCGGGGAAGCCGTTATTTGCGTGTTCAGTCGTCTGTCGAAGGGGTCGTGTTCTCCGAAGAATGTCAGTCCGGGGATGGCTCGCTGTCGTCGGTGATGTATGGCGGAGGTAGAAGTGGAAGAGGGAGCGAGTCGGTCGGTACTCGATCCCGTGGGCGGGATTTCGATCGCGGAGGAGTGTGGAAGCGAGTGATCGGCGGCAGAGAGTTGGCAGGCCGCAGATAGAGCGTAGGGCTTTTTTGGGGGGGAGCGTGTGCGTGGGAGAGCGCAGCAGTTGTGCGGCGTGGTGTTTGGTGAGGTCGTGTCGTTCCGGCGTGAAGATCCGGGGAGGTGTGTGTGGTTATCGGATGCAAGTTGGGTGAATAAATCCTGACGTCGACTCACTTGTGGCCCGCCAAACTGAATGATGGAGGGGGAGGCCCGGCTGGATGAGGAATGGCGATGGAAGGGCTGGCAAGGGGGTGGGAGCGCTTCCAAGTTCCAGCGGTCAGCGATAGGAGTCTCTCAGTGGTCGGTCGCGCAGGAGACACCGGAGTCTGGCTGTAGTCTGCATGCCCAGCGCACTCTTTGCTCCACGGCTTCCAAGCAGCGCAGCTGTTGGCACGCAGTTGCTGGCACTCAGGGCGCATCCAGTGCCTCCCCCTTCCATTTCCCCCTCCATTCGGCCAATCCCGGAAGCGGACGAGACTGGCCAGTGCACCGTCTGGGGGCTCCGCAGTGAGTAATGACCAGGTCGCGATAGGTCAGGGCGGGGATTGGGGGAGGGGGGCGGTGGACATCCAGGTCACGTTGCCTGGTTTTGTGGGTACGTACCTCGCTACCTATCCCCGACCCGACTGCGACTGTGGAGATTCGGCTTCTGGGAAGGAGAAGTCGGGGAAAGGGCGCCCCTCGGTCGGGCTTTCCTTCGTCCTGGCCTGGTGTGACATTCACAAGCACCCAGCACCAATACCTCCCTCAGCTGCTTATCTTATCCGTCTTATCCTTATCCGAGGTCCATCGATCGATGCAGATGCACCCCAATGATGCCCAGCGCCCAGTGACAGAATGGAAGCCAGTGACATGATAACGATGCACACCAAGACACAACAACCTGTGGGCTGCACTGCAACTGCAACCGCAACAAGAAACGTCTCCTCGTGCGTCTTCCCCAGATTTTTGGAATTTGCCTTTCTGCGGCTTGTGTCAGTCACTCATGTCGGTCCAACCTTCGTCTTGTCTAAAAGTCAGTCAAGTGTCTAGGCGTCTGCCTTCTTGACTTCGACTTTCTTTCGTCTCCCGCATCCGCGCCATCCCACACCACCTTCGTCCACCACGAACATGCCTGGTCCCTGCCATCAACCATGATCTGATAATTCTCAGTCCTCTTGAATCATCTCGTATTCTATTGGCCAGCCCGAGTAAGGCCCAGCAGCGCAGCGCAGATCTGGAACCGAAACGCCAGGAAGATGCGGCGGCACAGCTGTGCAACAAACCGTAGGATTGCAGCTGGACTACTGCGGATATGCAGCCACCTACGATAGTCAACCTCGTTTAACACGGTTGGTTGGTCGGGTGCCTTCTAGGTCCCGTTGGTTCGCATTGTCAACTCAACTGACAGCTCGCCCTGTTTGCTCCGTCCGTCCACAAGCCATCCGCCCAGTCTCTGGCGCTACCCGAGATGCGAGGTCATCACTGATCAAGGCTCGGCGGCACACCCAACACCATCCTTCTGCCGCCGCGCTTTGCGGCATTTGTGAACACAACCTGTGCATCGCGGCTCCGCTTCGCATTCCAACATGACGCTGCCTACCTTACTTACACCCACATCCTTGAACTAAACCGACGTCAGAACGACTTGTATCCCTCTGACACAGTCCTTCATTTAGTACACATTGTGTTTGGAAGGATACCTTGCCCTACTACCTCGGCCTTTATTGGTCTCCTCGTCCGAAGTCACCCCTTATGGGAGAGCCTTAACCTCCTTAGCCCGCAGCTCCTCCCGCTTCCTTCGCAAGCTCGCAGGCGTTCCTCGGGCGTTCCTTCTCCACACTCAGGTACCACCAGATCGTTCCAACGTTGCGGTTTGTCCCGATGACATTAAAGGATTGCCCGCGAACCACCATCGTATGACTTGCTTCCACCCAAGGCTTTCGACAGAACCCTCAGGTTGTCAGGTCCCGTTTAAACACCTTCCTTCAAGGCCGAGCAGCAGCCGGCCAACCGGGTCTCCTCCATTACAGACTTTGCGTCTGTATCGCCCGGTCCCTCCCCCTCGATCCCATCTCGACCTTGGGTGGTTTGGAAACTTGCGGGGTTTTGCGGGGTTGGCTTGCGTCTGGAGCAAGCCACCATGCCGTCCGAGACTCCAGCACCCAGCGCTGAAGGACTCTCCGTTTGCCCGCCTCTTGGCGTTTCGCTTTGCCGTCTGAGATTATCGGCTGTCCGCGTCGAGTGAGGACTGCTGCCCGGCAAGTGCTTTTCGACGGCACAGGTCACTGACTTACGCCGACATGCTATTTCTGGCTTCAGATGATTTGCTCGAAGCCACGCAAATCAATTGAGGGTCATCTTCGTCGGCTACATTCGGCAGGTATGAATTTCATTTACAACGTTCAACTCACTCCTTTCGTGGTCTCTCAAACGACGACATAAATGAAGGGAGTTGCTTAAACATAGTACAAAGATATTTCACAATATGATTGGTGAAGGACCGATAACTATGCTTAAGGCAAGTCTATGTTTGTAGAAGGCAATTCGACAGTCTTCCTGAGTGTCCATGGACTGATTCAATTTGCATTTCTACGAAGGGTCTCGAGTAGGTGATTTCAATCCGTGTCGACTCTTAGCGTAGATATCAAGCTGAAGAACGAGATATCGCCTGGGTGCCAGTCCTTGATGGTCATGAATGATCTCATCAAGTTCCAGCTTGTATCCGGGCAGGCAGGCAATCTCGACCTGCGGCGAAGCACACCATTTGAGATCTTCCCCTACAGTGAGGGGCAGGCAGCAGTGCGTCTTGACACCTAGTTGAATCAGGATAGGTCAACCTACTGGGTTGGTGGTCAGCAAGCATCTGGAGAGCTCAATCCAATCCTACACGGCTCAGTGAGACACCACGTACATATGAAATTTCGGTGAAGTGCCACATTGCCAGACGTCACTTCTGACTTCAGCTGATGAGAGCCTTGTGAGCCTTCCTGTGATGTCAACGAAACTAGCACTTTACGTAGGGCAGGATGTCTGCCGAAACACCATCTTCAACCGCCACGAGCCTCATTAACCTCCCGGCTTTCCTTGTCTGACTCTTAGCCTCACCTTCCTGCACACAACTTGTCGGGGGCTCTAAAACGGATGCCTCGCTGCATCAATTCTTAACAGCTGAAAATTCCTTTTTCAAGTTTCCCCCCAACCCTACCTGGAAGGCTTGTTATTTTCATCACCAGCAAGTCTCATCTCAGTACGACGCAAGACGCCATGGGAACTCAGCCTCAATCAAGACTGGCCATTGCCGTCATTATCTTGTCGTTCCAAGCGCTCCTGGGTGCATCTCAGTATCTCCTGAGTATTCAATATCACCGGAATCAGAGATTTCTCCTTGGGCCTGCTTTCCTCCAGTCTCTGGGATTTCCGATATTCGTTGCCGTCTTGGGAATTATCCTCATAGCTGTCATGTTCAACGGCGAAGATCCTAAGAAATGCGAGCCTAAGGAATGCATGGCCAAGGCTAACAAGGCGTGCATTGACGATGACATCGGCGGACTTGGCATTCGTCTTGCTGCCTGGGCACAACTTGGAGTCTTACTCTTCCTGGCACTGATTGGAACCTTCCACACCAAAACGACGGGAATCAAGGAGGTTGCCGCTAGCCTCACCATTACACATCTCTCACTGGTCATCGCGCTTCTCGTCAATCTAAAGGGCCTCGAGGCGACTGACGCCATCCTTGGCTCCATGATTCTTGACTCCCAGAATAGCGCACTTTCCATTCCATTAGTAACAAAGACAACCTTAGCAGCCCGGTGGCAGGTGTGGACTATTGTGCCCTGCCAAGCATTTGGGTTAGCAGTCATTGGGTTTTTGGTTCACAGATTCCACCAGAACCAGTTCCACGTCTGTTGCCAGTCAGACTGTGTATCAGTTGTATGGTGGGGCCGACTTAGAACAAAAGAAGACGGCACTTCAGGCTGGGAGCAAGCGGCCTTCTGGGTATACTACGCCTGTAGAGTTTTGAGCGTCGCCCAGAGTGCGTACCAAGCTCTCGTGGACACTTATGCGTTCCATAACGCGGAAAACAACGACGACCCGGTGGCAAGCAAAACTTTTCATCCACTATCTAATAGTTATTCACGTCTTACGAGGTTCTTTCGCAAACTTTTAAGAATCCACGGGCATACATGGAAGTTTGTCGATTACCCGACGACTTTATCGCTTACGTTTCTCGTGAGCGGAGTCTTTGCAGTGGCATCCATGGCTGCAGCGGAGGCTGCGTTGAAGAAAGGCAGTCTTGGTACGCAGAGCAATGAATTCAAGACCGGTCAAATCATCGCCATGGTGGTTGCCGTCACCGGTATCATAGTAGGAGTTTGGAGGTTCGTCCGTCTGTTGCCGAGGTCTGACCAAACCGGTAGACGGCATGAAGGGGCGTGGAGATGTTGGCCCCTCCCTACGTAATTCGTAATACTATTACATTTCAGGGCGTTTTTCGGAAGATCCATTCATAATATACAAGTTGCAACGTTGAATCTTCCGTGATCTTTAGGAGCTGCTGCATGCTGGGCCGTGTAGTGAAATTTCTCATACAGTCAACAAGAAGCGGCAAACGAGCTATATCACCACGGTGTGAAGTGCTGTACATAATAATACATTAACTCATGTAAGCTGGCCGAGAGCAATGATGTTGTATATTGAGTGGTCGTGATGACACAGGCTAGTTAGCAAATTGAAGTTTTGAGCATCGAGATGATGCATTCGAGGTTCCGCTCTCGGATAATGAAACGATGTGAATGATAGCCCTTGCAGGCCTGTACAACTCATTTTTCAAACTTGCCAAAAGCTGGTGAGATCATGAGAGAGCAAGGGCTTTCGGGGAGTAGCAAGAGTATCAGCTGCTAAGACTCACCTCCAGCGTCTTACCCAAGTTAACAGCCCATGTTCCCCCTACTTACGCCCTCTCAAGTTCGGCGTTTAATATTTCCAGCTATTCTCCCAACCAATTTGTGCGCAACAGACATAGATAGTCATTTCAACCAGGCTTGCACAACAACACTATTCAAGACTTTCGCCTAACTTATTAGTTCAACTTACAAAAGACGCCATTTTGGGCCGGTGTTAGCTTTGTGCAGGCAGGCTCTTGTAATTCCGAAGTGAGACTGTTACGAGGTCCGTTGAGTTGATACCGTGGAAAGGACCAAGGGGCCTTGAACGGCGGATCAGGGAGGTCATAGACTCCAGTCACCGTCTGTTTCTGAAACTTTTGCCCATTAAGTTGCCCATTAACAGACCAGACAACCCACCCGGGCGGCTAGCCTCTCCAAAGAAAATTATTATTTCTCAAAAGGTGGCTATAGTGTAAATCTCCGTAAGACTGCACAAGGGCCAGTTCCCAATGGTGTTGGCAGAGAATCTTGGTATCTCGGTGGACACTTCCAACTAGCTATGGAGCTACCAATATTACGGTCCAGAAATGTTGTCGTTTTCCAGAAGACAAAGAAAAAAAGAACATTCAATGTTGTGTCTTGTTATCACCTCTCTTCGTCGCCTCTATTATCGCCGCCGTCGTATATCATTACTATCCGTCTAGATACTTAATAAAAGTCTAATAAAAACGCCAAACTAGCTAGAAAAGAGCCTCTCAGCAAACATTCGCCACCCTTGATTGGTGTTTTGGGATTGCCACAATCTGTCAGAGGTGTCGAGAGATCAGGTCTACTCCCCCTGTGGCGATCCGTTCGTATCCCTCTAGATGGAACCTCATCAGTGGCCGGCCGGTCGACTCGTAGCGTTTCACAAGTACACTTTTATATTTTAGTACAACTGGTATGCCATTAGACTGCGAGTGGAAAGATTGAGGACTCCTGAGTGCACCTTGGCAAAGATTCGAAACGAACCCAAATGGGGGCCCACATGCTCTCCAAACTCGCCCGGGGCTCACAAGGGTACATAGAGTAATGGTTTTTGATTTCAAAGCACACAGCTACGTGTTTCTAGCACGCAGGGTACATAGGAGACATTCCTCACTAAGGTTCTCCTCAAGATCACCTTGCGAAGCCACCTTTAGGGGTCGAGTTATACCCTTCATTCAAAGCAAGAATCTGGAGATGCCGTCATCGGAGCGGTCTTGAGGGCGGAATTATCTTAATCACGAAGCCCGTCGTGGTTAAGCAATGAGGGAAACAACCTACTTCATCATGCGAGAATCGGTCGTCAAAGGGCAAAGATCAAAACCTTGATTGGAGAAGTGATACCGCGGAGAAAACCTTTCACAAGCGGGGGGGGGAGACTACAGTCACGAGAGCGTCATGATGCGGTTATAGCTTAAATGTAACGGATATTTGGGCTGCGTACCAACACTGATCGCTCCGACTTCGCGGAGCCAAATGCCGGTCCTGGATGTCAGGTACCGAAAGGGGCATGCCATATCCCCATAAGTAATGTACTGACAATCCTCTTTGCATCAAGATCCGCCGCTGCAGATCTCTTGGTCGCTTATGATTTCTTTTATAATATCTGGTCTGCCTTGAAATCGGATGGAGAATCTTGGAATGAACCGTTAGGTAGGGAACTCAGTCACATAGTCTGGACATCAGATGATATCATTATCATCGCCGGTTCGCAACATCATAATATGGACGGGTCTTGCAACCCTTCCCCAACCTTTGAAATTCGTCAAGGCATTGCATCGGACAGATAATACCAAACAATCCGCATAACTTGTAACAACGCCATACACCCAGAGGCACCATGCGGCCCTCTAGCCGGCGGGAGACTCGGGACGTCCGGAGACAGGGGAAGGCACTAGATGGTGAATCTGCGGGAGCGATGTGAACAATATGCGTAGGGCGGACCATAAAATAGACTAATCGTCCGAAAATCCCGAGTCCGAACCAGTGGAACCATGTCCCCATACATTTTTAAGACGGAGGCTATGAGCAGCGAAACTCGAACTTCTTGGCCAAAACTCCCTCGAGCGACTCGAGTACGTCGTCATTGAACCCCTGACAAGCTAGACCCTTGTTCATCGCCGTGCCAAACAGCCCCCAAAGTCCGAACTCCTGGGTCGCAACGGCCTTTTTTAACTTTTTACTCTCCGTCTCCTGCGAACCCCCTCAAGACACCACACCATCTTTTTTCTCTTGGGGGTGTCAGCTTTGTTGCACTGCGCCGCCCGCCTTTAGACTTTAGTCCCTAAAACATCAGACTGCGATCATGCCAAACACGACAACGAGTCAGAAATGGGAGCAGAAATCGTCGCAAGTGTACGGACAGATGCAGTCTGAAGTTTTGAACTCTATCTTCAGATGGCATGGGATAAGGCACGACACTATCGGAGGCTTCCGTCGGGTTGACATATATCTTGGCCGTAAGGCCGCGATGATAATCATGGTTTGAACAGTTCATCACTTTCACTCTGACAACACGGTCTCAACTCTCTTTTTCGCTTCTTCCTTGCACATTCCTTTCTATTGCGCAGTGCCGGCCACTTGCTCTTTCTGCATCCGTTCGTTTCAAGGCCAAGAGTCTTTAATCAATCTACATTCTCTAGAGTTTCCCGAGACCTATAAAGAAACAAAATGAAGCCCACTTTCATTACCCTCGTTGGCCTGTTGGCCTCATCTGTTGCTGCTGGACCAGTTCCCGCCGAATTTGGCTCTGGCTTGTCGGTCAGAGGTAACGGTGGAAATGGAAACACTGGCAAGCAGTCTGGGGCCAAAGGTGGCAACAAAGGCGGCAACCAGGCCGGCGGTGCCAACAACAGCACGGCTAACGCCGGCGGTGCTACTGGGGGTGCTACTGGCGGCGCCGCGAAGGCGGGCAACACTACAGCGCTCGTCTTGCCTGATGGTCGTATCAAGCAAGATGCCACGCCTGAAAACTTCAACGTACTGGAGAGCGTTTTCAAGAGTGCCGTCGTCAAAGGAGATGGTAAGTGAGATGCAAATGAAAGTTCAGAGCTGGGAGCTCATACGTGCAATAGGCCTTGTTTTCAGCGACGTCATCACTTTCCCTCAAGTAGAACCGTCTTTGGTAAGCCCTCGGATCTGGAGTCGCCCGGGAATCGTACTCACACTTTCTAGTTTGACAAGTCAACCAACACCAAGGCCTTTGCCATTAACATCGATGACAAGTCCGTCTTCATCCCGAAGGGTGGCGAGGCACAGTCCAACATCCGCCGCGCCGATCTCCTGCCCAGTATCCGTTCGCAGTTGAACGATGTGGCTGTTACCGGTGTTCGCACTATGCATTTCTCTATCCAGCGCGATGCGACCAAGCCTCTCAACGTGACTCACGACTATCAAGTAATGAACTTGGAGTCCAAGGACTTTAGCTTCCACCAGTTTGATGTCCGCACCGGAGCTGAGAACGGTAACGATATCGCCATCTTCGGCAACTCCAAGGCCACTGCCAAACCTCAGAAGATCTTCTCTACACCTTTCGGCGAGGGAAAGTTTGAGAACTTTGCTATCAAGATGGATTTCACTGCCAAGTATGTTTCATTTAAGTTTACTGCGATATGGGGGTGAGGGCTAACTCATTTGTACTAGCACCATGCAAGTCTTCCACAGCACCGGCACCGACCCCCTCAAGCAGGTTACGGAGCCTGTTCAGAACGGTTAGTGGCTTTGTGTTAAAAAGGATTGGCACCAAGCTGACTTCAATAGACATGGCCGGCCTTGGAGAGTACCACTTTTCTCTGCAGAAGAACCCTGTTGGAACGGCTGCTCAGCCGACCGGTATCAAGGAAGCAATTATTTTTGGTGGTATCTTCATGGAAGACTCTACCAATGGACAGGTCACTCTTCAGTAGATGCAGCTAGTGTAAGATCCTGTGATGGAACATCGACCAAGGCACATGTGGCAAGCTTCTATTTCGGAATTGGTTGTATGAGATACTCACTGGTGGTACTGCTAAGACATAATACAGCCATTTCTGGAATTATGTCCTCGGCACTGAACACGCAGTTGCAATTAAGTAAGGTACAGTGTTTTAATCAGACAGCCCACTCGTCATCATCATCATTCTTTTCCCAGGAGTCCCAGTCCCAGTCGTTGTCCCAGTCCCAGTCGTTGTCCCAGTCCCAGTCGTTGTCCCAGTCCCAGTCGTTATCCCAGTCCCAGTCGTTGTCCCAGTCCCAGTCGTTGTCCCAGTCCCAGTCGTTATCCCAGTCCCAGTCGTTGTTATTTGACTCCTTTCCACCTCCACACTGGAGCTTGCCTTCGTCATCGACCCAGAAACTGTCTTTACCGAAGGTCGACGTGCCCAGAATTATTTTGGACTCTGCGTCCTTTCCGTCCTTGCCCTTGCAATGACACTTAAGGAAAGGCGTGAACGAGGTCATGCCCCTCCCATCATCCCCAACCACACATTTGGAGCACTTATCCTTGACTGTGCTTCCACCCTTTTTTCCGGCTTCAACCTCCTCGAAAAATGTGTCATAGCTGATACACTGGTCAAGGTTGACCCACGTGGGCTCCGTGAACTCTCCCTTTTTGTTCTTGCAGCACGCCTCAAAAAAGTGGTCGCCATTGTAAGGGCCGTATTTGCCCTTGTACGTGCGAGCCTTGACACAACGGCCGTCCAGGATATCGAGACGTGTTCCGGAGCGATTGGGAAATTCGTCGAGTCTTTCAAGACATCTTTTCGGGTCCTTAGAGGGAGGCAGGTAACCGGATGGTGGGTCACCGGCAAGAGCAACGGCGGCGACAGCCAGAAGAACGAAAGCTTGTGTGCGCATTTTGGTTGCTGGTTGTTGTTTGCTTGATGAGAGTAGTGTCTGGTGAGGGTGGGCAGATTTTAATTAAAGTAGAGCTTTTCGAATGAAGAGCTGGTTTGTCTGGACTATTTTTGCTGAGTGGCCTGCCGACAATGTTGTGTTGCTAAGTCCGATGAGACAAGTACGAAAGAAAAGTCTGGGAATGCGGAAGATTTTCAGTCTAATATATCCTGCTGTGAGGCTTCGGAGACACGAAGGTACAAACAAGACTATACCAAAGAAAAAGAGGTTAACTATTGTTGAGCGAATCTATGGGCGATTGCAGTGCCAACCAGGTTGAAGTGTAGTTAACCTCTTTGCCTTTGACTGGGCGACAGGCCCGCTTGGCCTACCGTTTTGGTTGTTGGCATCAGTCGAAACCGGAAAGTTGCTACTATCAAGGAACAGTTTTCAGACATTGTCGAAAACAAGCAATATGCAATGTGATGCAACCCATTATTGTCACTACCAATATTCTGATCACTGATCAAGACCATGTTAGAGGAAGTTTTCGAAGACGAATTTTGACAAACTCATGTGCATGTCAGGCATCAAAGCTGCCGGGCGTTCAGCTGTTCGAAAAAATACTCGAAGTCTATATGGACGGGCTAGAAAGGTCGCCAAGAACCAGGATAGCCGCAAAGTACAATTTAAGTTGCCTAATCTCCTTGAAATAAAAAGAGCAAACTATAATTCCGAGAGCTCTTTTCGATCTTTATAAAGATCCAGCACTATGTCAAGTCACGATCCCTCAGTTGTGCCATCAAGGGCGCAGGAAGCCTCGGAGACCAACCTTGCGAAGGCGTCACAAGTAAGTTACGATAGGGAAACTACCCAATTCAATCTTGAACATTGTTATTCATCGCGGCTTCAAAAGCGTCCCCCGGCAGGCATAAAAACAAATCCCTTCCTAGGGGATGCTTCTTTGCCCTTGCCTGGTTTGCGAGGAGATTGTATGTCAGACACTCCTATGATGCCATACTACATGAGTGATTGTCCTCAAGAGTGTAGAGCCTGTGATATCAAAAACACGATCCACAACTATTTGATGAACAACTCCCATCTGGCAAACCCGAGTTTATGGAGATCCAGACGTAAGTTCTCCTTGTCGCATCCCTTGTAACTGCAACTCGACTGGATGCCAACATCGTGATGTCTAAGGGCTTTGATGCATAACGTCTGGCTTGCTATCAGGGTTAAGTTCATGGTTTTGAGCGGAAAAGAAAAACACAATACCCCGGCACCTAACCGAGTCGCCTTCAGACTTCGCCTTAATGCACGCCCTAGATGGCAAACTTGCACGGCAAAGCCCGATCCCGCTTGGCAGCACGCCCTACCATGCTCCCTGAGGCCCGTCAATGGCCCAAACAAGAAGCAAATTGATACCAACAACGGCTAAATCTCATGTTTTCATTCAAGGGTGTGTCCGGTATGCTGCCTGAGCGTAGGCTCCATTTGATGGTGTCTGGGGGCAGAGCGCAGCAGCCTAAAACTAAAGCTTGTAGTGGACCAAGTTGAAACATTGAAAACTCCCACAATTTTCTCTGATATTGAAGTGAGGTAGATGGAATTCACTTGGCAACTGTCAGACGCATTCGTCCTTGACCAATTCTCCTTCCCGGTGGCTCGATCCACATGGCCGAACCCGACTCCGCCGGCCCGGAGCGAAAGCCGGAATGCTAAGGCGGCATCCTGTTCCAGGTGTGCGGGGCCTTTAGAGTCGACCGTTTGCGAAAACGAGAATGCCCCTCCCGATACTCCCCGGGCTTCAAGCTTCGTCTTTAGAGCAATTGCGATAGAGTTAATAGTCCTTGCTATTTTCGACTGCAAATTGCGGCCAATCTTGTTCCAACCTTCGCGGCGACTGATGCCAAGCAGCGGCACATCGTATTCTTCTCAAATGGTGGGTTCTTACGCCGTAGGGTCATCTTGCGTTAAAAACCTGCTCTGCCCACTATTCCGCACCGTTCCGCTTTGTTCCGCTGTCTAATCCCCGGGGTTATGAGTCGTGACTGCACAGAAATGGGTAGCTAATCGCCGAATCACCTAGTGGGCTGATTGCTTACCAAGGCGAAAATGCCATTCTGCGTCATTGTCTTTTTGTAATCGAGTTCCACGCCTTTCCCGCGTACCCCGAATGCCGACTAGCTTGATGCATGTTGCAAATACCTCGCGGATGAATTGGCTCTATATATAAGTGCCTCGCATCTTCTTTCAGTTGACTGCTTGAGCGCACTCCCGAGTATACAACTTACATTTACCAGAGCGATTCATTCTCCATCGGTCATTGGCGTAATTGCAATCCACGCAGAACTTTTCGGGCAAGAAACTTGACTTCGGACCCACCCACTTGGTTCAAGCACTATCACCGACACCATCACGATGTCTACCGCCAACATTTCGGAGAGCAAGCTGTTCCAGCCTCTCAAGCTGGGAAACTCACAGCTCAACCACCGCATAGCCATGGCTCCTCTGACTCGCTACCGCAACGATAAGAACCATGTAGCGATGCCATTCGTCCCTAGATACTACGGCGAGCGTGCCTCAACTCCGGGAACTTTGATCATCTCCGAGGCTACTGGTGTGTCGATGCAGGATACCGGAGTCCCAGCAGGCCCGGCTTTCGTGACGGATGAGCAGGTCGAGGCCTGGAGAAAAGTCATTGCCGCGGTTCACGAGCAAAAGTCAGTGTGGTTCCAACAAATCTGGGGCCAAGGTCGAGCAGCAGACCCCGAATACCAGAAGGCACGCGGTTTCAAGTACAGGTCGTCCAGCGCAGTCCCCATGGAGCCGGGCGCTGCTGTTCCTGAGGCGATGACGGAGGAAGAGATTTTGGAATTCATCCAAGACTTTGTCGCAACTGCCAAGAGAGTGATTGCGGCTGGAGGTGACGGAATCGAGATTCACTCGGCTCACGGCTACTTGTTGGATCAGTTCCTTTCGGATTCGGTCAACAAGCGTACCGACAAGTGGGGTGGATCTATCGAGAACCGATCTCGCCTCACTCTCGAGGTAACGAAGGCTGTCGTTGAGGCGATTGGCGCTGAGAAGGTGGGCATTCGTCTCTCCCCCTACGCCTCCTTCCAGGGCGCAGAGTCATCAAATGTCCACGAACAATACGGCTACCTCGTTGGTGAGCTGAAGAAGATGAACGTCCCCTTTGCCTACTTGTCTCTGGTTGAGGCTCGTGGCGACCCGGCAAAACTGCTGGTGCCCAGCCAGGATCCTTCTATCGAGCAACAGACCCTCGACTTCATTCTGGATATTTGGGATAACTTGTCTCCCGTGATTGTCGCTGGAGGCTACACACCTGAGACAGCGGCGAAGGCCCTGGAGACACACTACGCGAAATGGGACGTCATCGTTGCTTTTGGTAGAAGCTTCTTGGCCAACCCTGACTTCGTCTACCGCGCGCAGCATGGTATTTCTCTCAACAACTACCACCGGCAGTCCTTCTACATCAAGGGCTCAGAAATTGGATACAACGATTACCCATTCTCGTCGGAGTGGATTGACGCCCGGAGGGAATGGGCCATTAAGAACCTCGAATCGAACTACAAATAGACATTGCATTGGGAAAGCGTTCATTGGGGACGGGTAAAATTGAAACCCACAAATATTTGGTATTATATTAGACAAGCGGGAATGAAGACTTACGACTTATCAATACTAGAAAAAGAAGAAGACTAGTATATATCAATGACATGCCTCACGAGTTTTGTTCGGAATGACAACAGTCTGATTATTTATCTCCTGCTTGGTCAGTACTTTAACACCAAGTTCCACGAAATCATTTCCAACAGCAATTATTTGATTCAAGGTGCTTGCCGTACATTAAGTTTTGGCTGTTGCAGATACTCGCTGTGCATGCTGCGTAACTACGCACGGTGTTACAATTAGATAGAATGAAATCGCAATTAAATAGATCTTTCAGGGCCAAGATTCAACCTCGTAGAACATGGGAACACCACAGCCACGACGAAGATCATAGACTTGATCCCGATGCTCAATAATGCTTCCCTACATGGGTTTTGCTATTCGGGCGGATACTTCCAATTTACCGGGCGGACTACTACTTGAAGCTCTTGCTTGAGTTGTAGCTATACGACTATTGTTATGATTATTTTCGTCGTTATTATCCTCGTCTTCATCGTCTCCGTCTTCATCATTATCGTCTTCGTCGTCGTCGTTATTATCGCTGTTCCTCATTCTGTCTTCAAATTTTATCGTTACCGTTATTCTGTTATTCCACCCGCCCCGATACTGCATATGTGGAAAGTAGTATTAGTAGAGAATAAAGCTATGCTAGCTGACCAACATGGGCCTTCGCAGTGACATTTGCTACATTATTAATATCTTTCAGAGATTGCAATGTTCAACCACAGACTGGTAGAAACTCGATCATTGAGGAACGATTTTGCAAGTCTCTTCGAACTCATCTAGGGCATTCCAAAGAGCAGCCTGAAAGATAGGAGCATGAAACAACTGGCCTGGATATGTCTCTTAGCTTGCAAATCGCAGCATCAGCAGAGCCATGGCAATGGCGGCATGTAATACTGTAGCGCAAGACCGAAGCATAAGCAACAAGTGATAAAATAAACCCGATGGACGCTTTCCTAAATTATGCCGCTGGATGAGGTGTCGATTAGTCTAGAACTCGACCAGAACGTTATCAACAGCCACAGTGAGGCAATGTGGCGTAGGCGAATTTTGACATTTCCGGCCTCGAACGTTGCTGCTACGGCCGGCGGCGCGCACCCGCATGTCTCTTATCAGGGTGAACCATGTTGTGTGCTTAACGCTCTACATAGGTGCTTTCCACATGTACCTCCGTACACGTTCGATACACATTGTTGGAGACCGACACTCTGTACTCTCTGTACTCTCGTGCTCCTTAAGCCATAATCTGCCGATGGTGAAGGAATTATTGTCAAAGGCACGCGGCTGGTGGAAGTTGGTGTGGTTGTCCTTTGGCCGCAGAGGCTGAACTTGCGCCGGCGGCCACGGCTTATCACGCGTGCTAGCTAGCAGCATCGCCGGGGGACGACCACCCAAAAGGCCGGAAATCAGGTAACCTTGCCCGGCTCCCGTGGGCGGGCGGCACCATGATTGCTCGGCTGATGCTCCCTTGGAATGGGGGTTCAAGTGGTCGAGTGCCTGGGTATGGGAAGAAATTGGGGATGTCTGGAGATAAGTGGAACGTACTGATGGTGTCGATCCGACGGGGGGAGATCCCCAGCCACGCGAAGGTAGTGGGACCCAGGGGTATCCCTTTGGGCAACCCCTTATCTTGGTGTGGCATCTACCAACAGATCATCTTATCAGAGGACACGAGACAAGACGAAGAAGTACCGGTGTGGCTGCAGCGCCAGAGTATGGGCGGCAGAAGGTTCCGAGAAGCGCTTGATTGATGGTTGGAAATTGGTTGCCAATCGTATCCGAACGACTGGTGCTTGCGGCAAGATACATCGTGCAGATTTGACAGATGGAAGTTCAAATTCGATATCCTTACCAGAGCACGCAATACCTTTTTGACGTCAAATACCCAGCTTCATTGAGGGTCCCTTCTCCAGACTGACGACACGCTGACCGTGCTCCTGTAACTTACTGCTCCTCTGTCTCCAGTCGCTAGCGAAGAGAACTTCATGTGCTGGCGAGGGTGAACAAAGACAGCGACAATAGGGCCGAGAACCGATGCGCGGCCCCAAGTTCGTGAAAAATCTTCCGCATCGTTAGCTGATTTCTGTTCCACCAAGTCCCGAGATGCACGAGGCGACCCAAATCTAGCCGTTTGTCACTCCCGTCAGTTGGTTGACTCGATGAGATCGAGTAATGATTTTTCCCAGCATGCGGGGTTTTGGAGCCAACGATAAGGTACCCCTGCCAGACAGGCTAACTTATCATACATAGCCGCACCGTCCCATGCCGAGCAGGCATCATGGTGCATCTGTGCTGAGCGGGAGCCGTTCTTCGTCGCTGTGCTACGAGCGCCACCTCCCCCAGTCTCCAACGCCCCTGATAAGACCTCTCCTCGGGCTGACCAATGGCAGCTGTCGAATCCTTCCAAGGAGACATAATTTTCGGATTTCTGGTACAGGCCTCTGGGCTCTTACTCGATCAGATTTGACGTCGTTGTCGAGCTCGGCGCTCTCCAATTTGCTGCAATCACGGCGTGACCGGCAGCACCCTTGCCCGAATGCGGTTCGTAGCTTGTCTTGCCTGCGTCTGTTGATATCCCATGCCATGACTTTTCCCCAATGGTCGTCTCCCCAGCGGGACAGGAATGCAATCCGAGCGAAAAAGAGCTTGTCCATGTGGGGGGCGTCGCTGCGATTTCCGGGGCCATCAGTCGATGTCCCTGGCCAAAGTTACGACAAACTCGTCTGCGTTCTGGGCCAAGACCGTTATCAAACTCCCCAGTCCAACAGCGACACCGGGCCTGCGGACACAGAATAAATATCAGGCGACATCCTCGCGTGTTTTGTTTCTTGTGTCTGGATGAGATCCAGCCAGGGCCTTTTCTTCAACCCTCTGCCTTGGAATCGCCACTTTTGGGGTGCAGCACGTTGCAGATCACAACCTTTGAGACCCTGAGACCCGACTTTTCGCTTACCACCTTGACGTGCATAGCGTCATCGCAACGTGTGACGAACCGCATCCCGGTCTTTGAAAGGTTGTCTTCCGGCCCTTGTGGTCATTCTTGAATCTTTGAGAGAACCGTACGCATTTTCGACTTCTTTCGACCTCTACGCGCCCGTCAAATTCCCGAGATCGACACGATGGATATCGATACTGCGACCACGAGCGCGCGGCCTGAAAAGGTCCATGGCTCCAAGTTCAGATATTGGGCTGATAAGCTGGCCGTTGAGTCGGAGCCCGGCTTGACCAAGGCGCAGCTGATGGTATGGCTACCTACCACCTCGAGAAACCGCTTCGCGTGTCGAACTGAGACTAACGGATGCGCCCATTTAGCTGACGAACCACGATCTCAAACCGTGAGTAGTCGGCGACAGCGGCAAAACCGCTTATCAACGCCCTGGACATCTTGCTGACAGGTGGACAGTGTCGAACCCGAAAGACGGCAATGGGGTCCGTGGAACTTTGTGGCATTCTGGGTCGCTGACTCCTTCAACGTCAACACGTGGATGATCTCGTCTTCCATGGTTGTAGGTGGTCTTTCATGGTGGCAGTCCTGGCTATGCGTTTGGCTGGGATATGCGATTGCTGGTGCCTTCATTTGCTTGACTGGTCGCATCGGTGCTGTCTACCACATCGGTTTCCCCGTTGTCAACAGATCATCTTTCGGCATCTGGGGCAGTTTGTGGCCAGTTTTCAACAGAGCTGCGATGGGTGAGTTGGTCGAATCATGAGCGCGGGGCCCTCTTACTAACTACCCTCCTTCTAGCCTGCATCTGGTACGGTGTTCAAGCTTACATCGGAGGCAACTGTGTTTACCTTATGATCCGTTCAATTTGGAAATCTTGGGTGAGTGGGAGTCAAAACAGAGACTTCTTCGCAGCAAGCCAGCTAATTGTCTCTAGGATCGCGAAACGATTAACCCTGGAGGCTTCCCAGCAGACTCCGGTACTTCGACCGCGGAATACGTCTCCTTCTTCATCTTCTGGTTCTGTTCTTTGCCAGCCATTTGGTTCCCTGTTCACAAGATTCGCCATCTTTTCACCGTCAAGTCTTACGTGGCTCCCTGCGCCGGCATTGCGTTCTTGATCTGGGCCGTTGTGCGCGCCGGTGGCGTTGGCCCCATCATCCGCCAGCCTGCAAAACTCCAAGGCAGCGACCTTGCCTGGGAGTTTGTCAAGGGCGTCATGTCCTCTATCGCCAACTTCGCGACGCTCATCGTTAACGATCCCGATTTCTCCCGTTTCGCTAGGAAGCCCCGCGACGCCTTGTGGTCTCAGCTTATCACGATTCCCACTGGATTCGCCTTCACTTCCTTCATCGGCATCATCGTCTCGTCCTCATCGACCGTCATCTACAACTTGGACGAACCCATCTGGAACCCGCTATCTCTCCTTGAGAGATTCATCGACGATGGTGGCTCCGGCCAAAGATTCGGCGTTTTCGTCATCGCGAGTTCCTTCGCTTTGGCTCAACTCGGTACGAACATTGCGGCGAACTCGGTCTCTGCAGGAACCGATATGACGGCCCTTTTGCCCCGCTACCTCAGCATCCGCCGTGGTGGATACATCTGTGCTGCTGTCGGTCTGGCCATGTGCCCTTACACCCTGCTCACCGACTCGAACAAGTTTACAACCTACCTCTCGGCATACAGCGTTTTCCTCAGCTCTATTGCCGGCGTCATGTGCTCTGATTACTACTTTGTCAGAAAGGGTTACCTCGAGATCAAGGAGCTCTACGATGCTCGCAAGGCTGGGCCTTACTTCTACACCTGGGGCATCAACTGGCGCGCTTATGCCGCCTATATTGGCGGAATTCTCATCAACGTTGTTGGTTTTGCTGGAGAGATTGGGCGTGATGTTCCTGTTGGTGCCAAGTACATCTACAACATCAACTTCTTCGCTGGCTTCATCGTTTCAAGCGGCATGTACTGGGGTCTGTGTAAGATTTTCCCGGTTCCCGCGACCAGCGACAGGTGGATGGAGGTTGGCGAGGAGATTGATGACATCCGGGTAGCGTACGACAGCAACAGCCAAGACTTTGATGAGGAGGCTGTAACTGGTACTTCAAAGGGCCTTCATAGCCCGAAGCTTTGAAGTTGATGGAGGGGTCATATGTTTGAGGAGTTGACGATTTGGATTTTGTTGGATGATACCACTATTGCGAGCGAAAAGGTGTGACTGTTGTCTATGGAACTAGAAGAGCCTTTGCAGTTGAATCGAAGCATCAAGGCCGATATACCGCTTTTCTATGCCAAGCTATGTTTTGAGTGATAATTACCTTAAAAGACCAATCGCACAACCCATCGTAGGCTCTTGCGGACTGCATAGGATGGTACATGGTATCAGCTTATGAGGTAGCCAGACACTCAGGTCGGTAATAGTGGACGCCTCAGCAGCCACCGTGTCCAGGGCTTTACACACTGTCGTAGTAACTACAGCCCACGAATGAGGAGCAACACCGGTTTACATCTGTGGGGCCATCAGCAGCTAACCAACTTCAACTCACCGCCAGCTGCGCGTCCAGAAGCGATGAAGTTGATTAATGTGCATAATCTTGAGATTGAAACATTCAATGCAGGAGATCAAGTTCCAAGATACGCCATTCTATCTCATACATGGGGCAGCGACGAGATCAGCTTCCAAGAATGGATCACAAATTGCGGCAACCCCTCTCCTGAGTATCTGGAGAAGGATGGGTACCTGAAGATTATCAATGCTTGCTCGAAGACGCGGGATGACAAGCTACGTTACCTCTGGGTAGACACCATCTGTATCGACAAATCGAGCAGCGCCGAGCTCTCCGAGGCGATCAACTCCATGTTTGCGTGGTACGAGCGGGCTACCGTCTGTATTGTCTACATGGCTGATGTTGAGTGGGAGGATGAGCTCATCCATAAGATACACACCAACCAATACTCAAGCTTTGGCTCAAGTCGATGGTTTACACGGGGGTGGACCTTGCAGGAGTTGTTAGCTCCCCGGAAAGTCTTCTTCTTCACTAAGGAATGGACAGAGATCGGCACCAAATCTGAACTAATGTTCAAAATCTCAAAGATCACCGGTATCGACGTTAGTTACCTCACCGATACTAGGAGAATCTGGTCGGCAAGCATTGCCGCACGTATGAGCTGGGCATCCAATCGACAAACAACACGACCTGAAGACATGGCTTATTGCTTGCTCGGCATCTTCGACATCAACATGCCGCTGTTGTATGGAGAGGGTTCGCGTGCTTTTCTACGGCTGCAAGAGGAAATCATTAAGTCCGCCGACGACCACACAATTTTCTGCTGGACATGGGATGCAGACAAGACCCCTGATCAATGGCAGAGCGTTTTGGCCCCTTCTCCATCAGTCTTTTCAAATTCAGGCTCTTTCGTGGCCACGCACAGAAACTTTGAGAGCGCGCCATATCAAGTCACTAATGTCGGATTACGCATCAAGCTTCCTGTGGTAGCTGCAGTCAATTGTCTCTGCGCCATGCTGTCCGTCATTAGCACAGATGATGCGGACCCGGAGCATAAACGAATGATGTGCCTGCCTCTAATGGAAGAAGGCCATATTTACCGAAGATGCCCGTTCCCTAGTCGCCCATTTCCCGTACACCGATCTATGGTATGCGATACTAAGGAAATGTACCTTCTGTACAAGATTTCGAGGAATACAGAGGACCTCATGCCATGGCCGTATCGCCATCTGTTTGAGTACGGCTTTCACATCAACATCCTCGATGAATCATTTTCCACAGATATAAACAGGCAAACGATTACCTCAGTCGACTGCTTGGTACCTCAGCATAAGCAGACCCCCACATCGCACATATCAAGGCCAGTGTACAGCACAGTTGGCTTTCGGTCAGCCCTGACACATGCTTTTGGAGGCTTGATACTGAGAATCAACTATCGAAATGAGAGGTTTCTCGTCTTTCTTTCGGTGAATCAAAGCGAGGGGAACTTAAAATGGAACTGTGAGGTTCTTGATCCCAAGTTCGCGGATCACAATGTTGATGATTGGCTCCGCGAATTCGAGGTGCAGAGCAACAGCACAGAGACCATGCCCGATTGTAGCTTCCATTCAGCGCTTTCACCGAGTGGCACCGTACAGATACTCATAGCACTTGATGGAGACATCGCAGGCGAGGATGGTCGATGTATTCGGGTTATTTATCTTGTACTTTCGAGTAAAGATAACATGAGCCCACGTATGCAGGATGCGTGGGGCACTTTGCAGCGCAGTTTAGGTGATGTTAAGGGACGACGGATGTTTTCGTAGAGATACAAAAGGCGGATTGCATATACTCCAATCGCGATTGATTTACTAAGCTCAACATACACCTGGATGAATGATAACATAACGGACGTAAGGATGATGAGTATTGAAACCCACGAGGTTGCATCAACTGGGTTCTTTGACTATATGGTTGAACCCGTCCTGAGACTCTCAATCGTTATTTCGAAACAAACCTGCAGTGGTCAAACCATTGATGGATCAGACATAAATATCAATGTCCTAACTGTAAGTGCAATCATGCAATGACGCTGCCATGTCCTCCATCATACCACGCATACTATCCGTATGGCTTTCCAGTATGGGAACAACTCTTGCACCATTGTCTTCTGCGCGAGCAACAATTTCAGCTTCATCGTGGACTGACGGCGGCGCAAAGATGGTCTTTCCAACGGTGATCATACCCATCTGATCCAGAGGCTCCACAGGATACGCGTTGGTGAGCAGCTGATCGGGTACCGGAAGCCCATCCAAAGCTTCTCGGAGAAAAGGGGCCAAGTCGCCGCGAATACATGCTTGATGTAACTTTATCTCGTCCTTCCCCTTGGCGAAGTAATCAGCATATAGCTGGCGGAGACGCTGACGCTGTCTCGGCGTCTTGCAGTTCATGAACCCGTAGTCGACGGCAACAGCAGAAACCGGCCCAGTCCCCTCCCATTGAGCGTACCTCATAAGTTGCCAGACACTTTCATAACTTTGCCCGACGACTTTCATGAGGCCTCTGAAGTTGCGAAGTCCAGCAATTTCGTTAGACAGGCCATGCTTTTCGAACAAGAATGGGATAGTGGAGTGCGTTATGGCGCTCCAGAACTCATCGAGACATGTCTCGTGGAGAAGCTTCCGGTGGGCGCGCCGCATGTGCAACAAGCTCTGCCAGTTGGGAGCCGTACAGAATCCAAGGTCAATCCAGTTGTCCTCGTCCACGTTAGGAATCAGACCAAGCTTCATCTGTGTCCAAAACACAAAGGCTTGGCGCTTCGCGAGAGGACGAATATCCGTCATGATGGTGTCGCAGAGTTGGGGAGGACACCACTGGCTCGCCACGTCACAGAAAATATTCCCAAAAACAGGACATTGCGAGTTGACACTGAAGCCCTGGAGACCTTTGAGCCAAGCGGCATCGTCAGCCAGGCCCGTCTTATTGCAGCTCGATATCAGGAGCTCCTGTAAGTCGTCGTCCTCGCATGCCTTTCGAAGCTGTTCGTCTGCGGTGCCGCTGTGGACGATGTGGCATTTGACACGAAAGAGTCGCGCTCGATCGGCTCCTTTAGCGAAGAACTTGAACCCGAAGGTGTGAGAGATTTCCTCGTCCATTGGGAAGAAGCGCTTGCGGCATGCGACCACTAGACGTGCTGCGGCATCTGTCATTGGAAGATTGGTCGTATCGTCTATTCTAGGGTTGAATTAGAGATCAATTGTTACCGGCGATTGGTTCACATGCTTACTTGATGTCTTCGTCCTCAACTTCGATCTCAGAGAAGCGGGAAAAGAAGTCGGCCTCTCTTGGGTCCACATCTTCATACCGGAACAGCGATTTATCTACCGTCTCTGGTATGAACTGACAGTACGCAGCTAACGTGTTGATTCCGGTTGCCATTATGGACTGCGTATGACTCGCCCTCAGCTACTGAGTATCTTGTTGATGTAAGGAAGTCTTGCCGGGAGGATACATGAACAAGACTAGCAGAAGTATAGTTGGCGAGGTGAGTCGGGGTAGATCATGGTGGTGAGCGGGGCTTTATAGGTACTTTCCAAGAACCGTAAGCAAGTATCAAGAACTATGGGATGAATTTGGTGTCTGGCTGTGACTGCATTCGAAATGTTTACAAGCAAATGGCAAAACAATAACACACATGGATTGTGAACGCTAACTCTTGTACATGAAACACTGAAAAAGAAAGGACAAAAAGAAAATGGATCGTAATTGCTGAAGCAATTACATGTCGGCTGTAGCCCTCACGCATGCCCTCCTTCCTCTTCCTCTTTCCATCTGGCTCTGCACCTTTAACTTTCCCGCGTCACTTCAAATAATGGCTGAAGGTTATTCTTAGCACCTACTATCGCGCGCTTGAGGGGTCTAATCGCTGATAATAATTTCGCAAACCAGAGATCTGCGCACCGTGGTAGAATTCGCCATGTAGAAAGCTCTTGGAATGGAGGCTCTTGAAAGGGATAAGCCAAGTTTATCAAGTAAATAATAGTCGAAGGGGGGGGTGTTCAAATGTCAAGCCGTGGCGTGGATCGGCTTACCGAGACACACCGAGCTCGGTGTGCCCCGCACGGAAATGAATCCCGATTACACTAACAAGCCGAGGCAAATCGCCAATTGCCCCTGCAACACATCATCTCTTTACCCCGGACCGCCCCCAACCTCACCTCCCTCAACAATCTTTACCGGCACTCACCAATTCTCACCATTGTCACTTTCCAAAGTCCTCAATTGATACCGCCAGGCCTCTTAGTCGTGAAATTACAGCTTTTAGACACTTGAAGGGCCCTCCCGAAGCTGTGTACTGCCTCCCTGAAGTCCGCCACAACAACAACAACATCCGTGCATCACCACAATGGCTTCTCTCAAGTCCCCTCCTCCTCCCGTTCCCGACACGGACATCACCTTCCCCCGTCCCCACATTCTCCAGATCACCCTCAACCGGCCCCGCCATCTCAACTCCATCCCCTCGCCGCAGCACTACGCCCTCTCCAAGCTCTACGAGTGGTACGACGCCGAGCCGTCCCTCCGATGCGCCGTCCTCACCGGTACTGGCCGTGCCTTCTGCGCCGGCGCCGACCTGAAGGAATGGAACGTCCGCAACACTTCTGGTAAATCGCCCACCCCGTCGTCCGTCAGCACCGGCTCGGGTGGCGCCCTCGCAGCAACAGCCACGGCCTCCCCGGCTCCCGTCGTCACGTCTTCGCACCCCGATGCCAAGCCTGGTGAAAAGTGGCCGTCGTCCGCTGGGTTCGGCGGCCTGAGCAATAGAGGTGGCAAGAAGCCTGTCATCGCGGCCGTCAACGGGCTGTGTCTCGGCGGAGGGATGGAGATGATCATCAACGCGGATCTGGTGTATGCCTCCAACAAAGCCAAGTTCGGGCTCCCGGAGGTCACGATTGGCGTAGTAGCTATCGCGGGCGCGCTGCCTAGGCTTATCAAGACCGTGGGTAGGCAACGTGCGACGGAGATGGCATTGATTGGCAGGTCAGACTATACGCCTGAGCAGATGCTCTCGTGGGGCTTGGTGAACCAAGTTGTGGAGCCGGACAGGTTGTTGGACACGGCGTTGGCTGCTGCCGAGGCCATCGCCAATAACTCCCCGGACTCGGTGATTGTGTCCCGGGAGGGATTGAAGAGCGGATGGGAGGCGATGGGGCCCGAGGATGCTACGGGACTGGTCGATCGAACCATCTATCGGAAGATGGAGGCTGCAGAAAATATGACGGAGGGAGTCAAGAGCTTCGTTGAGAAAAGGAAGCCAGTGTGGGTTGACAGCAAGTTGTGAGTGGGCAGACGATCATGACCATTTGTATTATTACGGTTATCAGTCTGCACCTTCAATGTAAAACGATTCGCCCTTCACACTACGTTACGGTACGTGACCGTTGGATATCATAAGCTTCCCCCATATACAACCCCTAAACCAGAGCACAAACAGCTCTTCCCCCAACTTTGACGGAGCCAACCAACTACTGGCCAAATTCCTTGTTCTCCACACGAAGCTCTCCAGAGCCAGACTCGGAGTCCTTCTCGACAGCACCGTGCGTCGCATCGCCGGGGGTGCCCATGCTCGCCTTCCAGTGCAGCTGCACCTTTCCGCCGGTGAAGAGACGGTCGATCTGCTCGAGGCTGAGGTTCTGCGTCTCGGGGTAGAAGAACCAGATGAGGGGGATGAAGAAGAAGTTGAAGACGCAGAAGTAGACGTAGGTGCGCCAGCCGATGCTGTTGATGCTGACGGGCGTGATCTCGACGACGAGGAAGGTGAAGATCCAGTTGGAGGCCGTGGCGAGGGCGGCGGCGCGCGTGCGGATGGCCAGCGGGGCGTACTCGGCGGGCAGCAGCCAGGGGATGGCGAGCAGGCCGACGGCGAAGAAGAAGTTGAAGAGGAAGAGCATGACGATGGCGACGATGCCTGCGGGGACGCTGCCGTTGGAGACGGTGCCGGCGAGGATGGCCATGCAGGCGCACTGGCCGGCGGCGGCGAAGAGCATGAGCTTGCGGCGGCCGAGGCGGTCGATGACCCAGATGGGGATGAGGGAGGAGAAGAAGTAGGCGATGCCGTTGAAGCCGGCGAGGAGGAGGGAGAGGTTGTGCGACATGCCGACGGACTCCTGGAAGATGACGGGAGCGTAGTAGGTGATCAGGTTGATGCCGGACAGCTGCTGCATGAACTGACCGCCGATACCCAGCATGGTGCGGTAGAAGAACTTCTGGTCGCCGTTCTTGAACATCATCTTGAAGGATCCGGTGTTGGCGGCCTCGCGCTCCTCGCGGATGGCGGCTTGAATCTCGGCGAGGTTGGCCTGCAGCTTGGGGTCGTTCTCGGTGATGGAGTGGGCGTCCTTCTCGACGGCCCACAGAATGTGGCGGGCTTCGTCGTGGCGGTCGTGGGCGATGAGCCAACGGGGGGACTCGGGCAGGACGAGGACGCCGAGGAAGGTGACGACGGCGAAGAGGATCTGCAGGGCGAGGGGGAAGCGGAACTGCGAGTCGTTTCCGACGTAGCTCATGCCGTAGTCGACCCAGTAACTGAGGGCCACTCCAAAGATGTTGATGGCGAGCTCGATGGCGAGACCCTTGCCTCGGTTATCGGCCTTCATCAACTCGGAGTGCCAAACAGCTAATCAGAGTGAGCATCTCTGTCCACGATGGATGGAGTTTATCATCAACACTTACGGATTGTACTCGTATTCAAACCATTGCCTAGACCCGCTACGATTCTTCCGACGATCAACTGAAAAGAACATCAGTGAGTTGTGAGTTAATCAGATATGCCGGTAATTGCCTCTTACCTGAGGGATTCCAAAAGAGGCGGCCTGCAACGCGGCTCCGATGCTCAGCACGATGCAGCCAAGCATGATGCACTTGCGGCGTCCAAGCCGCTCGCCAAAGATCAGACAAAAAATGGCGCCGAAGAAGCATCCAATCTCGTAGATGGCTACGACGGTGCCCTGCAGCGATGAGCTGCCGCCGCCGCCGTTGGTGGTGTCGATCTCGGGGAACGTCCGGGTGAAGGCGTAGCCGGTGAGGAGACCTGACATTACACCTTGATCGTAACCGAATAACAAGAAACCTAAATCCGTGTGTTAACAAGAAAATTTCCCGGCGACGTCCCGGAGGACCGTCTTACCTGATCCGGCCGTGGCCGTGATGGCCCAGTTGAGAGGGCGACCCGTGAGGATGGTCATGATGGATGGCGGTGTTGATGGTGATGGCGATGAGTAAGGAGTGTGGATGTGTGTTGTCGCTCGAAATCCAAAACAACAAAATAAGAGGGTGGGGGGAGGCTCTCGTGTCTCACGCGATGACTTGAATCGCGGACCGATGAGAGAGGGCGAGAGAGATCTGGGGGAGGGTCAAAGCTGACTGGGTCAAAAAAAGAAAGAGACAAGGCCCCTCTCACGATGGGATGGGGATGGCGTGGCTATCTATATGTGCAACTTCCAGTGACCATGGCTATGTGAGCTTTTGGTGTTGAGAGTGTGTGCATACAAGTAGGTACACGAAAAAGCAAAGACGAAGAAAAACTTCGCTACCAACAACCTCCTTTCGCCTCGTCTAACCACTAGGCGCCGCTACGAAACAACGTCATTTGATTGCAGCCAAAACCTTGGGGAACCCGTGTCAAATGCTGCATCTCTTCAACCCATGGAGCAACCTGTTCCCCTCCCCACAGGGCACCGGAGTGCGGGGACCCCAGCGCGGAGGTAATTAAGGCCAACCAAAGAAGACATGCGAATGGGACCATGGAACTGAAGATGGGGAGGGGGGGCCGCGACGACGTGAACTGCAGCGGCACCCCGATGTCTGTTCTTGGGTTGCTGTGGGCAGTTGGAGGCGCTTCAATGGGCGGGTGGCACGAAACTGACTCGCGACGACCTCTGTGGTTGTGAAAACCCGGCATGCGGGAAAAGACTTGAAGGGTTTTTTTTTTGTCCCTTTTTTTCTTTAGTAAAATCCTTTGTATGTAGATCAAGTAGCGTGGTATATGTGTGTGTGCGCGCAATTCAATGCAATACGACCAACAGTTGTGGTCTGCCATTGGGGCCTAACGGCGGCAAGATGGCACCCAAGTCCCTGGCTGGTTTCCCGCGGGTTTTTTTCTTGGGGGAGAAAAATTTGCCGAACCCAGCCATGCAATTGAACAATCGACATGGCTCATGGCCAAGGTCCGGAGGTGAATCCGGGGCCAGTGCCGATGGGTGGATGGTGGGAGGGAGCGATGCCGCAACGGAACAGACAGGGATCAGGATCAAATTCGCCGACTTAGGGCCACTCTGTGGAAGGGGCGTCGAGCTGCCCTTTGCAAAGATGACAGGGCAGTTGAAAGCGCCTGCGCGGCCGGCGGGAGGACTGAGACTCAGACAACTCTGCTTCCACTTGCCGTGCCGCTCCGGCTCCCTCCGAATAGCCGTCGGTCAACGGGCCTAGCACCGATCCAACAATGGCCTGTTTGAGCCGTCATGGACGACTGTGATTGCTCACTTTTCCCCATGTTTCCTGCAGAAGAAAAGCTGCGAGGTCATTCGAAGCGCACGAACCAGACTTGCGGCTGAACATGCCCTGCAACCCCAGCAACCAAGCATCCAACTTGTTCAACGAACCCTGACGCCCTGGCTCTGGCTCTGGTTCCCATCTGGCTGGCTCTACTGGTATGGCATGCACATCGATCGGCTGAAGCAGAGGCGAAAATCTCCTAGGAGAAACAGAAACCCCTGCCGCTTCACTCGAGGCATGCCGTTCAGCCCGGAGAACGTTAACCGATGGGCAATTGGGACCAGACGATGCGAGACGGACGAAGAGTCCGACGAACCACCCAGACGACGCCTCAGAGACGCATCAAAATCAGCCACCGAATTTTCCATCGTGAAGTGCGCCTCGGGTTGCCGCCCAAGAACCTCCAATTCCGTCTTAACCCGTCCCTAGCGCACTGTCAGGTCGGGGCCGCGTCAAAAGTTCGCACTTGTTCCCGTCGAACCACCCCCAAAACGGGAACGGCCACAGGGAGATGAGGTCATCCCCCGTCCCTGACCCCGGCCGGTCCCTTGTCGTCCTCCTCCGCAATCCCGCATGAACGCCGCAACGCTGGGCTTCCGCCTGCCGTCAGTGTGAAAAAAGCCGGTAGTGCCTCACCTTATTCCGTACGACTCACGGGGTCAGTCCCTGGCGACGAAAAAAAAGAAGACACATGAAAAACACGGGGTGGGGATGTGTGCCTCGACCCACGTTCTCCACGCCCTCCCTCCCTCCCTTCCTTGGTCGCTCGCTCGTAGCCCGAGGTGGTCTGGGGCCGCCAATCTTGTTGCCCATGGGGCCGCTTCGTTCTTCCCAGATGGGGGGATCGCGACGTCAGATGTTGAAGCTTTTGGCGGGTACCACAGAAACTTTTTTGCGTGATGCTAATCTCGGAATCCAGCCTCTCGGAGACCGCGTGCTGGAACCATTAGACCGGATCCTGTCCGCTTTGTGATGTACTGTACGTAGTATTGGAGCCATCTTGCGCGCGCATGTGTGGATGCGGCTTTTAGGCTTTGGTATCATAGACTTGCTGTTGTTTCGATACTAGAGGAGCCGATACTGAATATCGACGCGTGGCGCTGAGGTCGCGTTGCGCCAACTCTTTCCCGAGCGGCTGCAGCTACTCACACAGAATGTAGTGTCAGAGCAACTTCATCAACCCATCTGACCAAAATGAAAAGAAAACAACATGTGTATCCCTTCCCCCCAATTTCAATCATCCAATTCATGCTTTCGTGTTCACACACAATAAAATAGGAAAAAACAGCCGGAGGCATATACTAACCGTCTCCCAAGTCTCCCCAAAACTCCTTCAGGTCATCTGCCCTCCACTTGGTGCCCCATCCGCTCTCCTTTTCAATCTTCTCCAGGAGCTGTAGTATCGCACGATGCTCCGCGGGGTGGCTCATGCAACGTCCCGCAATCCAAAGGGGCTGGACGCTGTTTGTCCAGGCCCCGTGGTGGTGATTAGTCATTGATATTCCGCATATTTGCCTGGCATGCCAGAGCGCTGACCGAGGTCTCGGGGATAACCGGAGCGATGCTGGCCTGTTCTGTAACATGAGGAGAGACGCCGTGTGGTATAGTTGGTTACCCGATATCGCGGCCGGGTTGCTGTACAGTATCTTGGGAAAGGGCTCCGTGTCGGACGAGGGGATCGACATGATGTGCTGCATCTCGGACGGCCGACGGCTGTGCCAGTCCTCGACGTATCTCCATAGCTTCATCCACCGCACTCGGTATCTCATGTCATTCCTAGGTCCGTCAAAGAATAGTCCACCCGGGTTCGCCTTGGCCAGTGGGGCCAAGAGGTCAAGGACCTGGGCGCAGATATAGACTGCATAGTTCGCCCACATATCATGGCCGGGGTGGGAGAGGAACAACCCGACGTCTGCCTCGAGGTCGATTTGCGACGCCCAGTGGTTGACCGGGATCAGAGTTTTCACCGACGAGATCAGACCGCCGCAGACATCCATTCTGGCAAAGCACCAGAAGAGAGCTTGCTCGACACCGCCTACGAAGCCGTTCATGCCGACGGCCTCCATTAGACTGGCGCAGCCGTCCAAATGTCTTCGCCAAGCTTTTGGCGAACAGCTGGCCATCTCCAACACGCAGAGCACCACGCAGGACGCTATGACGGCTGTTGTTCGAGTTGAGAGTTGTGGTAGTAAAAGGTGTATCGCTTCTTGGTAAAGGGCTAGACTCTGATCCGTCGGCCGGTCCCGGTTCTTCAGCTCCAGTTGCCGGGCAGACAAGGCAAGCATTGAATAGCGCAGGTGGTCATGTGATCGAGCCATGGTCGGTAAAGAGTGTTGGAAGTGCCGCTGGTTGTCAAACTTGTCCAGCCAGGGTGAGATCTCATCCACCCAGTTCTTCCATAGCGCACACTCCTCTTCCAGGGGTAGGAAAGGGGGCTCGTGATCCGAAGATATTTCTCCAGTCGCCTCAGGCGCTTCGGCGGACGAGTTCTCACCAGAGCTGGCGTCGATGGATCTTCGTCTTGAGTTCTGACCAGAGGCTGGCGAACCTGGTCTTGTTGGCCCATTTGACCGTACCTCTTGGATGAGGTGGTTTCTTAGTGTTGAGTGTAGTTCGTGGTATGCGGATCCTGGCAAGAAGATTCCGTCTTCGTAGGAGCCCTCTGGCGTGAACATTTGGTCCATAAACTCGAAGGGCGCGTCTATCAGGGGGTCGAGAGCGAGGGTTGTGATGGGAATGCCGCTGACCGTGGTTGTTGAGTGATGGTCGTGTGGCCCCTGCCCAGCACCACCGCCGCCCTGGCTAAGGTATATCAGGTTTGCGACAGCATTGTCGGTGAGCAGCTGCTGCGATGCAGATGAGGGCGACGCCTGGAAATCCATGCGGTCGCCCGTCTGCGCGTGCCCCTTGTCGCTGGTGTCGTCATCTCGACGTGTTGATGGCGTCAAAAGCGAGCCAAAGCCCGACACAGCAACCGGATCTGTTGGTGCAGAACTAGGCCCTGAGGAAGACAGCGTTCGTTTTGCGGTACTCGAGCCCGCGATGGAAGCCGTATGGCCACCTGCCGTCGATGTCGTATATGATACAGGGCTGTCAAAGGTCTTGGTCTCGCCATCCTCGAGGCTCTTGCGACGGTCTCCCTCACCATCACCTCCTGGTGGTGACAGCGGTGAGGGTTCTGGTTCCGGTTCGGAGTCGTAGTCGTGAAAGCCTGGTGGGAGGTGATAGTCCCGAATGACCTCGCTTGTGACATCAAGAATCTCAAAATGCCGCCGTGGGGGTGGTCTCCTAGCTTTTCTCATTGACGGGTGGTCTCGCAGGATCGTCTGGGCGTTCTCGGCACGGAAGGTGACTTTGATGCCCCATTCGCACCTTTCCTTGCGGCGAGAGCAGCCTCCGCACGCCGGCCGCCCCTCGTCGCACTTGCGCTTCTTACGGCGGCAATTGAGACATCCGGTTCGTGTCCGGGTCCTCTTCTTCTTTGCCGGTGGTTGGTCCGGGTCGGGATCGGTGGGTGGTGGAGGAGGGTGCGGACGTGGCCGGGTCGTCTGGCCCTCCTCGGCCGGCGACGACGGCCTGTCGACCATGATGGCGACAGGATGGGATTGAAGCTTCCCTGAGGCGGTGCGGTGCGGGCGTTGGTGAGGCGATGAGGGTCTAGACCTTGGGTATCGCAATGCGCAAGCGCAATCCTGTTGCGGCAGGAGAGGCAACAGCAGCAGCAGGAGGCGGCTATTGCTGGGGTAGGTCGTCCAATTGGTGAAAGGTTGTGTGAGAAGTTCGTGGAGCAGTTGCGCTTCGACATGCGCTTCCGCGAAGACAGCCAGCCAGGCGGGCGGGCGGTGCGGGTAGAGATGGGATGTCGTGTGTGTATAAGGTAAGGTAAGATGTGCAAAATGGTTCGATAAGATTGCCACGAATGGAGCTGTTCAGGGACCTGTGAAGAAGAGCCAGAGAACAGCTGCAGCTTTGGTTAACTCCCCCCGAGGCCAAGGACGGGAGATGAAACAGAGTTCATTCTAGTTTTGCATAGGAGGTGTTTGCCGATGGTTGAGAGGTGAAAGGACCCTGCAGTTGCAGTTCAGATTGAGGTTTGGTGCCCAATGACGGCGGCTTCGGAGCACATGAGGGCGACTGACATGTTGCTTCTTCTTCTTCGACGACTTCTCCTGGTTGGCTGTGTGGTATAGCGTCATGTATCGTGGCTGAGAGCTATCCCGAGCAGCCGGTCTACTACTCCAATGTCAAAGAGGCAAAGGGGCTGAGCTGTGATGGAGCTACCGTACCTCGCTCACCAATTCGAACAATAACACAGAGACAGACACACGGGGAGGAGAGTTTGCGGGGAGATTCTGGGGGCAGTTGTAAGCGGTGTCGGACGGCCTGGTGACAGCTACCTACTCGAACTGCCTGCCCGCCGCCCCCCAGAATTGGCTGAAGAGATTGGCCCGGGGATAAACAGGGGTAGCCCCTGTCGTCGCAGCTCTTGGGACAAACTCTGAGCGTTGGGCTGCTGGCTGCGAATGCGATGCGCTGCTTTCAGTGGTCTGAACCGTTGAACCCCTCGTCTCGGGGGACGCTCCTGAGCAAAGTCCAGCAACAAAAGCCCTGGGATCCCCGGCTGAACCCCCGCCATTCTGCTGTCCGCAGTGACACTCCCCCACACCCGGAGAGGAGCAGCAGCCCAGCAGCCCAGCAGTCCCCCCTTCAAGCTTTTCCCACTGCCGTTCCGGATGGCAATGAGCGTCACGCTGTCGCTTTTTTTAAGCATGATTGAGTGTGTGCGTGGCCCGCGGACTTTCGGTCCAAAGCTGAGAACTGACATGTCCGCCCATTGATCTTTCTAAGGGACCCGTCGGAGCTTTCCCCGACCAATTGACATGGAATCACGATAGCATCGTCATCCGTGATCCCCTTCAAAAGCAAAGACCGAAATTCTGAACAACGACCACGAGGACAGACAGAAAGCAGGCTGAGAATGCGATCTTCCCCCAGCTCGAACCGAAGAAATGAAACCAATCAAAGGCAGTCCACAACGAGGCCGCGCTGCTCTGCGACACCGGTTCGCTCATGACTCGGAACTCGGCCTGCTGATGCCGTGGCCAACGCTCGAAATTCCAAAATAAGGCATCGTGTAACTTTTTTCGGGCTCAATTACTATCCAGGGTTATCCGTGTCTATGCAATCCATGTGCCAAATATGCCCCCCCTAAACGCCGCTCGCACCTTTGTCCCGAACCAGTCCTCCTCTTCTTTCTTCATTAGAGCTCGTTGGGTGTGATGCGACAAAAAAATTCTTCAAGACAGCTTCATGAGTAAGTGCTTAGTGGTGGTGGACGGGGTTCAGGTCCCGGAACTCGCCCCGCAGGCTGTCCACGCCATTGGCTCTGACCTCCTCGACGAGCTTGGCGACCTCGGGGGCGATGACGTTCTCGTCGAAACCGAAGTACTTGTACGCGTCGGGGCCCGGGAGAGAGTGTCCGAAAGAGCTCATCGAGTAGCCGGCATCGGCGTAGCGCTCCCATCCGTTAACAGCGTACGCCTCGATAACCACACGCGGCGCCTTGGAGCGGTACTGGAGCACCTCGCGCTTGTACTCAATCGACTGCTTGTCGAAGATGCGCTGGCACGGGAAGCTGACGATGCGCGCCTTGATGTTGTGCTTCTCCGCGAGCAGCTTGGCCGTCTTGACGGCAAAAACCATCTCGGCGCCGACGCCGATGAGCGTGACGTCGGCATCCTGCTCCTCCTTGAAGACGTAGGCGCCCTTGAGCACCTTGTCGCGGGAAGTGAATTGGGGGTATTGCTCGAGATTCTGGCGCGAGAGGGAGATGATCGTCGGTGACTCCTTGGCCTCCATCGCCGCGATGAAGGCACCGGCCGTCTCCTCGCTGTCGCAGGGACGGATGTACAGAAGGTTCGGCATCGCACGGTAGAGGGCGGGCAGGGCAATAGGCTGGTGGGTGGGGCCGTCCTCGCCGGTTCCGATCGAGTCGTGGGTCGCGATGTGAATCTGCTGGAGGCGCTGGAGAGCACCCATACGCACACCGGGGGCGGCGTACTGATTCGTTAGTATGGACTTGTAAGTGGGTTGAGATCAGGTGTCACTCACGATGTAGAACATGAAGAAGCTGGAGGTGACGGGGAGGATAGCACCCTTGTTAAAAGCAGCCAACCCGTTGGCGATAGAAGCCATGGCATGCTCACGAATGCCGTAGTGGATGTAGCGGCCGGTGTAGTCGCCGTTGATGCCGCAAGTCGTCTTCAAGTCCGGGTTCTGGAAGTCGACCTTGCCCTTCCAGATCATGTTGACGGAAGGAGACAGGTCAGCGGTACCGACCATCAGGTTGTTGACTCCGGCAGCGATGGGGTTGCAGACGAGACCAGCCGACTTTCTCGAGGGAGTGGGAGTCGTAGGGAAGTCCTCCTTGGCGGGGATAAACTTGCGCCAGTCCGCAGTCCACTCCCCAGCGACACGCTTCTTGAACTCGGCAGCAAGCTCAGGGTGCTCGCGGGTGTAAGCCTCAACCAGCTGGTTCCACTCGGCCTCGATCTGCTCACCGCGGGGGATAGCCTCGCGGAAGTAGTTGTAAACCTGGTCAGACACGACAAAGTGCTGCTCGGGATCCATGCCGAAGTTCTTCTTGATGTTGGCAACGTCAGCAGGGCCGTAGGCGGCACCGTGGGCCTTGGCGTTGCCGGCGACAGCACTGCCAATACCGATGACGGTGTGGATGTTGATGAAAGTAGGCTTGTCGCTGCTGTTGCGAGCAGAATCCATGGCACGAACGATGGCCTCGACGTCCCAGTTGCCGTCCTCAATCTCAATGACGTTCCAGCCACAGGCACGCATCTTCGTGTTCACATCCTCAGTGTTGCAGAGGTCGACGCTGCCATCGCAAGTAATCTGGTTGTTATCGTACATGACGACCAGGTTGTTGAGCTTCCAGTGGCCGGCAAGCTGAATGGCCTCCATAGCCACACCCTCCTGCAAGCAGGCATCTCCAATCATACACCATGTCATGTTGTTGACGACGGGGAAGTTGGGACGGTTGTAAGTGGCGGCCAGGTGCTTGCTAGCAGCGGCCAGACCAACGGCGTTGGCGATACCCTGGCCCAGCGGGCCGGTCGTCACCTCGATACCCTCGTGCTCGATCTCAGGGTGGCCGGGGCAGAAAGAGTCGGTGCGGCTAGAGTGGTAGGACTTGAGCTGGTCCATAGTCATGTGCTTGTAGCCGGTCAAGTGCAGGAAGCTGTATTGGAACAGACATGTGTGGCCGTTGGACAGAACGAAACGGTCTCTGTTGAAGTAGTTGGGGTTCTTGGGAGAGTACTTCATAATGTACTTCCAGAGAGAGGTTCCGATGGCAGCCATGCCCATGGCACCACCGGGGTGGCCGCCCTTGAACTGCTCACACAAGTCGGCGATGAGACAGCGGAATGTGCGGAGAACGAAGTCGACCTCCTTCTTGTCGGCCTCGGTGAGCTGGAACTGGCTGTTTGAGCCGTTGATTGACTTTGCGGCCACAACGCCATGGGGGACGGGCTCGGCGGGGACTGCACTGGGCGCCATTGTGAATTGTGTATGAGAGACGTCGGGGGTATCACGAGGTGAGGGTATCTCGGTCTCGGTGTGAGAGTGTGGGGTAGCGTCGGGAGTCGCACTCGTTTTCTTGGTTGACGTTGACCTCGTTCACAGTGTCCAACGAAGAGAAAGAGAAGCAGCCGTCAAAAGCAAATGGTATCAAGCAAGTCGTGTCTCTTTCGAGAGTTAAGTGAGGAGAAACAGAAGGGCCAGCGAGTAGACGGCAGAGGCGGGCATCGGGCCATTTTGTTAGATATATTCGTGGCCATGCTGGTCTGGTCTTGTCTGGCTTGGGTTGGTTGTGCCCCCTCTGTGTGCTTGAGATGACCATTTTGGGATGGAAGTGGGATGTGAAGCCAATGCGAAGCAGTACGGCATTCGGAAGGAGCGCTTAACGTTTCCCAAAACAGGCAGGGGAAGGGAGCAACCGGCGACTGTCACTTGACTGCCGGGAAATTTAGTCGGGAAAAGTACGGCAGATTTCATTCACGATTCTCATTGGTCAGAAAGTTCGCAGCACTGGCGTCGGGCGATGCAGCTGCTGTGTGTAATCTAGGACGAGGTAAAGGCAAGCGCTGGTGCATGCACAAGCACTTTTAAAAAAAAAATGAGATCAGAGAAGGTTCAGATCATAAGCGCCTTTTTTTTTTTTAAATTCTGATCGATGATGCAAAACAGCGGACCAGAAGCGCAGAGCGATGACTCGGAAAAGTCCCGAAGAGCAGCGGGCGTATCAGTGTCTTTGATGGATGAGCATTGGGCAGAAAATTGCGGGTGACTAAGCGAGAAAAGCTGCGTGTGGTCCGTGCTTCAACCCGGGGGAGATTGGAAGCGCTTCGTTTTGCCGTCTTGTCGCTGGCGTCGGGCACGAGCCACCCTCTGGTCTCCTTACGTAAGACTTCTCTGGCCACTCACCGTCTCAACATTCTTCCCCGCCAAACCACCCGCGTGAACGCGCAGATTTTGAAGCTGTTAGTGTGCGGAGTCTCCACACCCATCAGACACTAACAATTTTCATCGCGGGCAGCTTTCCATTTGATCCATTCCTTTCTTTGTCTGCTTGTTGTGTCGTTGGTGGATGGTATGGTTGGATGCCACGCTGGCGCATTGTCGACTCCAGCTGTCCTCTAATAGGATCTCTTCCGTCCAGTATCAGACAGACCCTCTTCGCTTCCGCCTGCTCTTTCTCCCAACTCCAGTCTCCAGCATCTCTCCCATGGGAAACAACCGGGTCCTTGACCCAATAAACGTTGCAAATCTCGTCGAACTATTTTTGCTGCCGTCCCCTTGCCCCGTCATCGCCGAAAGTCTATTCCTGATTCCATCGTGACCTGAACCCAACCCACAGACAAGAGTCCAGACTTACACTTTTCTGCTCTTTGTGTCTCTCAAGTGGCCCTCAGTTCCCCTCATCCGACCGGCTGCCGTCTCCCGTCCCCCCGCCTTCACACCGGAGACGTCCCGCCAAGAGCGCTTGCACCTGCCCCCCCCTCCACGTCCCCGTTCATCTCCAGCGGTGCCGCGGAGTCAATGCCGCGCAAACATCGAAGCTGCAGCACCATGTTGGCCCCGGCGCGTCGGGATGCTTCACCGTCGCCTCGATGAACGCCCGGCAATCCATCCTCCAAGATGTCTTCACACAACTCCAAGCGACACTCGTCGTCGTCTTCCCGTCCTCCCCGGCCGCTCTTGTGTCACTCATATAGCCAACCCGTGACCGCAATGTTTCTGTTTCGACCTCGTCCACCTAGCTCACTCCCACTCTCACTACCTGTGCCTTGCTCATCTTCATTCATACCTTGAACAACTGCGACCTTTAGACATTCGACAGCCTTGTTGTAATATCATCCTTTCTATACACACTGTTTACTAAGATACCCAACCTTCAACCTTCACAATGCCTCCCGTAGCTGTCAGCGATATGGATCTCCCCGCGGAGCCCGTCCACCCCAAGCCCGAGGCCAAGGACCCTCTCGCTTCCTCCGTCGCTACTCCTCAACTCTTCTCCCTCGCCAACAAGACCATTGTCATCACCGGCGGCGGCCGTGGCCTCGGAATCACCTTCGCCCTCGCCGTCCTCGAGGCCGGAGGTCACGCCGCCTGCCTCGATATCCTCCCCGAGCCCGCCGCCGTCGAGTGGGCTCACCTCGCCAAGCTGGCCAAGGCCAACAACCTCTCCGTCACATACCACAAGTGCGACATCACCGACGAGCCCGCTACCGAGAAGATCTTCAACCAGATCGCCGACGAGGCCGACCAGCGTGGCGCTCCCTTCTGGGGCGCCATCGCATGCGCCGGCATCCAGCAGAAGATCCCTGCCCTCGAGTACCCCGTCGCCGACTTTGAGCGCATACAAAAAGTCAACGTCGTCGGTGTCTTTGTGACCGCTAAGCAGGCCGCCCGCGTGCTCGTCGGCCGCAAGAGCAAGGGCAGCATCCTGCTCATCTCCAGCATGTCTGGAGAGATCGCCAACCGCGTAAGTTTGTCAGTCTGTCTGAAAAGTGTGGACCCTGGCTGACATTCTCTGTAGGGATTGACTTGCAGCGCGTACAACACCAGCAAGGCCGCTGTCCAGCAAATGTGCAGATCCGTCGCCCAGGAATGGGGTCAGTACGGCATCCGCGTGAACACCCTCTCCCCCGGTGTAAGTTGGCCTCCATCTCATGCCACTCTCACTCGTCCATGTCTAACTCATCTGTCAACAGTATATCCGCACCGCCATGACCGACCAGCTCCTGCAGGCCGAGCCCGACGTCGAGACGACCTGGATGCGCGGTGCTCTGCTCCAGCGCCTCGGCACCCCCGAGGACTTCAAGGCTCCGGCCGTCTTCCTCCTGTCCGAGGGTAGCTCCTTCATGACCGGAGCCGACCTTCGCGTCGACGGCGGCCACTGTGCCTCAGCATAAACGACGTATTCTCATGTGAATGCGACCAAGAACAAGACCCCATGCATGATCGATGAGATCTTCGATGAGATTGGCTCCGTAATATGGCACACAGCCCCCCCCTCGGGAGCAACAACTCACTCGATGCCACCCACTCCTGGGTGTTCACCGCCGACGAGAGTCGCGTGGTGCAGACATGTAGAATCAGTATGATTAGAGCGAGCATTAATAGCGGTTTCTATTTCGTAGAAGAGAATGCAATCACTCAAAGCAGGGCCCTTCCTGCAGTAGACACAATCCTTTTTTTTTTAACCCACTTATTGATGTGAGTACGTGTGAGCCAAGGTCAGGGAGTTGAGAGTGTGGCGCCATTCTCACTGAGGTTGAGCCTCTCGATATCTCATATTATCAACATATTGTTCTGTGATGTCACGTTCAACTATAATCTCAGTCTTATGCTCGCGCATGAGTTCAATAGTCAGGTGTGAGGGCAACTACAGTCACCTAGCGTTCATTCGCGACACGTTGGAGGCGGCAGAATCTAAGCACTCTACCCTGGCAGAGAGACTTCGCGAGAGGGTTGATCCCTTTTTGAGGGAATTCCCGAACGTCTGAAAAGGGACGCCTCGGAACTTACTTAGCCACCCAGCAGCTTGCAGAGTTTGGCTGATCACTTGCACTTCGAGTTGTTTGAGCCACTGAGAATGCAGCGCATCCCGTCAGATGAAACGAAACCTTGAAAAGAGGCACCGCCCGGGCCAGTCGGATGAATGACGCGAGGTCTGGATGAAGATGTCGTCTAGACGGAGAACCTGCTCAGCTCTCCCTTTCTTCTATCTTTCCAATTCAAATCACCACTGGTCAAATTCAGTGAAAAAGAATCAGCTCAGTCGCTTCTACTGCGTTACCGAATGAGTGTAGCAGGCAGGTGTCATTCTCGATAAAGTTTCAAGAAACCTTTCCTTTCAAGTGCTCATACCATTCTGGTCTCAGCATGGGCAAGGGAAACAACGATTTCAAATCGACGCATTTTTAGTCTCCGTCCCATTAAACGTCGATCAACAATCCTACGACCTCTCAAAGCGCGCCTTTGTCACCGCCTCTCTCTGGTACTGACCTTTCAGCACTTGACGACGTGACTTTTTCCCGGAAGAAAAATGAGATTTTTTTTATGTTTACTTGCAGCGGCGGCCGTCGCCTTGGCTGCAAGCCCGGGCAGCCCGACGGAACCCCAACGCCATCTCCGTAACCCGGTCCCCGACACCACGCGAGATAATGGCGGCAGCCCGCGTCCAGGTCAGAGCCGCCAGAGCAAATACAACGTGTGCTGCAAATTCAATGCCGAAAAGACTAAATGCGTAAGTCGACTCACGGGCACCGGCTTGAGATGTAGATCAGGCCTTTGCTAATGAAAGCTTCCGCAGGTTTGCATAGCCCGCGATAAGTTTGTAAGTGTCATCTTTGACGAAGCTTGAATATCAACCATTAATTCTTCTACAGGACTGCGAGAGGGGAACCTGCTTAACGTCAGGCTCGGGTTGGACACTGGAGCCGGAGGGAGATCTTTGATTATACTTCACCAGAGATCATATCTCAAGTCATTGAGACCTTTGAACCGAGAATGCGGGTGCATTCCAAGGCAAATGGAACTCGGCAGCGGTCAATCATTAGCGTATCAAGGCTACATTTTGTGTATGCAAGCAAAAATAGGTCCTTGGGAAGCCTAGTTTCAGTAATTGAATTCACCAAGCCATCAACGAAGAGCTTCCATGCAAGAACAAACCCATGGTGATAATGATGCTCAAGTGTACCTATTGTGAGGTCGGCATAGAATCGGAGTCTATCGGCACCGAGCCCGACAGTTGGCAGGGAGAGACATACTCCGACTTTTCCGTGGGCTTGAGCATGCTGGACGCATGTGGTGGCTATTACAACTCCGAAGTCCATGAGGCTTATATCAACTTCATTGTGGACTACTGCAACCACTGACATCTGATGATCGCATAGCGCCTCACTAGCCCCGAACATAAGCGCTGAACTCCGAAGGATGAGAGGACCGTTGCATACTCTCGGGCCCGATTGAACCTTGCGCCGCCGCTAAATTGGAAATGAAAGGCTCAAGGACTATGATGTCGTCGTTGCTAGATCAAATTAGGCTACTATGCGACGATCTGGCTGTGGCTGTGCGGTATTCAGCCTAGGGCTGAGAACATCAGCCTGCCGCGTAATGGCTTTGGCAATGATCACTGGAGAGTTTCGATCCTTCAGAATGAATCGGAATTAACCGCACGACTGCACGGAGATGCAAGATGCCGTCAACAACGGCGCTTGAGGATATCAAGACTGTATATATGATGCCAAGCTTAGCTCTTGGCAGGAAGAACTCATCAGCACTTACTCGCTTAACCTCAATCAACATTTCAGATCGAACACTTACAAGATGAGAATTACCACACTTACCTCTATTTTTGCGGCCTCGCAGCTATTAGCTGGTGGTGAAGCATGCCCTTTCCACTTGAACGACGACGAGCACTCCTCACCATCCATCAACAATGTCAGGCGGTCCATGCCGACGAATAGCACCAAAACTGCTATTCAAGACATTCAGGTTTTTAACGGGAGAAAATTCGGAAAGCCCCAAACTGTTTGTCTCGATGATGGGCACATCATTGGCTTCGGCCGTTGCGCCGGGGCGAAGACGATTGTAAACGGAACCGGCAAGTTCCTCATTCCTGGCTTAATCGACAATCACGTCCATTTGACCGACGTCCGCTCCCTCGAAGACTACACTTCGTACGGGTGTACAACCGCCATGCACATGAACTGCGCAAACTTCACGCAGTGTGCTACCCTAGCGCGTCAGTCGGGTCTCGCGTCGTTCCTCTACGCCAGCATGGCTGCTGTTGGCAACGGCAGTCTGCACTCAAAACAACAAAAATGGTACCGCTAAGAATCCAGGAGCTTAATGTGGAAAAGATATTGAGCAGTTCGAGGGGATTGCTTGTTCAGCTTAGATAGCGGGGTGCTTATAGTACGAGCTAGACTGAAGACCTGTATATATACATATAGTGAGTTTGGTGTTTGCATGGTTACATACCTAGGTTCGATGGCTACGTGTTCGGGCTACTCATGTATAAATTTTTGATACAGAAGGGACATATGTATATTTGATTTTGAACCCTTGGCTTATGCAAGCAAACGAGAGTTGTGAATGGTTTTATAGGTATTCTCGAAGATAATAATCACCATATGTTCAACAGCGATTTACCTCTGCCGCCCAGGAATGATGCAAACTTTGAGGGTGTGACTTTTTGATCAGCCCACTCATCTGTTGGCCCAAAATCGACAACGCCGTTTGAGTGACGTTCCAAGAAAGTCTGTCGTTCATTGAATGTCCCGTTTACGCAGCCGATCCTTTCAAATGAAGGGACAACGGAACGTCTTGATAGACATCGAACCAGAAGTAATCCGAAAACTTCTCCTTTGTCTATGTATCCCACCAGAACGAACAAATCCCTTTGCTTCGAGAGCGCCTCCGAAATGTTATCATAACTTGAGGTTTCTTCCGTGCATGCATCCACATTTGTTGAGTTACCACAGTGGACATCGGCAGCTACAACCGTGTTCGGGTGCAGGTTTACCCCGGCAGGCCACCGAATCTCATACTGGTAACTACTCAATCTTCGGAAACCTTTCACTTTGAGAAGATATCCCCACAGTGTAATCGAGGCTGGCAACCTGGGGCCCGAGGCAAAGACGGACTTGGGGTTCGCGGTATACTGAGTTCTCAGAACTCTCATCAATGGGAGAGTATTTGGTTCGGGGTCTCGTCTGTTGTACCACGCCAGGCTGTACCTCTGCAGAGGATAATGTGCTTCCCCAGTTACCGATGCCCAGGACCAGGTCGGCATATTGTCCCTTGACATACGACAACTTGCACGTTCACCGGTCGTGTGCCACAACAAATCAGCGGCGAGGCTTTTGCGCCAGACTCCAGCCATATACTGATCTCCAGGTGTCGATTTTGCTGCTCGCGCAGCCAACCCAGCCAAGGCAGGCAGCCTGTCATTTGGTCTTGTCAAATGCAGCCTCGTGAACTCTTCTACAATATCTCCGCGCCAAGCTGCCTCGATGTTATAAGCGGATTGAGGGCCCTTTTTATCGACAGGCGCGAGATCAAGAGCCTTGGATCCTTTCAGAAGACTGCGCGCAAGAATAGTCCTCGGTTCATTCGTTGCCGAGCACTCACAGCTGCAAATAGAGCGGCACTCCCAGGCCATCTCTGACGGAGCAAAGTGGAGAGTCCGAGGAGAAAGAAGCCTCTCTTGGAATGCCCATGCTCTTGTCGAAAGCTTGCTGCGCATTGTGCGAAAGTTGGGATCCCACACCTGTGGGCTGTCGGCAGGCAAATTATTTAAGAACAGAAGCTGACGAATTCCTCTTCCATGGATAGCCCGGAAAAAAGTCATGATACGGGAGTTGGTATGCCAAGGGTCCTCTCTGACGGACGTGAACAATGTGCGTTCGCTCTTCTCTCAGAGGATTTGTGGTAAACGTCTTGCACTGGATGGCGATAGTCTCCCGTCTCTTATTTTGCGGGTGGAGAAAGCCAGCCAAGCTATCCTGTGCACCATCGGCACTGATCGTAAAATGGGCCTGGGAATAAATGTAGTTCATCCGAGTGGCATGCTTTCCCCAATCGGTCTCACAATCTTGAATGATGCAGAGTGAGTCGATCCAAAGATATTTGTAGCCTAGTCTTCTTGTGACATCCATGGCATCGGCAAATGTCTGGGGAATTGGCTGCGGAAATGTGACCCGAAACTTGTCAAAGCAAGAGAGAGTGGTTATCAATGGTGATACGCCGCCCCAGCAGTGACTCAAGGCAACGTAACGCCCTCTTTCTCCCGGACTTGGCAATTATAAGTAGGCGTCTGCACACGAGGACCCCACATCTATAACTCGGGGAGGCAACGGAGGCATCCCGATTGAAGAAGGACACTTGACATGTTTACCGGTCCCCGAGGTGCATTCATGTAGCCACAATTTGGCAAGCTCAAGCATCGAAGACGTGTGGGATTCAGATATGTCGTACGCCCTTCCGACACCGGGCCATGGAAAGTTATTGCCATCTTACGCAAGTCAGAACTCATGACGTTTAAGTTGAATTCATATAGCTCAGATGGCTTTCGACTTATGAATGACTTACAAGGAGTATCAAGTGGCAAGTAGAACTGAAGGGCGAGGCCTCCAGACTCAAGCCCTGAAGACCCCTCAGATCTGTAGCGTACGCCGGCAAATAATGGCCCTCGATCAATTTGCACCAAGTAAACGTAAATGCTGTCAGCATTTGAGAGGTCACTGGGCTGCAGAAATGCAGCGATCCCATCCCACAACACCTTGTAGCGATATCCAAATTCCTCGTCGGCAATATTTTCCCGCAACTTTGACAAGACCAAACATTCCTCCGGGTAAACGCAGCGCTCGTCATGCTTTTCGCCGGTCTCGGAGTCTTCGCCAAATGCGAACCTTTCCAGTTCACCATTTCTGATTACCCGAACGAACTGTAAAGGAGCCATTATGGGCAAAAGGCCGGCGTAAACTCCGCTAGTATGTGTAAACTTGTGATGCTGAGAAAAAGAGCGATTTTTGAACTCGACAAGGAAAAGAGTAAGCGACTACCCTCGCCCTTGATTGGTTGTGTGATTGATCTTATCCTCTTTGCTTATCGAATGTCACGATAACCGAATTATCTTCTGCTTACTTCCGAACAACATTAGGTAATGTCTTCCAGCCTAGGTTGCTGTTCCAAGAACATCAGATCTCGAAGTGGAAACGAGAAGGCCACTGAAAGGCTCCAATTACGTAGTTTTCTATCATAGTGATGGCCTTCAATGAAGTGGCCTTACAACTGTTTGACATCTAGGTAATTTGGCAAAGTAAACAGGCGTTGAAATCGCTGTGTTTCTGCTAGAGAAATTTGACCAAGAAAAAGAAAGAAAAACACTATGGAAGTCGCGCGCATCCCTGGGCTTTACGTGACCCATTGACGGCCAGCGGACAACAAAAACGCCAAAGTTCACTGTGTCAAGAGCTGAGATTTTCAGGCGACCTGGGAAACAGAACGTCAGATTATAAAAACGTCGTCGCCCCGGGAATAATTCACGTAAGGCCTCTTGGCATTGTCTGCCAAGACACCAAGCGGCCAAGGTGAGTGAAGCTTTGCGGCGTCGGCAACACGGAGAGATCTCCTTTCTTGGCCATGCATCCACCGCCATCCTCCACATCACGACGCGGGGGACTACCAGGTGGAAAAAGAAATGGATCACTGGGGGAAATGGGCTTCGTGCGGGGGATCAAGACTAGCGGCGCAGGTCGAACGCATCCGATTGTCGGCTAGTTTTCTCCGGCGACAGCGGTTGAGAAATCCCATCAATCACTTCCTCGCGTGGAAGAGACGGTGCAGTCGACCCTGGAGCCGATATGCAGGCCACCTGCACAATCTCCGAATCCACCTCAGCCAACAAGCCTCCCTCTCCATCTTCCCCAACTTCTCACAACACCGCAATGGGGTTGCGGTTGGTCCCCCAAAGCGTGGCCGGGCTGTGGCCCGGTGCAGCGGTCTGCTGATTACGCGGATGGACTGATGCAGGCGATGAACGGCAGGAGAAACAAGGGCATGATAGGTGGAATGGAACGCTGTGGTTTCTCCCCTCGTGCAGCATACGCTTGGTTATTTCCAGATGGCTGGGTGAAGCGAGACTAGCTTCATATCGGCCCCTGCTATCTTACCCCGACTTTGGGGAAATAAACAGCACGTTTGGGGTCGTGGTGGTGTTGGTCATGATGATCTCTTGAAAATGCGGGAAAAGAAATTGAGGAGAGCTGTGCCAACGTCGCTTGGCGATGCAGGTCCAATGCCAAGCAGTTCGAGTATATGAAGAGACTCGGCCTCACAAGAATTGCAATGGATGGCTGATCACCTCTCCCGAGCAGCCCTTTCCCTTGGCATCTCACTTGGCAACCCTCCTCGACGTGTGTGTTTCCTCCTCCTCGTCCAATCCCACACGCAGCCATGAGAGTCTCATCCCTCCTCGCCACCTTGGCCGCTGCTGGCACTGCGCTCTCGAGCGCAATTGAACTTCCGGCCGGCGTTCCTCGTAACATCCAGGAGTTTCGCGAGAAGCACCCTTACGAGAAGCGCGGAAAGGACTGCCACCGCAAGACCTACACCATCCGCGCCTCCAAGAACGACCTGGACGACATCTCTGATGAGTTTGTCGAGGGTCTGAAGAAGGCCAACAACGGCGGCACGCTCTACCTCCCCGCCAACCAGACTTTCATCATCGGCAAGCCGCTCGACCTGACTTGGCTGAATGATGTGCACGTTCACTGGGAGGGTGAGATCAAGTTCACCAACGACACTCCCTACTGGCAGGAGAATGCCTTCACCCACCCTTTCCAGAACTCCATCATGTTCTGGAAGTGGGGTGGCAACAAGGTGAAGCTGTACGGAGAGGGTGTTCTCAACGGCAATGGCCAACGGTGGTGGAACGAGTTCGCGGGTCTTGAGTAAGTCTCCTGCGTTATACTCCGAAGGCGTTCGAGGTTGCTGACAGTTCGAAGGATTCTTGACCCTGACAACACTTACCTGCGTCCTATCCTGTTCTACGCCGAGAACGCGACTGGCCTGTCTATGGAGGGCCTCCACCTCAAGGACTCGCCTTGCTGGACCACCTTTGTCGTGACTTGTAAGCACAAAGCGCCGTACAGAATCTTGTGTGTACACAGCTGACATCCTCCTCAGCCAAGGATATCTCCTTCAAGGACGTCATTGTCACCGCCGAGTCCAACAACGCCACTGCCCTTCCCAAGAACACCGACTTCTTCGACTCCCTCAATGTCGAGGATGTCCGCGTGGAGCGCACCTGGGTTAACATCGGCGACGACTGCTTCTCGCCCAAGTCTAACGCCACCAACATCCACGTTGACACCATGTACTGCAACGGTACTCACGGCCAATCCATGGGCTCCCTGGGCCAGTACGCCGGCGAGAAGAGCTTCGTCAAGGATGTCGTCATCGAGAACGTCTGGATGCTCAACGGCCAGCACGGCGCTCGCCTCAAGACCTGGGCCGGCCCTAACGTCGGCTACGGTTTCATCGACAACGTCACCTTCCGCAACTTCTGGCAGGCCAACAACGAGTACACGGCCTTCATTGACTCGTGCTACTTCAACATCAATGCCTCAGTCTGCGAGCAGTACCCTTCGCAGATGAACATCTCCAACATCTTGTTTGAGAACTTCTCGGGATATAGCAGCGGCAAGTATGGCCGTGCCGTTGCTAAATTGACCTGCTCAACCAACCCCAACGCTGTTTGTGATAACATCCAGTTCAAGAACTTCAACATCACCACACCCTGTGGCGGCGAGCCTGTCATTCTATGCGACGGTATCAAGGGCGGCATTGGCATGCCTTGCATCCCGTCCAACAGCACTGAGGCCAAGGAAGCCCTGGCGGCCAAGTGCACAACGGCGTTGGCTGAGGCTACGCCGTGGGTTGTCAGACCCTATGACGCTTAGAGATGATGTTTCCATAGAAGGCACAGACGGTTCACGGGTTATGATGAAAAGCGGCGGCGGATTTACTTCAAGTCGTTGATAGCGACATAGATTCATGTACAAACTTTAACCAGCAAATACAATTTTGATATCCACGGTCCGAATTGCGCCAGTCCCAGCCCCAAAATGACACAATTACAACTTTGAGTCTCTACAAGAAAGCAGCTGCACCAACAAAGCCGGCGGCAGCGACAGCAGCAGCAACCATGCCGGTCTCACGAGGACCGGCGTTCTTGGTACCAGTGCCTCCAGAACCACCAGCCGTGCCCGTCGCCTTTGAGCCACCGGAGCCGGCGCTGGTAGCTGTGCAGACGGGAATCTCGGTGGTGAGGTCCGTGAGAGTGGAGCACTGAGAAAGGGCAGAGGCGATGGAGGCCGAGTTGGCGTCGACCCAGCTGAGGACTGCAGAGGTGTAGCTTGCGTAGTCGGAGCTGAGATCGGAGGGGACAGTGACGCTGCAAGGGTCCGTCTGGGTCGAGGCTGTCATCTCGTAGGAAACGAGCTTGGGGGGAGGCGTAGGCGCGTTGGAGTAGACGGTAGCCAGGGCGTTGAGACAGGGGTCGGCCGAAGCGTCGGTCTGGCGCGGGAGGATATCCCGGCGAACACGGTCCGGACGGACGTCCATGACGGCGACAGCCGAGCCGGCGAGGGCGGCGACGAAGGTGATCTTGGCGAGCATCTTGACTGAAGAAAGGTGGGTTGTAGGAAACGAAACTGATTTAATGAGCGTTGACAGTAGAAGTTTGAGAGATGCAATGTTTGTCGGGCTGAGTTGATGACGATTAGAAACCAGCCATAACGGAAGACCGGCAACGCTCAAGTTAAATAGATTCTATCCACGATGAGTGCCCCTGATCCTCAACGTTGGAGCCTAATTTCACACAGCAAAAATCAGGACAACTCCGACGCGCCGGATAGCCGCCATGGAGGACGTGCACTTCCTAGTGGCAGTCTAGTTCTGACATGATGGCGTTGTGAATATGACAGGAACGTCAAGAGATCATAGCCTTGGTGTGGTGATGGAATTAGCATGGCCACCGGCGTGCACACGGATGTCAGGCAACCGTCGACCATTCCCTTGGGGATGCCAAACCTTTCAGCTAGAGCAGATCTTTTCCATGTTTCATCGTGCCATTCTGCCTGGCTTTACCATGAAGAGCAATCTGAGTGAAGTAGCAATGAGCTTAAAGGGTTTAGAGTCGTTTCGACGAGGCATTCAGGGGAGGTGGCTTAGCTAGTTATCAGGCTAGACGGCATCAGGGCTAGGGGTGAACCAGATCGGCTGCCCAGAGCCGAGCGATTATGGGAAAATGACGATGTGTGTCAAGGTCCTGATTCATGCCAGAAAGAGAAGTATAGAAGTTGAGCTGTGGGGAAGATACTGCGTAGCAACGGGATCGCAAGGGACGTTGCTCGTCCTCATATGCCTGGCTGGCTTTTGATGCGATGAGCATGGGATTCAGAATAGACAACCTAGGTACATCTGACCTTAGGTAGTGTATGTATGTGTCGCGTTGCTTCTAATAACAGACAAATTTCAACCAATACGCCTTCGCTGACCTCTTTGACAGTTCCTCATGTCTTCCTCGGCTGATAGAAGTTCAAGCCGTGACAGAGTCAGCCCAGCAGCTGATGTCTTCAAAAATTTGGGGGTGATGTTTTTCAGCCACCGCATTAAACCAATGGTTCAGCCCTGCGCTAAAATTCTTGGCAAATTTAAGCATTCAGATATGCCCAACGGTCAGCGACTGTGTGGCGTCAGCTGAGACTCCTCGAATTCCCTTTCTCAGAGGCTTTCCCGAAACGGCAATCAGCTGGGCGAACGAGTGTAAAGTAGCCTGCGCCTTACAAGGCATCAAGATTAAGTTCTTTATCTACAATCAGGCAAGAATCTTATTGCGTTTATTGAGGGTAAATAAGCAGAAAAGGGTCTATCTGTGCGTGAAATACACCAAACCCACTTGCAGGATCTCTGAGTGAGGACTATACCTCACTGTTGCAGTCCAACGATGCCAACCTTGAGAAACTCTGGGTTGTTCTCGATGTTTCTCTTGATATCTCCCGTTCTCAATTCATCAATATCCCAGGCAGCCCAGACGAAGCGACCATGCAGGAACCGAGCTTCGTCTGAAGCCGCCCACACAGCAAAGTGACCACCCAGCTTCTCTACACGAGGAAGTCAGTCAGTCGGATTCCTTCGTCGCATAAATGCCCATGAGAACCACTCACCATCATCAAATGGATAGATGTCTCTGGGAACATAAGACTTGAAGATGTCCGTGTAAACAACACCCGGGTGGAAGTTGATGATTTGCATCTTCTCAACAGGCGTATCATTGGCGATTCTCTGCAGGAGCATGGTGCCCGCGTTTTTGGTCGTGCTGTACGCGGGCCAAAGAGCCGCCTTGGGGAAGTTATGGGTAGCTTCAGTTGAGACGCTGACGAGGAACTATCATGGTTATTGATGTCAGTCATACTATTCAAGCCAACCTGACCGGGAGTCGCATGAAACACACCTTTTGACGATTCTCGCCTGCCTTCTGTTTGTAGAACCTCTCGGTAAAGTCGAGGTGGGATCGCACATTGACAAGGTACTGGCTCCAGACCTCATCGCGACCCAGCTCCAGGATGGGGCTACCAGCCGAAACAATTGCAGCATTGAGGACCAGCACATCAACAAAGATGCCATGGTTCTCGAAGCTCTTCCAAAGCGCATCCGTCTCGCCAAGATCGCCTATATCAGATTGGCGGCCCTCGATCTTTACAGAAGGATACTCTTTGCGAAGCTGCGATGCGGCTTCGTCGAGGACGTTCTGGCGCCGGCCGAGGATGATGATGTGTTTGGCACCGGCTTGGGCGAACCCCTGCGCAATGGAGAAGCCAATTCCAGCGGAGCCACCGGTGATAACGACCGTCCTACCGGCTTGAGACAGCTCTGGGCGAGCAGGGTCGATAGTCGGATAGGTTGTCTTGTGGGTGGTCTTGGTGAAGGTGCTGCCGTCTTGACCGGCGGTTTTGGCAAAGAGGGTATCCATGGCTGTCGAATCTTGTTAAAAGGCGTTGGCTGCGATTGCGTAGTCGAATTGATCGAGTTTGAGCGCGCTGATACTGTTGCGGGAACCCTCACTTGAAGCCAACTGAAGATTCCCTTCTCTTATACCAACGACTGTAGCCATCATCCATCTACACGATCACGATCACGTCTTGCGTCGCGAGAATTCGCTCGCCAACAAGTGAGCTCCGTTTTGTCATCATCGGAAGCACTCATCAAAAATTGGTTGGTTGTTCCTCTGGAAAAAGAGCTTTGTAAGAACATGCGGCCGCTTTCCCGCCAAGCCCCGCAAGAAACCCGACGGAACTTCCGCAAGATTCCCGCAAACTTGCCGCCGGAAACCCGCAAAACCCGCACGAATCGGCCGCGCCCACCGCCAATGCTCCGGCTTACGTCTTCGGAGCTGACAAACGTCAGGCCTCTGCTGCAACAGCCACATTTGTCCTCCATCCCGCTTCTCAATCATCAGTAACGTTATTTCGTGTTAACGACGACCCCGCTAGAGTAAACAATCGTGCAAGAGCACTTCCCGTCGGATACCAGTCGGGGCTCTGCTTTCATCCGCACCGCCCGAGATCCTTCTCTATTGCATCGCGCGATGGCGCGCATTTCCAAGCAAAAAGCATGCATAGCCTGCACTGAATCCAAGCGCCGCTGCGATAAGGGGCTCCCATCGTGTACACGGTGCGACGATCGGGATGTCGACTGTCACTATCCTGTCACCAAGCGCCGACGGCCCCGGCCCCACGAAGCCGTCGGACTCTCAGAAGCAGCCGTTTCATCTGCGGCGGCGGTAGCATCACCAGACCTCTTCTCTCTTGACGCCGGTCCTCTATCCATCGGACTGGGAAGCAACCCGTGGATCGACTTTGGAAACCTCCCTTCCGACGTGAACACCGCGCAACCCGCCGCCGCACCTGTCAACCCACAAGCATCCGCCCCTCTGCCGCAACAGGCCCCCAACACCACAACCTCAGACACAGACAGAGATCCGGTCGCACGAGACATCGCCCGGAGCAAATGGTTCCTCGCCCCTTCGACATGGCGCATCGACCACTTACCAACGCCCCCACGAAACATCTACCCGACCTCGGTCCTGACAAACTTCACCCGCGGCCTCCAGACTTGGGTCCACCGCTGGGTCCTGCACGGCCACAACCCCTTCATTCATCGTAGCATGTACGCAGAAGGCAACTACTTCCCCTCATGTCTCCAAGACGCCTTCACCTCCGCGTCCATGTACCACCACAAGACACCCCAAAACGAAGCTTTCGTCTACCGAATCCTCGACGAGAGGGTAACAGCCATGATGGCATCCCAGCCCGTCACGGACGAGACATCCCTCTCCGTCCCGCTTCTAGAAACACGAGACCACCTCGCAAGAGTCCAGGCCCTCTTCGTCTACACCGTCCTCCGCCTCTTCGATGGCTCCATAAGCCAACGCGCCGCCGCCGAGGTCCACCTCCCGACCCTGTCCCTCTGGTGCAGACAGCTCTGGGACTCGGCCTCCCTCGACGCCAACGCCCTCTCGGAGAACCTTGTCCCCGTCTCGAAATACTGCAACGACATGTCCGCCCAACGAAACAACCCCCGGGACGAGGACGACACCTACGACTCGGACCTCTCAACCTACAACCTCTGGGTCCTCTCGGAATCCGTCCGCCGCACGTGGCTCATCGTGACGTGCACCGTCGGTGTCTACGCCACCCTCAAAGGAAGCTGGTCAGAGTGCCCCGGCGGAGCTCTCTTCACCGCCCGCGCAGGCCTCTGGGACGCCCCGTCCGCCCCGCGATGGGCGTCTCTCTGCAGAGAGCTGGCTGCGGGGAACAAAGACGCGTACGAGCGTTTGACGCGGGAAGAGACTCAGACTGGTGGTGTTGGCGGGACATGCTGCGATGGGACCTTCTTCGTTCCGTCGTTCCATTCCGAGGGCTTGTTTCGCAACGCTGCTGCCGCCGACGTGGACGAGTTTGCGAGGCACCTGTTCACCATCATCTGGGGTCTTGACCGAGTTGAGAGTTGGGCTTTGAACACGGCGTCGGCGGGGGAGGTTTGTCTTACTTACTAGAGTATGCCACATGTACAATCATTGACACGGCGTTGGGCGGTTGACCTTGTAAGGTGTCTCACATCTTCAGAATCAAGAACAAGTAACAATCAACGTATATACATGTACAACTTTTTCATGCCAACAGTGTGACAGGAGATGACATGGTGCATAAAACAGCTTCCATTTATTTGCAAGGCATGATCATTACCGTCAACGCCCGTCGAGGCAGGACCAGACACTTCGACATCTAGGCCTTTTGCGTTCCCCTTACCTTACTATAATCAAATTTCATTCGAGACAACCGAGCACAAATTTTCCTACTCGTCGTCCTCTTCAGCCTCCTCTTCTTCTTCCGCTTCCTCCTCGGCCTCCTCAGCCTCCTCCTCGGGTTCTGCGGGTGACTCAGTGCCGTTGACCGCCTTGACCTCAGTCACCTCGGTGGCAATGCCGCCCTCCTTCTCGAGCCTCAACCACTCATCCCACTCAGGGAAAAGCTCCTCGTCCTCTACGGGTGCGCCAATCATCTTAGACACGCGACCCTTCTTGCCCTTGTCGAGGCTCTCCTTCCACTCCTTGACAACCTCTGCCGTCAAACTGGGCTTGTATGTTTGCGAGAACAGGACAGCCTCGGCTAAGCGGCCGGTCTTGGTGAGGATCTCCACACAGCCAGCGACATCACCAAGCAGCCATTGACAACTGAAGGCGACGTTGTGAGCACCAGCCTCCTGGGCCTGCTCGGCCAGTTTTGAAAGACCACTGCGGTCGGAAGTAGAGGAGTAGAGCAGGAGGAGGGATCCAAGATCCTTGGCATGAGTAAAGCACTCTTGTGCGACGGCGACCTGCCATCCTGCAAGAGCGGCATCACCGACTGTCTTCCACTTGTGCTCGACGTCAGCTTCCCTGGCGAGCTCAAGAGCGGTGTCAAGCTGGCCCAGACCAAGGGCAAGCTCGAACTTGTGCTCGGGGTCGGTCGCGACCTCCAGTGCCAGCTCCTTGTGGCCCTGGCCCTCCAAGAAGCGCGCAATCTTGTTAAGCTGATCCGCGGGAATTGTTGGCAGAAGCTCCTGTGCCGTCTCCATATCGTCACGGAGGACCAGAGTCTGGTACTCGAGGACGGGCAGGGACAGGGCAAATGAGGTAACGGCAACATCCTTGTCGGCAAGGTAGATCCTGGAGTCGCGCTGAATGTAGCCCAGGATGTACATGGACTGGTCAAAGTGAGAGACGGTGTAGGTCTGATCACCAACGAGGTAGTTCAAACGGTTGGTGCTGTTGGTGTAGAGGAAGCAGTCGCCAACCCACTCTCCGGTGCGGACGCTGTTACCAAGTCAGTTAAGATCATTGCCAGTTGAGCGAGCGTCCTACCTCTCGTTGATATCGGTAATGACCTCAAAGGCGGCCTCGACGCCATCCTCATCGGCTTCGCCAGACTGAACGCCCTCGACGTAGGCCTCACGTGAAAAGCGGAGGACGTAGAAGGTGTCTTCGCATGCGAGAGCAACAAGCTCACCGCTGTCGGACCAGTACACCTATGCCTATTAGCATTCGTCCGCAACACGTAAACCATATCCAACATACCTCTCTCGGCTCAACCTCGATTCTTCTCACAAGGCCGCCGGTTTGCCAGTCGAAGAACGAGATACCACCCTGGCCCTTAACACCGAGCAGAACACCGCCGGTGAGGCCGTCGGCCTGGAAGCCAACATCGAGGCCGCCCGACTTCTCAACAAAGTTCTTGTAAACCTTGACGCTCGTCGCCGACTCGCGGATGGCGAAGTCGTTGGTGTTCTCCTTGGCCGCCCAGACGAAGTCCAATGCAGAACCGAAAGCCTTGTTGCGCCATGCCAGGGCTGTGTAGATGATGTACTCGCCGTCACCGCAGACAGCAACAAATCGTCCGTTGGGGTTGTGGAGGAGAGTCGAGGGGTACACTTCGCAAGTGCCCATTTCCTTGACGGGGAGGGAGATGGGCTCGTTGTCCTTGATAGAGGCATCTAGGCTTGTTTGTTAGCGACTATTGCAAAGACCAAGAATGGCCATAACCTACCTCCACCCTTGATGATGGCCGAAACGACCTCGTTGTGGCGGGCCCAGATGAGCTTTCCTGAAGCGTCCATGGAGACGGCAGGCTCCTCGCGACCAAGCTTGACGACGACCGCGCCATCATCGAAACCAACAGCGACGCCCTGCTTGCCCTTCTGGTAGGAGACACACCATGCGCGCTCCAGGCCGTAGTTCAGAGATTGCTCGAAACGGTAGGTGTTGGCGTGCCATATCCTAATGGTGCCGTCCTCGGATCCGGAAATGATAACTGGCAATTCGGGGTGGTAGCACGCGAAAGAGACGTTATTCGTGTGGCCCTCGAGGGTGGCGATCAGAGACTTGGTGGTGTAGTCCCAGACCTTGACGGTACGGTCGTCGGACGTTGTCAGGAGGTAGGGCTTGTCGGAGTGAGGGTAGTAGTCGACGTGGTTGACGCCCTTGGCCTCGTGGGCCTCGAGGGTGAAGTTGGGGGTCGCGGAGCCGAGGCTCCAGATCTTGACGGTGCGGTCCAGGGAGGCGGACGCGAAGGTGTTGGTGTCCTTGGGGTTGATGGCCAGGCCCATGACATAGTGGCCGTGACCCTCGAAAACCTGCACGCACTTCCAGCCCTTCTCCCAGTCCCAAAGCTTGATCGTCATGTCATCGGAGGCGGTCAGGACGAAGGGTTGTGTCGGGTGGACGGCGATGGCTCTGATGTAGTCGGGGTGAGCCTCGAAGGAGGTAATCTTCTCTGAGGTGTTGTAGTTGTATACGCGGATCTGGAAGTCATCGGATCCGCAGACGATCCAGTTCTTTCTTGCGACGAATCGGCCAGCTCGCACAGGGACGTCGGTGAGCTCGAAGGTCTTGACGATCTGCTGGGTCTCGTAGGACCAGATGTAGACATGGCCGCTGTAAAGTGTCGTGAGAATCCATGGCTCCTGGGGGTGGAAGTCAATGCCTTTCACCCGCTCGCTGCGGGCGAACAATTGACGCTGGAGGCCGAGGTCAGTTTTGGAGCTATTCAGGAGATGACAGACTGGCGACAGCTGTGGAGCTATCGCGAACGCTGCCAAGGAGCTGCCATTCCCATGCGACAGAGAAAGCTCTGGGGATTAGATTGAGATGAGACGTACCTTGACGTCGACCTTCATCGTGAACACCTATACAGATACCAGCAAGGGAGGAAGGGAAAGGTGATCCTGTCCTCGAAAGGCGAAGTGGGGTGGGATATGCGGCGCTGATGACGACTCTCACGATGGGCTCATGTGTCGCGTTTCGTGGAAATCGAGTAAGCAGTTGGTGTATTAGAGTAGGCTGCTGGAAGCCGGTCGCGGAGGTGGATTGGGAAGCCGCAGGAAGGTGTGTCGTGGTGTGTCGTGGGAATTGATGGCTTCCAGAGCTATGGCAGTCGCAATTTTGGCCAGGTCGGTATTTCGAGCTTCAACAGATGTGTCCCTACCGCGAGTTCAGGAGCTGATTGGTGCCTGACTACATGTGGCTTTTGCCTAAGGCAATCACAATCAAGCCACGCACCACGCTCCCTATCACTGTTCCGCACCAAAAGAGACAGCACCAGCCACAGCATCTTTGGACGAGCGAGCATCAGCCACACTACCCCCACAGGGTTCAATGGCCGTACCAGTGCCACCACCTGTCGCTGGGCACTTACCTAGTACAGCTGCGCTTTTATTGTCTTGGGGCGCGATGTCCGTTTGTGTAATCTCACGATAACTTCACTCACACACTACCAGTACTACTCATTTGCACACATTTCTACACCGCACTGGCTAGGGACACTCATATCTGTAGGAAATAATACCTGTGAATTGCCAAGTAAGGAGATCAAACCTTACAAACGTGAGAGACTATTGTCATATATAGTTACGTTACTTTGAGATCTTGTGATTCAATTTGGTATTGAACATGCCAAGTCCTAATGACTCGGCCACCAACCTGATGAGTTGTAGTGACTAACAAAACTGATGCGCCCAAAGGGCTCTATGTCCCTGTATTCCAAAACGCCGCGCCATTCCCATGATATGCTAAACTCCAAAAGATTCCCGATGCCGTTATCATAAAATTGCTCAAAGGTGAGGACCTTGTAGTCACTCCTCGCTGTCAGCCTGGACCCTGCGGACAACCTCGACAAGCATGGGGTGAATCTTCTCGCTAGCGTGGATGCCGCAAATCTTGGTGACAACATCCTCGGGACCATTCTCAGACATGATCTGAGCAAGTTCCTTGCTCTCATCATCTCCCTTAACCTCCTGGAAGCGGAAAGCCATCTCCGCAGCACGGAGGAGGGCGGAGCAGTCCTGTCCCTTCTCGGCGAGCTCAGCAGCAGGGCCGACAAAACGCTCCTTGCGGCTAAGCTTGCGGAGCGGGGCACGGCCGACACGCTCGACAGCATCCTCGAGATGAGGGTTGCCGATGCGGCGAATGATCTTGGCAGCGTATTCGCGCTGGGCCTTCTCGTCAATGCCGTGCTTGCTGATGATCAGGTTGCTAGTCTCCTCGAGAGCCTTGCGAACCTCGGCCATGATGGCCTTGTCCTGGAGGGCGTCGTAGACAGTACGCTTGCTACGGTTGTAACCGTGGTAAGCAGCAGTGGCATGACCGGTGTTGACGGTGTAGAGCTTGCGCTCGATGAAGGGGGCGAGCTCATCGACCCAGTTGATGCCCTCGATGCTGGGAATCTGCTCGAAGGGAGTGCGCTCGACAACCCACTCGTAGAACTTCTCGAGGGTAACGTCCAAGCCGGCGTCAGGGTCCTGAGCAGGGACGATACGGTCAATGGCAGAGTTGGCGAAGCGAGCACGCTCGTGGTAGCCCTCAAGACGGTGGGGGGCGGTGTTCCTGGGGTCCTTGATGTGCTGGGCAAGGGTGTCGGTAGCACCAATGGCGTTTTCGCAAGCAATGACGGCAATGGGAGCCAGGTTGCTGGGTCGCTTGTCGATACCCTTAGCGATGACAGGGGCGATGAACTTCAGGATGTTCGGGCCGACAGAGCAGGTGACAACGTCGGCGGTGGCGATCTCCTCGACCAAATCAGCCTCATGTGTTTTTGAGTTGATGGCGCGGTAGTTTGTAATGACGTTCTCGTTAGTGCCCTCGGCGCCAACCTCAATCACACGATATGAGGGGGTCTCGTTGAGCTTGTTAATGAGAGCATCGGCGACATCGGCAAAGACGACCTCGTAGCCGGAGTTGTGGAGGAAGCAGGCGACGAATCCACGGCCGATGTTGCCGGCGCCGAAGTGGACGGCCTTCTTGGTTTGTGTTGTTGACGACATATTGGATGTGTGTATAATGCGGTATTGGGGAAATAAAGATGTTGGTACAGATAATCCGACTTAGGAATCTTGTGTAGGTGTGTAGAGTTTATGGTGTTTGGATGAGATCGAATGAAGTTGGGTGATGGTTTGATGGGATGCTCCGAAAAGAAGTAGAAGTGTCGGGGGAATCAGGTAAACTTATATTTCGGGAGACTTCGCCTTCACAGAAGGACGCCCACGATGTAATCAAGTGCGAGTGCCTACACTACAAGAAGGCGGCATGGGATGGCCTTGACGTGTGAAAGGCTCATTTACAGTGGGGGCACCGGCTCAAAATGGAAAGCATGAGGGGAGTGGATGCAAAGGAGGGGGGGACCCATGCGATACGTCGCAGTGACAGCACGTATCCATGACCACTATGTAAACGTCAGTGTACGAATACGTACCGGGCAGAAGGAGGGATCGGGGGGCGTGAGACTGAAGGGAGAGAGGGGACCACCCCGGCTCCTTGGCTCCTGACTCCCTGACTCCTGAGGCAGACACCTCCCTCACTGCTGCGTGTCAAGGACAGACCAAGGACGGGATGGCTCAGGGCAATGACATAACGCCGCATCATCCCCATTATTTCCTGCCTTTGGCGCGAATAGACAGCGCGCCTCTTCCCCTTCATCCCGTCACCCTGCCCGCATTGAAACGGACCGGCGTCGAATTAGCTCTCGACTGCGGCCCTTCGCTGAGCAGTAGGGCCAACGAGCATGCAGCATTTCGTCAAAGAGCCTTGCCGTGTCCTCTGAACAGGTCTGTACCGGTACTTTCACCAGTACAGCCCGCCATCTCCACTGAGGGGAGGGGGGTGTCAGCCGGGAAACACACAATGAAGAGGGGTGCAGTTCCTCCGTTGGTTCGGGATGGGATGGATGTGGATGAATGGGGATGTGGATAAGGCACGAGGGAACCGACGACGTGCTGCCTTTCGTAGGGTCGCCGTGGGTATTGGTAGGCGCCCCTTCGTACTGTCGTTGGACCAGATTTAGTGGTTGCATTTTGAGTACTGGCAAACGGCTGGAAAGGACATCTCAAGCTTTCCGTGTTGATGCTGCAACATGCCTGCTTCTGATGTTCGGTCCTTGCCTCTCTTTTCCTCGTGCCCATCAGTCTGGATGGTGGGATCTCTTCCATCTTCATGCCCGTCAGAAAATAATGGCTCCACCGGCGCAGAGAGAGAGTAACAGCAATGGCAACCTAGAGAGGCGAGGCGAGCTGAAAAGGGTCACCCGTGAAGAATCACAAGCATGGCATGTGGTGAGCGCTTTAGCAGCTGGTGTGCCTCAAGTGCGTGTGTGAGAGAGTGGTGGTGTGGCACATCGCTTATGACTCCAACAAGGAGCATATGCCAGAACGCCCAAGGCCTTAGCATATCCGCACTATCACTTCAAAATAGACCAGCCGAGACACTGACGCTGGCTTGATCATCACCGTGATTGAACGCCTGCGTTGCTTGCTTGCTTGACATGCCTGGCCTGTCTGCGGGATGGCTATATCCTTCACTGAAAGGATATACCGTACGCCCGCTCCGAGTACCTCAGCCCCTCTGCTGCCCCTCCCGAGGGCCCGTGGTCCGGGTGTTGATGGGTGGGCGGGCGTATGGGTGGATGAAAGCGATGCCGGTTCCGTCCGGTCTGGAACCACGAGGACCCTGAAATGAGTGCAACATGGAACATGTGGTGGCCTGGGCCGCAATGATGATCAGTACCTGATGGCATAGCATGAGTACCAGCACCACCTCAAGTCTCTCGCGTGGACTTATCCAAAGCGGGCGGCCAGTGTGTCGAGCAATATCAACGTTGGCTCATGAAGGGGGAAGGCCATGGCTGGCGAGTGGCCGAGGTAGAGGGATTTTTGTGCGTTATCGTGGCATCGGATCGGGATGAAAATCAATCGCAATCGTGGATCAGCAGTCTGTTACCGATAGGTCGCACTATTGGGTGTCAGGGACTGGCGCTTCCGTGGCCTGTTCCTGAATCTCCCTGCGCCCGCCTCACGATGAATGGTCGGACGGAGCGCCGAAGGCGCCGAGATACCATGGTGAAGATTTGAGGCCAAGGCGGCATTGGCAGAGTGTATTTGGAGGACGCAACGTCAAATGACGATCGCGTCCTTTGAACGCTCCTTGCGGTAATTTTCGAAAGGGCCGGCCTGCAACCCGAGCAACAAAATTGGTCCAGAAACCATGCGATGCCACGTCCGTCAATCAAGCGCAAACTTGTCAGAGAATCGCTAAATGCAGTCTGTATACCATTAATCGGAACATGAGCGGGGGTGACTCGGCTGCCCTGGCCGCCGGGCTGAATGAGCATTGAAGATGGGCTGCGGACAAATCAACATCAACAAGTGCGTGCCATGGATCATGGAGTGATGGGTGTTGCGAATGGTGAAAGGCCCCTCTTCGGTTGATTTTGGCAGACTGCCCCTCATTCTGCTCGGCGTCGCCTTGCTTGCGCCTTGCCCCGCGCCCAGCCCCCCCTGGTCTTCTTCAGTGTCGATGGGTGGTTGCAACTCTGATTTCAGCCATGAAACGGGACGGATTCCCGCGAAGGAGGTTATCTGAGGATTGGGGTGATTACGGCGGCGGTTGTTCGTCGGCTCGCAGGAGCGCTCCGTCAGGGATGGGCGCCACAAACGCTTCGGTTTGATTCGTGGAGGGGACGAGATGGCGCCACTTTGGTGTTTGCTGTCGCGGCGCCCAGGCGAGGAGGCCCCGCAGCTGCTCGCTTTATTGACGCCGACGGTGACGAGACGGGCATGATGCAGCGGAGATTCGGAGAGATGGTGAATAGGCATACCAGGACAGTTGTAGGGCACGTATCCGTAGCGTATCCGTACCGACATGGCTGGACAAGTGGATATGCTGCGGATTCGACCGCAGGTTGTTTGGTGGGTTCAGGTTGTGGGTTGTGGCTCATTGGACTGGTGGTTGACGGGTGTTGATAAGACGACTTGTGGAATGTCACCGCAGCTGCATTCGACCTGGAAAGACGGGGACGGACGAAGGGGCAAAGTCTGTGAAATTGACGAGCCGACGTGGATGCCGTGGGCGAGGTACATTGTGTGATAGTCCGATAGTGAGTGTAGTTCGTTGGTGGAGAGCCTCCGGTTGCTGATTGGGGCACTGTTCGCCGACGAACACCTGCAGGGAGGGTGCAGTTTGCTGCAAGTTCATGACCAAGCAAAGACCACCGACAACAACCAGACAATGAGATTTGGTCCTTGCTGAGCCCGAGATGAGCCTCGATCTGGCGGTATTGCTGCGGCGATGAGTGGTTGGGCTTGCAGGTCAGGGTGCCCCGCGCGGTTGGAAGAGAAGAAATGGCGAAAGGATGATGGGTATTTGCGGCCACTCCCATTCTGCCACAAGATTGTGCATTTGGTGTTGACCCTGGTTTCCGTTGTGTCACCGATACGATGGCGATTGCGTCCCGTCGGCGGGCCTTGAAGCCAGAATTCCAGTTCACGATGCTCCCCATGCTTTTCGGAGGATGAGGTACCTGGCGATGGGCGAGACCTCTCGAAAGTGCTAGAACTTGTACTTCTCCACGTTGCGCAGGGCAGAAGGACACCTCCACCGGACCCAATACTGTGTTCTCGGTGGGGTCCGTGGCCATCGGGTCCAACGTCTGTTTATCGACCATTCGTCGGGTCGTGGATATGGGTTGTACCTGCCACCCATTTGGTGGAGTGGAGATACAAATCGACGAATAATCGACGTTTTCGAATCGTGAGCAAGTGCCCGCGAGACGACGGCCCGTAATGTCATGCCCATGTCCTTGCTGCCTGAGGAACTTTAAGCAGTGGGAAGGCACGAAGGCAAGGCAGTTGGTGCGTGCTTTCCCTTTCCCGACTTCTTCCTGAGACGGCAGGAGGCAGGTGGGACTCGCAGTCTCACGGCGCACCCGAAGCTTCCGTTTGCGGTGCGGTGCGAGGTGTCCACCTTCCAGGCGCAGTTTCCAGTCTCAAGGCCCGAAATTCCCGTCCCCGCCCGCGCCCGCCGACTTTGACTGGGACAAAGACTGCCCGATGAGGAAGGAAATGCCCACCCGCGACTTCCATCGGCGGGACCTGGAAAGCGCCGCTGTCAAACGCATCACCATCGTCTCTCTCCAGTGACACCGGCGAGGCGTCTTGTACGCTTCATCCGAGTCTGACCAGAGCGCACGCCTTATCTCTCCCGTCCACTGCACTTCCAGCCATCGTCTCACCCCAGCATGCAATTGGAACAGTCAGCGCCGTCGTCAAACATGCTTTCCCCCTCAGACGGGAGTAGCCACGGTCAGAACACCACCTTAACCGGCGCCGTGGTGACACGACACCCTCCCTCAACAATCTAACAGCAGGCTGACCGAGTTTCACCACCGTTGATGCTACCCGCAAGGCTTCAAGGCTTCGTTCGTTCGTCCTTGGCACATGGTAAGGCTGCCTTCCCTCCCCCTCGGGCTGACTGTGGCTGCCCTCCTACTGGCCGCCTGCTCGTTTCTCGCAAGGAGGCTCTGGCCTGTCTCTGCATTGCAGATGCCCGCGATTGGCTTTCTTAAGCCTTTTCATCACCACCATCACCACCATCCGCGACACCACCCCAGATCGACCTTCGTTGCCTTGAACTCTTCCCCAGCTTGGGCCTTGAACCTTGTCTACCACGCTTTCTTCCCACCATATTCTGGACCAACCTCAGACGAAATACCTGATTCTTCTGCCTTCCGTTCTTCTCACCACCGCGATGCTCGAGCCTTTCGCTGCGACATGTACGCTGCCTCGATGCCGATGCACGACGGCTGTCACCCTGCAACCTCACTGATGTTCCCTTCGCATCATACCTACAGTGATGGGACGACCAAGTGAGGCACAAACAAACACAACACACGAAGTTTAGGATCCCGCATCGTCGTCATCGCAACCTGTGGCTCGGGCTCTTCTCTCCTCGGGGTCTGGTCCGCCAATCACCAAATCCCCAACCATCCCAAGCAGCGACACCATCAGTAAGAGGTCAGAGAGTTCGGACTCTTGTCAGAGGTTGCGCCGGGCCCTGGCTATTCCCGCCCGCTGGCCGCCGATGACATCGCTCCCGATCGCCATCGTCATGACCACGACAGGTAGTCCCCGCGCCGATCAACCCTCAGGGTCATCACCTCAACTAGAGCCTCTAGACCGCAGTAGCCTCACCAGCCATCCTGTGCCATATCACGCTTAACCTTGTCCGTCTGAAAACAAGACATGCGTTTTGCACCGCGTCCTGCATTGCACTCTGCACTGCACGGCGCCTGTGCTACCAACCCCGGTCCAGTCAAGAGACGTTACTGCAACAATGCAGAGCGAGTCTCGAGCGACGGAATGACGTCGAGATGCTTCCAGAAAGCAGTCTACCGACGCTGAGCTTATGACACGCCGTCTGATGCCCCCTACTAACGTTTGCCGGCCGTCAACCACGACACCCGTGAGCCCCGCGAGAAGCACGATCCCGTGTGTGATGGCCCACGATAGTTGGTCCCGAGATCGTGTTCCTCGAAAAGATAAGGTCTCTCGGTCATATTGGCATTGGTAACACTCACCCACAGCCAGATTGGGTAGTTCAAGGTACTGGTCCGATAGTACTCGACAGTCCACAATTGGGCGCTTCAGGCGCCTTCACCCTGAGCCAATTAACTTGAGCAAACCGGCGCCCAGCGGCAAAGAGGACACATCCCAGCAATCTCACAATCTCACCAAGAAGAGCTTCGTTCATGACCGGCCAATCGAACGCTGTCCCTGACTCCGCCGCACTGCGGTTTCCAGCAGATTACTCCACGAGAAAACGACGTCCGCAGATGTCTCCACGCTTTCTGAATGGCTAGAACTCAAGACGGGGACCCGAGCGGACTCAGCACGATGCAGAGTTCAACACCAAGTCTCTTCACTGGTTTCTTGGCATGCGTCATTTTCATGCACCCACACCCCAGCCCCATGTCAGGCCCCACGAACCCTTCCCACAAAGACGCCAGCGGAGCATTTTGATTCGCCGATATGGCCTCAACCTCGCTGCACAGGGAAATCCTAGGCACCAAGGGTCTCTTGATTCACCCTCAGCCTCCACTTATGTCGCAATACTTACGCTACGAAACCCCTGGGTGTGATCTTACTCAAGAGACCCTGGCAGGCCCGTTAGCACTTGGATCACGGTCAGCCAGGTTGAAGTTTGTCAGAAACTGAATGGACCCGTCATTCCTCGACGCAATTCGGCTACGGCAGATGGGGCCTCACGATATGACCAAACAGCCTTCGTCCAGGTAGCACGTCATTGGCAACAAACAGCGCATCAAGCTATCGTGAGTTTGAAAGCTGCGGAGCAGTATGCCCGGTTCCGTCTAAAGCCTGACATCGTTCACCGCAACAACTCACGAACTTGCGTTCCGGTTTCAAAGACCGATTGGTTTCCTCGCGGCTAATCTGCCTCACGGCTGCCACAATCTCCGAGCATTAGGTATCGATGATCACGTCCATGAGAGATATTCAGGAGATACTGCCTCTATAGAATATGTCGGCCATTGTTACGCTTACCCTTCCTCATTCAATCGCGTCTATCCCACATGATAAACGGTGGTCAAAGCATCTGCTTGAGTCGTTGACAACCGCTAGTGGGTAACCCCAGATGTTCCTCAAGATGGTGATGGATCAACAGAGTGTCGTTATGGATGGTGGATTTCATATGAGGACCTGACTAGGAGAAGCCTCGCTGGTCAAGCGACCTCCGAGCTGGGACTGGTGTGGGATACGCGTTTGCCGCGGTCATGGTGGATGCTCCATGTCTGTTGGTTTAGCACATGCATTTTCTTATCATTGCCCATGGCAATTTCACCAGCATCCCCTCCAGATGCTGGATTTTGTCGCTGGCACTGTCAGTTCCGATGCGAGACTCATCTAAGAAGTACCCCGAGGCGGACTTTTGAGGTGCAGACTTTTCCACTGCCATCGACTTGTTGACAGGTTCAGAACGCTGGAGGACTCCTCGCCCGCCTCGCCCGCCTCGCCGAGAGGATATCGGCTGCCTGTTTTGCCACGATTTCATGCGATGCTGCCTTCGAACTTGTATGCTTGAATGGAAATAACACGCGCAGTCGCCGCTTGGGACGGCCCGATAACATAAATGCCTCTTGTTCGGGCAGCGGTACATTATCCGGCAGCGACATTACAAGCTGCAAATCGCTCACTATATTTTGCACACTTGCGTTGGAGGCCTCACTCCCGACACCATTCCCCCGATGGAAGGCTATCCTTCCCGCTGACTGCTTACCACCAGGTTCCCCTTAAATTGCTCCAGAGGCACCCCGTTACTACCCCGTGGGCAGCTGGGAAAAGGTGTGTCAAATGTTGCATTCGTTCGCCCCTTTTGGCAACATACACATACAGTTTCTCCATGGGGTTTCGCATGCACGAGGACGAAAAAGAGAGGTCCATGGACCGTCCGGTGCAGGCCGTGCCGCTATTTCAAGTGGGGCCGATTTTCTCCGACTAACAAAGTGAAGGAAGGTCACGCTCCTGACTTGTTGATCAAGTCGCGGCCAGCACGAGCACACACGCACACACACATGTTGACAAAATGGTCGAACACACAAACTCACTCGGCCATTTGGTCTTGAACACGAAACAGTTCTGTGCCGAACCGAGGTCGACCGTCTCCCAGCTGCTAGCTACTCTGATCGACGATTACACCGTGATGCGAGCCCGGTTTGGCAGCTCAGCTTCTCCATTCTCACCTCAGCTCTAAAACCTACTAAGTAATGGACTTACTTCCCTTGGTGAAGGAAGTACTCCGGCGGCGACATGAAGGATTGGCCGCGCCGATGGCGCCTCTCCTTTTCCTCTGCCACCGACCTCTCGGCGGCAACTTGGCTTTCGTAATCCCGCATAGCGGAGGGCAACACCACCGGCACGAAGGACGGCCGTCGGCGTCGGGTACGCGGCACAATGCTGTCCCTTGGCGATTGATGCGTGCGGCTGGCGGTCGACGGCTACCGCAGGCTCGACGGCGTGCGGCCAGCATACCGGAGAAAGGTTGTCCGGGATTTGACTCCAGAGCGACAATTGGATGGGAATTGCGCATGCAATCCCGAAGGTGATGATGAGCTGGCTGCTTCCACCTGCATCTCAGTTTCTGTGGCTACTGATTGTTTGCGCCCTCGTGTCCGTGGCACTGGTGGTTGTTTGGCGAGCGGACGTTTTTCGCTGTCGATCACTCAGAGACCCAACGGAAGCGGCTGGATCCAGCCAAATGGCATTGCATTGCGGTAGCGGACGCGACCTTTTCCACCGAGCACCGACTGAGCCAGTAGAGAGGCTACCCAGCTTGAGCCCATTCCGAAGTGCACCGAACGGGCATCTACACAGGCGGCGCCATCGTCAATCAGATCAGAGATACGAGGCACGTTCTTGAGACGTTCGAGTCAAGTATCAATGTTTGGCGAAGCAAACTCCTCTCCACAGCGGCCGGCGCCGGGGCTAGATCCCCAGATCAGCCAATGGATCTGTGAACCAAGTGGATTTTTGATGGACTGTTTCCGTGAAGAACTTATCTGCAATGCGAATTCGCGGAGACGGTTGAGGGATGCTCCATTTGTGTGCACCGGTGTCAAGTGGGCGAAAACGCGGCTTCGTGGAGAACAGATCACAGAGCGGTGTCTTTGTCGTTGCTGACAATCAACGGCCACCGCTGCTTCGCTTCAAAAAACCCAAGTGCCTGAACTCCACCTCCGCATCCAAAAATCGGGACTTCCAGAGACCCTTTTTCCAAAGAGATAGAGAAAGCCCAGGCAAGGTAGGCAGGCTCACTTTTTTGTGGAGGTAGGCGTGTTTCGAGGCTCCATGCCGTCCGTGTAGACAAGACGGTGTCGATCGACTCGCGGCAGACCCAGTTTCCTGCAAAGGGAGACCCATGAGACCCAGAGGGGAGTGAGAGCATCGATTCCCACGCTTTGGTGGGTTGGCCCGTTGGATGAAGTTCTGGACCCCGAAAAGGCCGTTGAGATCATCGTCGGTGGTGTGTGCATCATGAGTATGTCACCTTCTTGAACGGCCGGTGCCCCTGGCGATCGATCCGTGGGGAATCAGATGAATGAACAGTGGTGGTCCTTCGTCGGGTGACTGGTCTTGATGGGCTTTGCATGCCGGCAAAGGTGGCTTTCTAAGCTTTCGGGGTTTTCGGCCTTTCGGGGGTCGATTTGATATCGATCTCGTGAGATAACGGGCCGTTGATACGTGTGACGATTTTTGGGGTGATTTATTGTTGACAGTATCCTGGGTCTCTATGACGGTCAGTTTGCCTTTGACGTTTCGCGCTTATCAATGATCACGATCCAGCCTGACGATCGCCTACTTCTTCTGACGAAGTTTGTTCAGCCGGGCAAATGGTATAGAAAATTGTGCGTACTTGCTGACATTTAATTGTCCGTTGCCAACGCAATCGATCTCACCCTGCGGGAGATTGCATCACGGAGGTAGATAGCTTCTGGCGTCGTTGACGTGGCCCTGGCTTGATCCTGAGAGGGCAGCGAATGGAATTTGTCTTCAATGCAACTCTCCATACATCCTCGCTGTAGATGCGACTGGTTTCTATCTTTATGTCCTCTCGACTTGCTCGCGATGTGCGTAACATCTGCTAACGAGAGGAGAGATACAAGCTTGCGCAAATCCGTCTCTTAAGCGTGAGCAGACGCAGCAGGGTGGGTCGCAAAGTCTGTGAATTCAGGACTTCATTACTACAGGACCATGGCCGGCCATCATGTCGGTCTTATCTTTGTAATGCTGAGATCTGCACAGCCCGATCACACTTGCCCATCGTCTGTTTCTTGAGCTGGGCACCTGAGAATGAACGATGTGTTCTCATATGTCGGTCGGAACCCAGGACAACAAAGCCCTGCTCCAATGGGCGAAAGACATGTAGCTCGCAGAGTCGTTGATTTGTTGACACGGGTGGGTTTGAGGTCATAGTATATCTCTTATAGGAGATACCGTGGTTGTCACAATCCTGTGCGAAATCCTTACTATCCCTTAACACACCTGCCTCCTCATATGTCAACATTAAGCATTAGGGATGAAGACATATGATACTACATCCAGGTTTAAGTCCTACTAGCCATTGATGTTTGGGGGACTGTCAAGGACGTACGACGCTGTCTGTGAGGCTCCGAACTCAATAGTCGTCCTACTACTATAGCGAGTCTACCGGCAGCCCACATAAGTTGTTATCTACAGAGTGCTTCACAGAGGTAGGCACAACTGTTGCAGATGGAGTTTCTTAGTGGAAGGATACATGAACACCTTTTTGTTGACTGGTAAACTTTTTGGAGAAATCATATGATCTCTTTAGCGCTCCAATACTTCCCATCCATGGATCCGCCCTAATGTCGACAATCCTATATTGCCCTTGCTTTATGTGGCTTTCACATCAGTCCAAACCTAATCAAGACTTGCAACTCTGACCGGCCATCAATAGTCTCAGACAGGTACTCTAGTGATGCAAACTTGCTTGCACCCTTTCAATCAGGCGCCTGAGCTGTCTCATCGCACTAAGGGCAGCTATAGCAATTCTTCCCGACGGACTTACATCGAGTTGAGAAGACGAAGTGCGGTCCAGGTTCATCCACGGCGCCCCAACCCGCCGCGAAATGGCCAAGGAAACCACGACGAACTGTGGGCACGGCCAGTTTCGGTCGGATTTGGGAGTGTTCAAGATGCCGAAGACGGGTCGAATGCCTTTCAACACACCTCTTGCCCTCTTGGTTCATCCAATTGTCCCGGGGAAAAGGTAAACATACGTGCAATGACAAATTTGCATCGAAAAGGCTAGTATCGCTCCCAAGCCAACGCAAGAGTGTCCCTAAAGGGCCGCATAGATACCCAACCTATTTTCGATTTCCTTTGGATACAAGTATCTCATGAGCTTCAAATCCACGGCGTTCACCTCCGAAGCACAAGAATATGAACAGCATTTGGTTGGGCCTCTGGCTTCTTCGCTTTTGGTATTATGATACCAGCCAAACACCATATCGGTTGGTAACTGGGCGAGAACATATTAGAAGTCCCAACCCTTGCGTCAACTGTGCCACCTGCAGCTTGATTAGCAGACTGCATTTCACATGTGTGAATATAACATGGGATGGTCCCTGATGATTTATCACACTGGAATGCTGCTCCTTAACAAAGCCTTTCACCAGAGAGCCCTCCATATGAGCACAATCACTGACAATAGCAGATATGGAACTGATCTTCATTTGGCTTTTATTGATATGTGAATCTTTCTTCACACCCTCTTTCCAATTTTAATTAGGTAAGGAAAAGTAACAGCGCCGCGCATTAGTCATTACAGGTTAGAGTACTTCTTGAAGGCGCCAATCAGGCCACCAGTGGAGGCGTCGTGGCCGTCGCCGTTGCCAGGCTCGTCGAGCTCCCTTTGAAATAGTTAGCACTTGATCCACAAGAGAGGTAGCTTTTGTAAAAGACATACTTGAGAATCTTCTTGGCCAGGACCTTGCCCAACTCGACACCCCACTGGTCGAAGGCGTTGATGTCCCAGACAGCGGCCTCAGTGAAGGTGAGGTGCTCGTAGTAGACAATCAGGGCACCCAGCTCGGCAGGGCCAATGTGGCCGCCGACAAGGATGCTGGTGGTAGGGCGGTTGCCCAGGAAGATCTTGTGGGGGACAAGCTCCTCAGGGGCACCCTCGGCGCGGACCTGGTCGGCGGTCTTGCCGACCATCAGGGCCTCAGCCTGGGCGAAGTAGTTGGAGGCCAACATCTTCTGGTGGACGTTGTCGCCGATGGGGTTGTGGCTCTTGGCGGCCAGGATGAAGTCGGCGGGGATCAGCTTGGTGCCCTGGTGGACGAGCTGGAAGAAGGAGTGCTGGGCGTTCGTGCAGGGCTCGCCGAAGAGGATAGGACCTGTGATGGCCGAGCTGTCAGTCTATTTCGAGCTTCTTCAGAGCTCGGCGGATCAGCGGGCCTGCTTACCGGTGGTGTACTTTGCGGGAGAGCCATCCGAGGTGATGGTCTTTCCGTTGGACTCCATGGACAGCTGCTGCAGGTAGGCGGGGAAGCGGTGCAGGTACTGGTCGAAGCTGTGGCACTTGATTAGCTTAACGCCCCTCCCGTTTGTCTTGCGGTTACACTTACGGAGCAACCAGGTGAGTCTGGGCCTGGAAGAAGTCAGAGTACCAGACGCTGAGAAGACCACCAAGGACGGGAATGTTCTCCTTCAGGGGGGTCTCGCGGAAGTGCTTGTCCATGGCGTGGGCACCAGCCAGGAACTTGTGGAAGTTGTCGTAGCCGACGTAGATGGCAACGCTGAGGCCGATGGCGCTCCAGACGGAGTAGCGACCGCCGACCCAGCTCTCGAAGCCGAACATGTTCTTGGCGTCAATGCCGAACTTGGTGACCTCCTCCTCGTTGGTAGACAGAGCAACGAAGTGCTTGGCGATCTCGCCCTTGCCGTCGGTCTTCTCGAGGAACCAGGACTTGGCGGTGTTGGCGTTGGTGGTGGTTTCGGCGGTGGTGAAGGTCTTGGAGGCGATCAGGAACAGAGTGGTCTCGGGATCCGAGTTGGCGAGGGCCTCGGCCATGTGGGTGCCGTCAATGTTGGAGACGAAGTGGAGGGTCATGTCCCTGGCGCCGTAGTGCTTGAGAGCCTCGGTGACCATGACGGGGCCGCTTGACGGGGGAGTTAGCGGGCGGCTCGGAGGTGGTGAGGGGTAGGACCGGAGCCGGGAGGTAGGGGGTAGGGGTCGGGGTCGGGGTAGGGGGACTCACAGGTCGGAACCTCCGATACCGACGTTAATGATGGTGGTGAGCTTCTTGCCGGTGAAGCCCTTCCACTCGCCGCTGCGGACCTGCTCGGAGAACTCCTTCATGTGGTTGAGGACGGAGTTGACACCGCCGTCGTTGTTCATGACGTCGACACCGTCGACCTTCATGTCCCAGCCGCCGACGTTGCGGAGGGCAGCGTGGTAGACGGCGCGCTTCTCGGTGAAGTTGATCTTCTCGCCGGCGAACATGGCATCGCGCTTCTTCTCAAGGCCGGCCTGCTCGGCCAGCTTGACGAGGAGGTCGAGGGTCTCATCGGTCAGGAAGTTCTTGGAGAAGTCGAAGAGGATGTCGGTGCCGGAGGCGTCGTTCTTGAAGGTACGGCTGAACTTGGCGAAGCGGTCGGTGTCGTTGGCGAAGGCCTCCTTCAGGACGAAGTTCTTGCCGACGTTGTCGCGGTGAGCCTGGAGCTCGGCCCACGCGGGAAGGCTAGAAGCTTGAGGCATTTTGGGCAGAGGTCGACGATGGTTGGACGGAGGAGGATCGTGGGGTGGCGGTCTTGGGGGGAGCAGGAGACGTTAGCTGGACGTCTCGGAGGTGAGGGCGAGGTCGGGTAGGATATAATATGTATAAGGTAGGATAGAGGATGGATTGGTGGGACAGTTCAGTTGACCCAGAAACAATGTAGAAGGAGAAGGAAAGAAAACAATGCAGCGTGGTGTCGTGGACTGACTGAGTGATGGTGGGTATCAGGTGTGGGAGCAGTGGTTGAGGTCCCAAGGCAAGGTGGGAGGCACCTCACCCTTCCATTACCTAGCACAGTGGAAGTGGGATGGGTGCGGCAAGGTGAGCGGTTCCAGCCAATGACAGGGCCCCGTGGGTGGTGGCATGTCTGGCGTGGAGGGGTAATTGCGTAGAAAAACAGAGGTGGAACGCGGGGCACGGCACGCTGAAGGGAAGCACTGACCTGGGAGCCGGGGGGTCGTGGAATGACGCCCGCTGTAGCACTGGACGCCCAAAGCTTCGACTCAGTCAGTACCTCAGCTTTTGACGCTGGTGCTCAGTAATGGCGCTGCAGAAGATGCTGACGGCGACGGGGTATAATGCCAATTGAATGATGAAAAGAGACGCAACGTGAAATTGAAGAATGGCAAGGTGGGCGGGAAGCAGGCCAGCTTTAGAAGGGCCTCGCTGGATGGCTGGCTAGGCAAGGTACCTCAAGGTAGCTGGAGCATATCCGACGAGAGACGATGGAGCTCTTGCTTTCTCAACCTGTTTCTCCGTCATTCTCGTCTCCCGCCGTCGCCGGGTCAGCTCCGCCGAGCAGTAGGGGAAAAAAAAAAAAAAAAAAAAAAAAAAAAAAAAAAAAAGCTTACCTAACGAACCTCGCACCTCGCGACCAGAAAGGCCCGGCGTGGCACCGACCCGAGTGTACCAATTCACCTCACTGAATTGGCATCACCGCAACAATCCAAGCCGGTCACGATGACATCTGCCTCCTTCTCTCCTCCGCGGCCCCGCTCCGTCGTCCTCACCTCCAGTCTCCAGTCCTCGTGGTAGTAGTGATTTCTCCCGCCCACTCCAAAAAAGTCCCAAATCGCCGTAAAGGTGCCACTTTGTGACTTTACAACCCCCCGTCTTCTCCATCTCGCATGGATGCGCTTGTCACACGCACTCTGTTTCTCGCCTGCTTCACTCAATGCTAATCGCCTATCGCCATGTCCCCTCCTCCGTCAGCCGTACCAATTGACGTCCCCAGCCGCCTCTGCTATATCCGACGAAGCGGGCCTGCCCGTCGGATCGGTGCTGAATTGCTGATGAAGCTTTCCCGACCATGATCCATCCCCCCAACCCCGACCCCCACGGCCCACGCATCGCGAGGACATCTCGAATTTTTCAGAAACCGCCCCTCTCTCCGCGCCGCCATCGTGACTTTCTGTCGTCGGTACAATGCTCTACCGGCCATCAGGAAATTCAAATCCCTCATTCGCAAACTTTCTTTAGCCTTCTTCTCGCATGTTGAGGAAGTTTCATAGCCCACCCTATAAGAGGGTCCACAGTAGATAAATCTAGTAAGAGCACTTCAGCTAGTGCTTCGTCTAGTAAGAAGATCGTAGTATATACTTAGAAGCTTAGAATAACTACTTACGCTAAACCTAATTATAGCTACCTATTATAGCTTTTAGTATTATATTAATAATGGCTCTATTATTAGTTGTTAACATATAACATTCTTTTATAATAATGATAATAATAATATAAGAATAATAATAACGCTTAACTTACTTTAATATTCTATATAAAATAAACTAATAACATTTAAGGTATAAAACCTTATATAAAAATACTCTATTTATTACAACTTATAACTACAATATTGATTATGTAATACGCATAGTTACGTAAGCACCTTATGTAATTAGCAGTTTAGTAGGTTACGTTTCAGATTATCTTTCCCCTCACTTTTCCCTACTAGAGGATGCAACCTGCCAACAACAATAAGAGTAATCACAATGCATCACTTCCTTTATTATTCTCTATACGATTAAATGCCTATAAATGCTTAGGATTATTACATTTCATCATAACATAAGCCCATCTATAACCCTATACTATATAGGCGTATATACCACGCCCCTGAATACGCTTATACCTGTGTTAACATTAGTAAGGTTAATAGCCTTACCTATATAACTTGTAGAGATAGCTTTATAAGGTTAGCTATGTAAAAGCTTATCTTAGCTATATATTTAAGATATTACTACTTACGCTAAGCTATAAGCTTATTCTTTATCCTATATATAAACTACTTAGATTCTTATAACTTATAAATAAATTACTTAGATTTTTATACTTCATAATATATCCTATCCTATTTAATGTATAGAGCTTTATACTATAAAGCTTTATTTAAAGTATACTTTAAAATATTAGAATTAATACTAACTATAGGGTTAACGTGGTTAATCAGTGAGTGGGCCACCCTCAGTGACCGGGCCACTTTTCCCACCTTCATCACCTTCTAGCTTTAATACGTCCTTTCTTCCACAAAACAATGTCTAAAACCTCGCCCGAACATAGGATCATTCTAGCAATTGATGCGATCCGATTGACACCGGGATTAAGTATCCGACGTGCAGCGACCATCTACAACGTTCCGAGAACTACCCTCCAGTCCAGAATGAAGGGTCAAAGTGCGAAGGTCGATAGCAGGAATGCCCAGCTGAATTTGACAGAGACCGAAGAAGAGGCAATTTTTCGATACATTATTGACCTGGATTCTCGAGGATTCTCGCCCAGACGCGTGGATGTGGGAGATATGGCCAATACACTGCTCCGGAAGCGTGATGGCCGACCGGTCGGGAAGCGCTGGACGGAATGCTTCGTCCAGCGTCGCCCAGAGCTCAAGACGCGATTTTCTCGCGTCTATGACTATCAGAGGGGCCTCTGCGAAGATCGTACAATTATCGAGCCTTGGTTCCGACTTGTGGCCAATATGCGATCGAAATACGGTGTTACGGACGATGATTTTTACAACTTTGATGAGACCGGCTTTATGATGGGTATGATTCGGCCTGCAATGGTTGTTACACGTTCCGATCGGATTGGGAAGCCAAAAAAGGTTCAGCCTGGTAATCGAGAATGGGCTACCGCGATTTGTTGTGTTGCTGGTAATGGTTACGCGATGCCGCCTTTTTTGGTGGTTCAGGGCCGCTTCCACCTCGCGAGTTGGTACTCTGAGGCCCAGATTCCGGACAGCTGGGCAGTCAAAGCAACTTCTAATGGATGGACCGATAACGAGACTGCCCTGGAATGGCTTTGTCATTTCGATAAATACTCAAAACCACGACTGAGAGGCACATATCGGATGCTAGTCGTCGATGGCCATGAAAGCCACGTTAGCAGCGATTTCGAGGACTATTGCAAGGAGAACAAAATTATAACTATCTGTCTACCAGCTCATTCATCACATCTAACCCAGCCTCTCGACGTTGGCTGCTATAGTGTCTTGAAGTTGAGATATGGCTCACAGATTGAGCACTTCATCAAGGCCCGGATTACCCACATCACTAAACCCGAGTTCTTCCTCGCATTCAAGGCCGCATTCCTTCAAACCTTTACCCATGAAAACATCCATGGGGGTTTCAGAGGGGCTGGGCTTATTCCCTATAGCCCTCAGACTGTTCTTTCTAAGCTGGATGTGCAGTTACGGACACCAACAGCCCCGAACACTCCTAACAGGCTACCCGACCCTTGGGTTTCTAAGACGCCTCAAACCACTAATGAGGCTATTTATCAGTCTTCACTTATAAAGGAAAGAATCTCTAGACATCAGGGAAGCTCGCCAACTCCAATTTGTGAAGCTGCTGATAAGCTTGAAAAAGGTCTGCAGTATATTTCCCATGCAGCTGCCCTTATGGAGGAAGAGCTACGCCATCTTCGAGAAGCAAATACGGCCCTTAGTAAGCGTCGGAGAGCCAAAAGAACTAGACTACAAGACGGAGGGGCACTAGATGGGTCTCAGGCAAGGGAAGTCATGGCCGAAAAGGGTGTTGTTGAGGAGGAAGGGTGTGAACAGGAGGAAAACGAGGGGTCGTCAAAGCGTCGTCGGACAGGTTTACGACATTGTGGTATCTGTCGCAAGACCGGCCACAACGCAAGAACCTGTCCAGAGGCTGTGGAAATAAATAGTTCAAGTGATTCTGAGTAGTTGCAATTGATTCAATTGATTTTAGTTGAGATATAGAAGTTGTGAGTGATGAAGGTGGGAAAAGTGGCCCGGTCACTGATGGTGGCCCACTCACTGATGAACCACGTTAGCTTTATTATAATTAATAAGATAACACTTTTTAATATGTAAAGCTTTATAAATAAGATAACTATAGCTATATCCTACTTTATAGTCTTAAAAGCTAATATTATAGCTATAGCTTACGCCTATCTACTTTAGTAAATCTTACTAGAAGAGGTAGTTATATTTACTACTAATCTTAGCTATTATACTTACTTTAATAATATCTTTAGTAGGGTAGTATAGCTAGTAAATTAACTAAGCTTAACTATAATATTAAAGATATTACTAATAACTATAGAACTATAAGGATATTAGCTTAGTTAATAGAAAGCTTAGACTAAGTATAAGCTATAAAGAAGATAGCTAAGTCTAATAATAGAAAGTGTATATAAGAGTTAGAAGAAAGGTTAAAAAGTTAAAGAAAGTCTATAGTAATTAAACTAAGTCTAAGTTATAAAGTTATTATTAAAGTAACGTTAAAAGTAATAAGATTATAATAGCGCACGTAACTGCGCACGTGGGGGGGAATAGGACTGAAGCTAGAATCATGTGACTAGTAGGCTGTTAGCTGAAGGGGCAAGTTGGAGGTCGTTGCAGTATAGGTTCTAAGTAAAAATCACAGTAAGTGGCCAGAGGCCGGCCTTCTTCTCGCATACATAAACAGACCCAGTAGACAGGCACTCTCTCGGTCTCACTCTCAACCCCCCGAGCGGATTTCTTGCCGAGCATCGTGAATCCGACACCGGATCAAAATGGAGGCATACACCGAATGTTAAGACGCGGTGGAACACCTGAGCTTACTAAATCCCGCCTCAACCCGCCCCGGCAGATCCGACGTCCGACGTCAGACACACGTCCCGGCCCGAATCCGCCTCAATGCCATCCCACACACCCGCATTCCCTCCCACCGGAACCTGCTGCTCGACATCACGGCTTCACAACATCATAGTCAGTCACAATACGTGGTTGAAGCACCACCACCAACGCCGCTGCCGCTGCCGCCGCCGCCACTCCACATTACACACCACATCTGCCGTGAACGATGCTGAGCGATTCTGTGTCTGTCTGCTCAATGATATGTGCCTATCTACATTCCGTTTTCCCCTAGGCTTCATCATGCCCGTTCCAGAACGCCGTACAAAGACGAAGACGCAAGCTGTTGCGCGCGCGAGTCGAGTCGTCGTGTCGAATCGCTTTGCCGTAAGCTGAGGTAACCCGTAAACTGAATCACCAAGTCCACACCACTTCAATGCTTTCTAGTCGACCCTTTCTTTCCTTCCCTGCCTGCCTGCCTGCCTGCTTGCTTGCTTGCGAAAACCAAAAGAAGACAAGGCGCTTATCGGTCCTGGATGCTGCCCACAAATGACGGGTCCTTGACACTGCCACCCGCATCGCCCAGTCCTGCAATCGGTCGGTTGTAGCTGAAGCCCTGGAACTGGTTCTGCATCGTCTGCGAGAGCATCGGTCCCTCAACGTACGAGTCCTGCGGCGCTTCAGATGTGAATTCGGGATCAAAGTTGGCCGTGTCGAGGGCGTCCACCTGGAAAAAAAAAAGTCCACGTTAGTCATGCTTGCCACTGCTGATGCCAGTCACGGTGAGGCCACTTACCACGTTGGGCTTGAACGCCGGCTCATACTTGCGCTGCAGAAGCTTTCGCCAGTCGATGGCGTGGAAGAAGGGGTGCGCCTTGATCTCGGCCGAGCCGTTGGCACCGAGACGCTCCTTAGGGTCACGGTTGAGCAGCTTGGTCAGAAGGTCCTTGGCGGCCGGCGGTACCACGTCGTGGCCGGGGAAGTGGAGGGGTTCCGAGAGAATCTTGCGGTACATCTCATTCGTGTTCTCGTCGTAGAAGGGCGGTAGTCCCGTAAGCATCTCGTACAAGAGGACTCCGAGCGTCCACCAATCCACCGTCTTGTTGTAGCCCTGTCCCATAAGCAGCTCGGGCGCCAGGTACTCGGGAGTACCACAGAAGGTGTTGGTGCGGTCCTCGTCCTTCATGTCCAACTTGCAGAGACCGAAATCGCACAGGGCGATGTGGCCTTGGTAGTCGAGCAGAATGTTCTCGGGCTTCAGATCACGGTAGATGACGTTGAAGCCGTGGAGACACTCAAGAGCGCACAGAAGCTCGGCCGTGTAGAACCGCGAGCGGTTGACGTCGAACCTTTGCTCCTTTTGCAGGTGGTGGAACAGCTCACCTCCGTTGACAAAGGCCAAGACGAAGTAGAGCTTCTCGGGAGACTGGAAGGTGAACTTGAGGGGAACGATGAAGGGGTTGTTAATCTGCGCCAGCACTGATCGCTCGGCCAGGGTATGGGCGACTTCAGAACGCGAGATGATGTGTGCCTTGCGGATCGTCTTGAGGGCGTAGATACGGTTTGTGTCCTTCTTGCGCACTTGCATGACCTTGCCGAAACTGCCCTTGCCTACCACCTTGAGCAGCTCAAAGTCCTCAATCTTGAGCTTGCCTGCGCGGTTCTCCACGTACTCGACACCAATCTTGAGCTTTCCGGTGCCGTATTGCACATCTACCCACTCAACGCCGGTGTGGCCAAGAGCACGCTCGCGGGTGGCAAAGTCGGCGGCGGCCTTCTCGCGGTCCTTCTTGCTCGCCTTGGGGTCCTCGGCAAAGGTGTGCTTCTCCTCGAAGCGGGGGTTGATGCGAACGACACCGAGGAAGATATCCTGACTACGACCGGCTCCGGGGGGTGCCATCGGGTTGCGCATGTACAGATGAATGACGAGCTCGGTCACACGGGACACATCGAACTTGTACTGGGTGTTTCCTCCAGCCCACAGGGGGCTCTCCGGCGTGCCCTCGACAGAGTTGACGAAGACCTGCATTTTATCGAAATCCAGCAGGGCATAAGGCATGTACTTGCCAGAAATTCTGCCATGGTTGGTGGGGATGCCGTTGAAGCCACCGCCAGATGTTTGTGGGCGGCCGGAGCCGTTGATGAAGGAGCCGGCGACTCGCTGGGAGGAAGACGGGCGGACGGAGCCAGCGACGCTGAGGGCACCGCCGGAGGATACGGAGCCTTGGTGTGAAGAAGCGAAGGCTTGTCTGTGTTGTTCGGGGAGAGAGAAACCCTGGCCCTCGTGCAGGGTGACGACGAGAATACCGGGCTTCGGAGGGTTGACGACGGGTGCTTGCGCCATTGCCTCGGAGGCAGCTGCAGCGGTCAGTATGGAGCGGACTGCGCCTTTGGGCGACGCTGAAAGGGGCTTGTCACAATGGACGAGTGGGCGTACCGATGGTTCCTTCATTCGAGGGGGGAGCGGCGGCGCCAGGCTGGGCCTTTTCGCTGTTGTCGGTGATGGTAGATGTGGAAGGGGAGCGGGAGAAGGTGTTGGCCAAAGGGCCCAGATGGGTCTCCTTGAGCTTCTTCGTGAGCTTCCACGACATTTTGGAGGAGGGATGGCCGTATGCGCGGCGAGCGAATCGGCGATGGTCGGGGAGTCGAGAGGATCAAGGAGGGCGGGCGGATGGCGATATTTTTTTTTCTCTTTCGTTTTTTTTGTTCCCTCTCTCTCCAGGCGAAACGGGTGAATGATGGGTTTGGCGTAGGATAGGACAGATGAGGTGAGGTGAGGTGAGGTAGATAATGCAAGAGAAGGAGTTGCTAGGGTCTTGATTTGTTGGTGGAGGTTCGAGGTTGCGTATGGAGACGCTCGTTCGCTCGTTCGGTGCAAGAACCCCGCAAAAGACGCCCCCTCTCCTTGGGTCTTGGGCTGAGTTGGTGGACGGACTGGGGGGGACGTGTGTGGTGAGACAGACTGGTGCCGGCCTGTTTTCTGCTTGGCTATCGATAAAAGCACGGCAATGTACGGGTTACACAGGCCACGGCAGCAAAAAGCACTGGGCAGTCTGTCGGAGGAGACAGAGAGATAGAGAACGAGAGAGAGGGGGGATATTGGAGGAGAGCAGCAAAAAGCAAAGGAAGGCCAGTGAAGGGATTCAGAATTGGCTCTGAGAGGTTGGGCGAGTGAGAGTGCTGGCTGACTGGACCTGACTGACCTCCTTTCCTTGTTACGTTGGAAGGGGAAGGGGAAGGGGAGGGGGGGAAGGGGCGACGACGGGATTCAGGGGTTGAGGATCTTGACCTGATCCGCGCGGGCGGCCTGTACTTACGAATAGCACAGTTGACCGTTCGAAAAGCGTGAAAGAAACCCAGCAGTTTACGAGATAGGTGGCTCAGTCCAGCGGTAGTTCCCTCCTTGCGACCAACCCAAATACCTGAGTCTACCTAGTACCTTTACCTCACGTTGGATAAGGTACCTCACCTTAACTTTCTTCACTGTCTGGGCTACGGTAGCGCTGTTAGCAGCAATGCAGGTCGGACTGGATAACCTAGGTAAGCGACAGGCGACAGGCGACAGGCGGGAGCCGAGAGGTGGTGCATCTGTATCCATATCGCTCTCACCAGTCTCTGCCACCGGGCCAGCAAGTCTGAGGTTGCTGGCACCGTAAGGGGGAGAAGGGGCAATGATGAAATCACCCAAGGCACTCGCTCCATCACTCACTCCATCGAGTTCTGCCGCCTGCGAGACTGCTGCGCCTGGGGTCGCCCGGTTTCTGACACCCGCACTGTACGGGCAGAGCGACACAAAGTACCTTACCCCAGTTGCGCCCGAAGACCCAGCTGAGGAGACACAGCCAGCCGTCGCACACATAGTGCACAGTGTTCAGGGAGTTTACAACTTCGTATGTGCATGGCAGTGTGGCCTCGGGGGGGCAAATAGGAGAGAGGGGCGGTGGACACGACCTGGCGCAGGTACGAGACAAGGACAGTGCGAAGAGATCCAGACGGCGACAGGCTGCTTATGAAAGCAAGGAAGCCAACTCGGCCAAGCACCCCAGAACCCCTCATTTGCTGCCAAAATTGCCTCGCCCTTTTCCCTGCCTCAGCAGCAGCGCCAATTTAGGGAGGCAGCAGCACCCGCACCTTCAGCGACTACCTTGCCTTACCTTACCTTACCTCAAGGTATCCGTAGGCACTAGGGGATCGTACATGCAACCTAACGCAGTAGGGCACCCAGTTGCTCGGGCTACAAGAGCCCATCAGCTGAAAGGTAACCTTGAAATGTCAAAGTCCATGTTAATATCATCGGAGGCCTGCCTGTCCTCCCGAAATTGGCATTTGCGTTGGGTTTGGTTTTGTCGACAAGGGGAGAGGTGTGTCAAGGCTGCTCTTGGTCTTTGTCAGTACCTGGGTGCTCTACGGATATATTTGATGCTGAATAGGGATGCCAACCGCAGCATCAGCAACCTGTCTTCTCCTAAACACCATGCAACGAGTTACATGCTTCCGGGTGAGCACTTCGTAATGCTGACCACCGGCCGAAACCCATCAGTTGGGGATACAGCGTTAGAACCAAGCAGCAGACCCCAAAATCCAGCCCAATGCCCCATCGGCCGTTGACCCAATTCAGCCTTTTCCTCGTCAATCCGGCGGCTGATTGTCAAACAGCCCTGACCGTCTCCTCGGCAGCCCCGTAGCAGCAACCCGACAAGATAATGCAACAAGCCTGCCCTCCTGCAGACTGCTGCAGTCGACGAGAACCGAAGAGACGGGTGCCCTGCGTCGATCCGTTACAGCGCCGGCACGTGAGCAAGGGGTCCCCATCCATCGTGAGGGAGCTGCACTGTGTTTGAGGAACACCAAATTAAACAGCAGGGAGATCTCCCTCGACATCTCACTGTGTGAAACCCCAGATCCTGAAGGCCGTTCTGTTCTGCTATTCGCTCGGCCCAGGCTGTCTTCTTCTTTTCCTGCTGTTCTTCGTGCAGATGCACAACCACGATGCAATGCACCGCTGCGAAGACACGGTATTCGCATAACATGGCATTGGTTTTGCTAGGTAGCGCTAATTCTGGCTTCTTCAGCCCACCGCACCGGGGCGGACGGGAGCGGATGCTCGGACTTGCCTGCCCTCAGCTCGCAATGCAAGTCTGAGGACACGGGGAAGGATGGAAGAGGAAGCCGGCCTTGACAAGCTGCACCTGGCTACCGGACAAGTCACGTGACGGAAGACAGGAGCTCTTACTCATCCTATCGCACGTGACCAGATGATTACATAACTCCTCATCATCCCGAAATGGGAAGAGCTTGGGCTCTGATGGAAGCAATCCACCATGCTCCCCGTGCTTACCCGGAGCTTGCGCAGGTTTTGAGCCTCAAGTGAGCCAGACATGAACCTCGCGGCTGGACTGAAAGCTGGCAAGCTTTGCGACTGCTATACAAACCAAAATCGGCTTCTCCTGGGTGAAGAGGCAATCGGCAGAAGAGCCTGGCAAGTCTTTCCCGGGAAAAGCAGCCATCCCTCACGGGATCTTCTCGTCCACTCCTACTTATTCCGCCCTTACAGCCAGCCATCCAACGTACGATGGTGCACACCACATTTGACGCAAGAATCTTTTGACTTTCAGTAGACATGTGTCGTTGCAGTAAATGCCCAAATCTACGTCAAGGAGCATGCTCATGCGTCGATGGGTGCGTCGACAGAGACCTCGGCTGCACCCATCATACCACATCAAATGATCCAAAGCCCGATGCAAAGGCCGTCCAAATTCCGCTTCAGAGGCCGCTACAGATATACTGCACCATCGCCCACTCTCTCCAAATCACCGAGTTCATCATATCGTCCTTGGAGCGACACGAGCGCATTGCTTCCTATTCATCACACCATGGCGGCCCTCCGTCATTTTGCGGTTCTTCAGGCCCATCCTGAGTTGAATGTCGAGTGTTGGACGGTGCAGTTTACATGTTCACGAGGACATAGTCCTTCTGCTACATCTACAGAGCTGCTTCCAGGTGAGGCATCAACTTGCAGCAACCTATTCCTGCGTTCTCTGTGCATCACTGACTTACACCAACCCCAGTTGCTTCGCCATCATCGCCCAGAGTGGCCCAGTCTTGACCACATCACGCGACTTTCCGACGTTGACTACAAGTCCCGGTTGGCATATGGATTGCAGCTTGTTCTCGTCCACGGTCTGATTGTCAGAAACGTGGCGCTGCCGTCCTATATTCCGAATGGCAGCACGCATCTCGGTCTTCGACGTAGGCCCCTTGGTCTCTGTGGTAAGGCGTAAATCTGCTTACGTTGGTACGCGGAAAGGTTGCTGAGCTGGTTCTATTCCATCCTGTCGTAGGTAATTCAGTTTCGGGGCCAACTCTCAGAAGCGACTGCGCTCATGCAAGCTAGAAATGCATTTATGATTGCGCAGGTACGTTAATCACATTTTCGCAATGCCATGACCAGTCCTCAAGTTTCCGCAACTCAGCTCAGCTAGTATGGCATCAGCCGCTACAGCCGGATGTGCCCTCTGCAGGCCGATGGGGTTTCCGAGCACCGGACGCGGGGCACGTCAGCCAAGCATGCGGGACAAGCTGACCAAGACCTACGTGGCCCGTCCAGTTCACAACAAAGCTATTGCTGGTCACTCGAGGCCGGCTCAAGATATCCGTTGCGCGGCAGATGGACATTTCTATGGCTGGGGTCGACGGCTTCCTCGTTTTGGCCCTCCCTGCATGCCAACCCGTCGTCGGCGAGTCCCTGTACCCACAGCAGCCCGTATTTGCATTGTGACGGATGTGCGATCGACACAATGTCCAGCTATTGTGAGCCTGTTCTCCAATTTTGCTGCACTGCGGGGGCACAGCTCATATGTTCTTGGAATCGTGCATAGGTTCTCCCTCGATGAAAGCCTTGATCGCCCTTTGTACGGTTTCCAGGCCCTAGATGGACTCGACCCCTCACTTGCCGTCCAGAGATCTTCCTCTGCAACAGCTGCCACTGGCGCTCTGGACGGCGAGCAGATAATCCGCATCTTTGTCTTCGGCACAGCCATGTAACTTCTCAGCAATACCATCATCCACGAGTCCAATGACAAGGCGCTTCCTGAGCTTCGGGTGCAACGGTTGGATTTGGCTTTGGTACCGCCTTTGTGACACATCTCTTGTGTGTCTCCTCGTTGACTGGGCGGGCCTAGATATGCATCACCTCGCAGCTGTCATGCAAGTTCATGGCGAATCATCAAGGTCAGTTCGCTGGGCGCCACGGCACAGACCTGAAAAATTGGGGGTAACCATTGGCTTGGCCGTGGGAGGTGTTGTTTCTTCGTTGAACATGTCGTCTCACATTGGAACTGGGACTGATTCGTTTACACAGAGGCTGCTCTCCACGACACACCTCGCTGTCTCATTACCGACATACCTTACCCCCGCAGAAATGCAAGCGATTTCCAACTTGGTCCAATTCGTCGAGCCTTTGCCCCGGAGGAGAGGATTGCCGTATGCTCCGCCGTTTACGAGGGTTACAACGACTAGCTGCGGTACATGGTCTTCATCAGCACCGTCGTACTTCTCTCCGTGAGCCTGATGTTTGTGCGAAACCTTAAACGGTCTCGTGACATGAAAAGGGTATCGATCGGGTCCGATATTGGGTTGTCTCAACTTCTGGTATGCCAAATACGACACGAACCTCGGCCAAGCTTTGGGACGGAGCAGCCCATGGGAAGCTTCATTTGCCGTGAACACCCCTTCTCGGTTGAAGAATTTGGAGAAACAAGTGAGGAACACTACGCAGGGGACCAGACGCCTGGGCTCAGCACAGTTTGGGGGCTCTTTGGACGATGCAGAGAATAAGTACGGATGCCCGGGGGATCGATGCTACGTTGGCTGGATGTTCGAAACGCTCAGCAGTCACAAGCTCTCCCGGGAACGTGCTCCGAATGGCGGAAAGCCCCCCACCATCAGTGGGTAACCTCGAGGGGCATCACCACGCAGTGTGGTGGAGTTTGCATGCAGCTTCCTGCATTATGATGGGAAGCCGGCGACATAGCTGCAGCAACGATTTGTTGTCCTGCAACACTTCGGCGCGCGCAGCTATTTTGATTGCCTCAACTTGTCTGACATGAAGACAAACAATGCCCGGAACGTTGGAGGGAGGTGGAGAAGCGGCTGGGCGTGTCGAAAAGCCTCCAATGGAGAGCCACGATCTAGCCAAGATTCGGCACAGCAAGCTTAGACTTCAACTCTGCGACCAACGATTCGGGGATATTTCGGTGAGTGAGCTTGACGTCAGGATCTCCTGACTCGTCTTTTCCTATTCTTGAACCTACCTTCTCCTCATTCTCGAGCTGAGGGTAGGGACTTGGCTTGCAGAAACGCGGTTGGGGGGTTGGAGGAGCAGACCAACGAGCTAGACGGCCCCCATTCCTACCCCGGACTTTGAATTGCGGGGTGCAGAACGCGGGGGGCGGCAGTCAACCTATCCCCGGATAATGTCCATGCGGCAACGTCGGGTCCAGTGTGAGGCCGGCGCCAGGCCGGTGAGGGGAAAGGGTATGCACCTCAACCAAAAGAACGGGTATTGGGCAACTGAAGTGAGCTCCGATGTGGAGTGACCCTGAGCTATCCTCTGCGTCAAGTCTTCTTGGGCGTGAAGCTCGCGGCTTGAGACAGGCTGGAGCTCCCAAAACGGCACACGGCGCATTTTTAATGCAGGGTTTTCCGTGCGGCTCAATGTAGCAGGAAACATTGGGGGCGTTGTGAGGTTCTTGGCGACCGCCTTACTTACGAGGCAAACGTCTACGATATGATCGTCATCAGCAATGTGCAATTGCAATGGGCGTGTTAGCTAGAGTGGCACCGGACAAAGCCACTCTCGGACTTGCGGAAGCATGCAAGCTGGGAGAACCGGCAGTGGGCTTCTTCATCTCCTCATTCTCGTTGCTGTCCAATATGTGCCAACGGCGTAAATTTGCCGCATGAAAGCTGCCTGTCTTGCAGCTTCGAGGGCGTGCGGGGAAGCTAGGAAGCGTGTTGATCGAGGCACAGCCATGCTGCCATGCATTGGCTTTGGGTGATACACTTCACAGACGCGCGTCGATGATAGGTCACGACCAAACAACACCGGATGACACGGACGCTGCATGCTTTGGACCAAATCAGACCCCAGAACCTCGCGAATCCTGAAGGGATGCTCCATGGCTTCCCCTCATCTTCTCCCTCCCTGCCGGATCTTGGGTCTGAGATCCTGGAGGGTCTGGAGTAAAGTCGGGGTCGAGAACCATCCTGCCCAGACCAAACGGCGGGGAAGACTTCTACAGATGGCCTTAAGCGCAGCTGTCCTCCCATCTATTTAACGACCGTCCCGACCGGCGGAATCGAACTCGCCTAGAACACTTCATCTCAGCGAGCGCATTAGCAGTGTTGCAGTTGACCTGACACGGTGTTCATGCCGCTTTGACAATTGCTGCTCATCTTCAAGCCAGATATTTGAATACTTTGTTTTGATTCCCCGTCGTTGATAACGTCACCATGAGCGGCGCTCTTCCCGACGAGTTTGATATCATTGTGTGTGGTGGTGGCAGCACAGGATGTGTTGTGGCTGGACGGTTAGTCCCATCCCTCCAGAAAGAATGCTTCCAGAAAAAGACTAACACAGACAGGTTGGCCAACTTGGACCATAACCTCACCGTCCTCCTTATTGAGGGCGGTGAGAACAATCTCAACAACCCATGGGTCTTCCGCCCGGGTATCTACCCCCGGAACATGAAGTTGGACTCCAAGACTGCCACGTTTTATGAGTCACGACCTTCGAAACATCTGGCCGGTCGATCCGCCATCGTGCCCTGCGCCAACATTTTGGGCGGAGGTTCCTCGATCAACTTTATGGTAAACGCAGTCTCTGTGCAGTGCAGGGGGGGCACAACTAACAAGACCACCAGATGTACACCCGAGCGTCGGCTTCTGACTACGATGACTTCCAGGCCAAGGGATGGTCTACAAAGGAGCTGCTTCCACTTATGAAGAAGCACGAGACATATCAGCGGGCCTCTCACAACCGGTAAGCGCACGCGTGATCGGTTGGACTCTCGCAAACTCTGTTCAACTAACCATGTGACAGAGATCTGCACGGATTCGAGGGCCCAATCAAGGTTTCCTTCGGCAACTAGTAGGTTCAGCCTAACCGAAGGGTTCAATTATAAATACATCGAAAACTTACAATTGCTTTCAGCACCTACCCAATTAAGGAAGACTTCCTCCGCGCTGCGGAATCGCAGGGCATCCCTACCGTCGATGATCTGCAGGATCTGTCAACGGGCCACGGAGCTGAGCACTGGCTTAAGTGGATTAACCGAGACGTGAGCTTATTCCCGTTCTCGCGTTCCATATCAAACAACTGACTCAATATACTACAGACGGGCCGCCGCAGCGACAGTGCCCACGCGTACATTCATGCGACCCGTGCCGTCCACTCCAACTTATACCTTGCCTGCAACACTAAGGTCGACAAGGTCATCATTGAGAACGGCCGAGCCGTCGGCGTCAAGACCATGTGAGTGACAGAATCTTCAGGCCACTCGAGCAAGACTGACAGAAACTAGCCCGACGAAGCCTCTTCACCCTAATGAGCTCAAGGGACGCACCTTCAAAGCTCGCAAGCAGATCGTTGTGTCGGGTGGCACGTTGTCCTCTCCGCTTATCCTCCAGCGCTCGGGTGTTGGCGACCCCAAGAAGCTTCGCGCAGCTGGCGTCGAGCCCATCGTCGACCTCCCCGGAGTCGGTCTGAACTTCCAGGACCACTACCTCACATTCTCCGTCTACCGCGCAAAGCCTGGCGTCGAGAGTTTTGACGACTTTGTTCGTGGCGATCCTGAGGTCCAGAAGCGTAAGTGAAGTCAATCACTTTTTCCCACATGTATACTCACCGCGTGCCAGGTGTCTTCGATGAATGGAACATCAAGGGAACTGGCCCCCTCGCCACCAACGGTATCGACGCCGGCGTCAAGATCCGGCCGACTGCCGAGGAGCTGAAGGAGTTCGAGAGATGGCCTACCCCGCACTTCAAGGATGGCTGGAAGTCGTACTTTGAGAACAAGCCTGACAAGCCAGTGATGCACTACTCGGTCATTGCTGGTTGGTTCGGTGACCACATGGTCATGTAAGTTGCATAATCAGCCCAAAGACTTCCCATACTGACAAGACCACAGGCCCCCTGGCAAGTTCTTCACCATGTTCCACTTCCTCGAGTATCCCTTCTCTCGTGGATCCACCCACATCACCTCGCCCAACCCGTACGACGCCCCCGACTTCGACGCCGGCTTCATGAACGATGAGCGCGACATGGTTCCCATGGTCTGGGGTTACATCAAGTCTCGTGAGACTGCTCGCCGCATGGACGCATACGCTGGAGAGGTCGCCAACATGCACCCCTTCTTCGCGTACGACTCCTCTGCCCGCGCCAGGGATCTGGACCTGCCAACCACCAACCAGTACGCCCTTGCTGGTAACCTGTCCGCGGGTATCCAGCACGGCAGCTGGACCCAGCCCCTCAATGAGGCAGACCGGAAGAGCGACATCAAGAAGACCGTGTCAAGCAACCGCGTTGAACTTCGCGACGACTTGAAGTACAGTGATGACGACATCAAGGCTGTCGAGGAATGGGTGAAGCGCCACGTTGAGACCACCTGGCACAGCCTCGGAGTAAGTACAATGGTTCTTCGCACAGATTCACGCAAGCTGACGTGGGATATAGACCTGTTCCATGGCACCCAGAGAGGGCAACAGCATCGTCAAGCACGGTGTTCTGGACGAGCGCCTGAACGTTCACGGCGTCAAGGGCCTCAAGGTCGCCGATCTTTCCATCTGCCCCGACAACGTCGGCTGCAACACCTACTCGACCGCTCTGCTCATTGGTGAGAAGGCTGCAACGCTCGTCGCCGAGGATCTTGGCTACTCTGGCGCCGCCCTGGAGATGAGGGTGCCCAACTACCACGCGCCCGGAGAGTTTATCCAACCCACCGCCCGCCTCTAATTTGTGACGGCATGACCTTTTCCTTCCTGTCACTACCTCCTTTACTTGGATGTATGTTAGGAGACCAGAATGCCTCTTGTCAAGTGTATTAGTTGAGCTACTTGCTGTTAGCCTATTGTCAAATGAATTATGATGCTAGTATAATCACAAGCCGATGATTAGTGAAACCACTCGCAGATCGGACTACATAGTATTTGTCATACGGGAATGAATCTGCGGTTACTGTGTGAACCCTATTTCGTCCTAGGGCTGTCTCAATCGATGGCGGGATTGCGTGCATGACTCTTTGACCGATCCGAACTTGTACTCCAAACACAATAGAAAAATTCTAGAACGATTCTGGAATTGCAAGTTCCGTTGAGCCGCGAAGCTTATCCCAAATGTCGGCACAGACGGCCGGTTCTGTGGAACCATGGCGTAGTTCGGATCATGAGCTACAGGTTACGTCATGACCCCTGACCTTGATGATCGCCGGACACTGGTTCGAGAGGTGAACTGCTCTCATATTACGATGTTAATGCCGGCATTAAAACAGGCGGATCGTTACTCCCCAAGCTTTCGAAAGTCGAATAGTCGCGAAGTACAAGTTTGATAATATCAAAGTCGTCGTCATGTCGGACCCCAACTCTCCTCATATCAAGAACCGCGACACGCCATCATGGGGATTGTACCAGCGCGAGAACTTCTGGAAGTTGAACGACGATGAGGTTCCTCTTTTCAACACCCGTAAGTTCGTAGACGCACGATTGATTACACAAGCTAATATCGCCTAGATCCTGACAAGTTGGAAGAACTTGCACAGAAGAAGTTGACCCAGAACGGCTGGTACATCTCACTCCCTTCCTATGCAGAATGATATGATCTAACAACCCCAGGTTCTATGCCTCATCAAACGCAGGGCTCTCCCATACCCATCTCGCAAACCGCCAGGCCTTCTTCCGGCACAAGATCGTGCCTCGTCAGCTGGTCGACACCAACGAGCGCTCCACGCGCACCAAGATCTTTGGCCATGAGGTTTCTGCCCCGTTCGGAATCGCTCCCGTTGGCATCAACAAGATCTACCACCCCCAGGGCGAGGTCCCTGTTGCCAAAGTTGCAGGCGAACTGGGGATCCCGTATAGCCTGTCAACGGCGGGATCCTGCACCATCGAGGAAGTCGCGCAGGCGAATGATGCAGGGCGCGAGTCTGCGATCAACGCACAGTCGGCGGACAAGTCAAAGATTCCACAGGGGCCACGGTTCTTTCAGCTATACATGCCACACGATGACGAGCTGACAGTTTCGTTGCTGAAGAGAGCGCATGAGAGCGGTTTCACAGCCTGCATTCTCACGACGGACACCTGGCAGCTCGGTTGGCGGCATGACGATGTCGCCACATCAAACTATGCCTTCTACCGCGGCATCGGCGCAGACCTGGGCCTCGCAGACCCTGTCTTCCAGACACGACTGGCCGAGAAGGGGATCGATCCAAAGACCCAACCCGAGCAGGCCGCTGCGTTCTGGATCGACAATGTCTGGCACGGTCGGGCATGGAGCTGGGAGAAGGCCGTGTGGGCCAGGGAGAAGTGGCAGGAGATCAGCGGGGGCAAGCCGTTCCTCATCAAGGGCATCCAGAGGGTCGACGACGCGGAGAAGGCTGCCGATCTCGGATTCGAGGGCATTGTCGTGAGCAATCATGCCGGACGCCAGGTTGACGGCGCCATTGCCAGTCTTGATGCGCTCGAGAAGATTGCGGAGAAGGTGTGTGATCGGATTGTTGTCACGTTCGATAGCGGAGTGAGGGGTGCGGCGGACGTTGTCAAAGCACTTGCTTTAGGAGCCAAGTTCATCTTCATCGGACGGCTCTGGATTTGGGGGCTGAGCATTATGGGAGAGCATGGGGTTAGACACGTGTTATGGGGGCTGTTGGCTGATCTGGATATCTTGATGAACGTTGCCGGGGTAAGGAGCGTTGATGAGATTGATAAGGATCTGTTGGAGTCATTGCCCAAATCTTATACTCTCATCTCTGAGAAGAGTAAGTTGTGAATTGTCAAAGTCAGGGGAGGGCATCATATGTAAGAAATAGAGAAGATTGGCCGCCTCAAATGCAGCATTTCTTTTTAGCCGCAGTAGTAAAGGAGTATGTACACTTAAATCCAAAGCCTTTTACACGAAAGAGATGACGGATTGGTGGGGCCTCGCCTGGCCTCCTAAGCGCAGTAGCAGGTGTCGTCGAAGCAGTCGTATTGTCTGGTTCCGCACTATCAAGGCATAACGTTAGCAATTGAACCATGCAAATAGCGAGATCGTGGTTCACGTACCTGCTTGATGCACTCGTTCACTTTGGCAAGACTGCAAGACGCCTGAGGAACAGGGTTGGGAGCGGCCATGGCGAGTGACACAGCGGCGAGAACGGCAAAGAAGCTGAGCTGCATGGTTGCGGTGGTAAGATGAACAAGTAGATTTTCTTGGGGTATTTGCAAGAGGAGTTTGAAGTAGTTTGTCCGTGAGCTGTTGAGGTGGGTTCCTGCTGTGGTGCGATCTCAGACTGCTTCTTATATTATTCACGGTGAGTCCGCCCAGCTCGGTCTCGCGACTAAGCCGTTAGACCTCGCCATGCATACGTATAACTTCGGTACCGACTGTTTCCTCATACGGAAGCCCGAATCTTTGCCAACCGTGTTAGGAGTCAGATTGATTTGCGGGTTGGCATCTCGAAGCTATGTCCTAGTAATCAGGTTCGAAAGTCTATTAGATTGTAAAGAATAAAGTACGGTCTTGGCGGCTCTGTGGGGACATTTGGTCTGATGTTCGCCCAATCTGTCGACGCACTCCGTTTCATGTAAAATCTGCCCACCAATTTGCTAACAACGTGCTGAGCAGTTCATCCGCGATCGCCTTTTCATTTGATTCTGACGTCTCAAACATCAGAAACCGCGACCGTGGTGCCGGTGTTTGTCTGATCAATACCCCATCTGCCCACGGGGCAAGTCGACTATAGGACCAACATGTGGGAAATGATCTCCAAATCATGACTCGGCGACTCTATCACCGTCTCATGTTCCGAGTGGATCGCAATCAGTCTCTACCGATAAATTGACGTCTCAAATGAGCAGGACTCAAAGCGGATGTCTTGGATAGACCAAAGCTGGCATTTACTCACATGCCAAGACCTAAGCCGCAGGAGAGCTACTAACTGAGGTGATATTGAGCCGACGTCTTGGATTGGAGTTAAGTTCGCCGGCTTGACGGAAGATCTTTCGTTACCGAAACTTTCATGGGATCCCTGTCATAGTTCACCATTATGAACACAGAGGAACTTCGATCGAAAGTTTGACAGATTATGAGCTTATTTTTGTAGGACTGGGCATAGCGTTTGAGTATGTACACTATACTCTTGGCAATACGTTGTACTTTGAGGCCCTAACGTTGTATTTTGACGAAGTGTATAACCTAACGTAATATTAACTATAGATCTAAGCTGAAAATAGTACTTTATAGCGCTTAAACCCCTATTTATTCTACTTAGGCGTTAAAATAAAGTAAAACTAACTTAGACGCTTCTTCTTACTATAATAGGGGCTCTTCTAAGGTTTATAGTATTACTTTAAGCCTCTTGAGTACTTATTAGTTAATATAGATAAATACTAATTTATTAGTTTATTTAGGAGTTAATCTATTATAAAGCTAGCTATAGATAAAGTTCTATATTAAAAAAGACCTCTTAGAGGGTATTAAATTAGTAATTACACTAAAGAGATATAAAGCTATTTTTACTAACTTAAAACTTATAAAGAAGCTATTTATTATACTTTAAAAAGTTTATAATTAAAGTCTTAAAAGTTACTAATTACTTTAAAAATAGGATAACTATATTAAGCTTAATAAGTAAGATATTTATAATAAATGTTAACCTTCTTATTAAGTAAAATAAACCTTTATATAAAAGCTTTAGTTAATATAAGTAATAAAGATAATAAGTATAGTATTTTAATTAGTAGAGAGGTTAAATAACTAAATAGTTTAGTTAATATTATAAAACTATATTACTTAATAACTACTTAATATCCTTATAAACCTTATTAAGTAAGTAGTTAGTAAGGAGGTAAGCTAATAGCAGTATCTAGTTAGGTAAGTAGAGTTTAAAGAAGTAAAGTATAGCTTTATCCTTAAAGTAAGTAAATGCAAAGGGTTAGTAGGAGCAATGTTGCAACTCGTACTTCCTTTCTCAAATGAGAATCCTCAGATGAGGAAGGAAGGTTTCTTGTTCATCTCAGCTACATCTACATGCCCTTTTATCTTCGACCCTGATATCCTATCCCTTGATATCCTATCCCTTGATGTCTTACTCAGTGCCGAACATAGCCGAGAGCATCCCATGTGACAGACCTAGCCTGTTACAGTAAAAGGCTTATTATTATAGTAAATAGAAAGAGCTATATAGTACTTAAGATTATTCTTTTACTTAGTAACTACTTTAAGAGGCTTAAAAAATTATTAGATTAAAGGTATAACTTAGGTAGTAGTCTAGTAAGGTATATAGACTTTAAGATACTATTAGAGGCGTATACCTATACTTATGAGAGTCTTTTTATAGTACTTATATTATAATTAAAGGCTTCTATAGTATTAGTTATATAGAAAGCGTTAAAATTAGGCGTAGAGATTATAATTTTTCACTATAGTAGCTAGTAGTATTAATATTAGCGATAATAGTAGCGTTAGCGTTAGCATTAGAAGTTGTAACAGGCTAGGTCTGTCACATGGGATGCTCTCGGCTATGTTCGGCACTGAGTGAGACATCAAGGGATAGGATATCAAGGGATAGGATATCAGGGTCGAAGATAAAAGGGCATGTAGATGTAGCTGAGATGAACAAGAAACCTTCCTTCCTCATCTGAGGATTCTCATTTGAGAAAGGAAGTACGAGTTGCAACATTGCTCCTACCAACCCTTTGCAGAAGTATATAGTTAGAGGGCTATTAAAAGGTTTTCACTAGATTATTATAACATCTAAGCTAGCACTAGCTAAATACAGTTAGACTTATTACCTAATTAAGTTAGCGCAAAAAACTTATTATATGTTATATTTAAGGGTCACAGTACGAAACGTGGTATTTTAGCAAGAATACGTACAATCTCGATCCCTAACTGGGCATACCCACTTCACCATTTGCGTGGGGAAAGTTCCCCCGAAACTAGCAATAAGTCGACTAAACTTGCTTCGTGAGGATTTCTTCGCCGAAGTCATGACTTGGTTGTTGGCCTAATGGCCGCTCAGATCGCGGGCTATTGAGGGCGCCACTGATTCAGACGAGGTGCGGGAGATTCATTGGTGCGACTTTACAGAACAGTCAATTAATTATCTGCAGGCCAGTAAGGTAAGCTTTCATATACAATTGCCCCTGTGAAGAAAGCGCATACACGTCAGAAAGAAATTCGATGCAAGAGCCAAGACTCCAAATTTGCGAGAAATTCCCTGCCTATTTCCTTCGTCAGATTTCAAGAATCCCTTCATCTCCTCCTTATGCTGTCGCACAAGTGACTCGGAGACCGCGGCGCACCTGTTACCGGCAGTTCCAACTTTTGTTCACTGTGATCTCCATACCCAAGACGCTTTGGATCAATCGTCTGATTCCAGATCGGGGTCGTCGGAGTCCGCGAAAACACTAGGGACCCAGGAACCACAACACCGGACTCACTGGCATTGTCGCCGTCCTCGCTACTCGTTCGGCTGATGTTCATGTACCCAATGGCTACAAGATATTGCAAGCTCTTTCGCAAAGCTTTACGAACAACAGCTTGATGTTCGGCTTGATCTTCAGCCGTCATTGCGCCTAAGGGCTGGCCAAGAATGCCTCCTTTATCCTCGACGAAGTGCATCACCGGCCACATTCTGTGACCCGACCCCTTGCCCTCCACCTCACACTGCAGGGCGCCCAACCACTGCTTTGCGTCTGACGGTTCTGTGACACGTCCAGTCTCTTCGGCAACAATGTCCCAGTAGTCGCTCAGACTGATGCCGCTCAAGATCTTTTTGGAGACACTGGCGCCACATTCGGCGGGTTGGAGTAGACAGCTGTCCAGGATAATCTTCGCAACCAGGTCAACACCGGCCGCAGCTATCCACGAGCCGGGGTCCTCATCAACACGAAGACCAATGTCAAGGGCACTGGCTGTCACACGCCAGAGGAAGTCGTCTGTATTGGAGATCCCATCAGAGGAACTACCCATAATCAGACCTGGCTTCACAATGGAAACAAGAGACCCATGGCCGGCTTGAGCGAGACGTTGAGCAAAACGCGCCACGAGAATCTCAGAGACAAACTTCGTCTGGCTGTATGCTGGGTACGACTTGAGCTCCTCTGCAACTTCGTTGACATTGTCGGGGGAAGTCGAGAGATGGCCTCCCGAGACATAAGTAAAGCGCACCGGTCGGCTGGCGCACGCCCTCGCGACGGCAGTGAGGAGTTGAACGGTGGATAGCGTGTTGGCAGGTACCAGGGCATGGTAATCCGCCATCCAGTTGACAACTGCACCGTTATGAACCACAGCGTCGATCAAGTCATCCTCAGTACCTGATCCGTCCAGTCGAGACCATTGCGTGTCTTCTAGGCCAAGGTGTGGGAGCGAGAGATCACCGTGCCAAACTTCGATGCGGCAAGTGTATGCCTCGCGCCACCAGCTACTGCCACGCGCAAGTGAGAAAAGTCTTTCGGTAGCATGCGCAGCTGTTGAACCTCTCACCAAAGCGACGATCTTGGACACTCGTGGACGCTCTAAGAGCTGGCAGAGAAGCTGATTTCCAAGGAACCCAGTTGCTCCTGTCAAAAATACCGCTTTTGGGCTGAACTTCTCATTCCATGCTGTGTCTTGGGGCCGAAGTGCTGGAAGCGACTTGTCATACTTCTCGATCTCATCCAGAAGCTCGAGTCCGTCGTCCTGTTTGGGAACCTGGCGATCCTCAGCGATCCACCGAGCAATATCCCGAATAGTCGCTGCACTGTTCATGTACTTCTTGATCGGAAGACTTGTCCCATAGGTCTTCCGAACAAAGGTAGAAAGTGAGACGACTTGGACGGAGTCCATACCGGCGTAGAAGGGGTTGAAATTACTCCCACGCAAGGACTGCTTTCTTTCTGGGTCATTCCTCGACAATAATTCAGCCAACTTGTTGCTGATAGACAAGGCGATGTCTTCATCAGGAAGTAGACTACCTCCAAAGTCGAATTCTCTGAATTCGCCCTCATTTGGAGCAGTACGCAGACCATGCAGAGTATCCAAGTTTGCGGCGTATTCTTTGAGTCTTCGCCGATCGAGCTTCCCAGTCGTACCGAATGGCAGAGACTCAACACATTGAAAGTGAGCAGGTACCATGTAGATAGGCAGAACGGATAACAGCTGCGTCTTCAGTTGGCTCGCCATATCATCAACAGCGTTCTTACGCTCTGAGAAGTTGTCAAATAGACCGCCAAGCTGAATAAACGCAGCCAAATGCTTGCTGGAAGATCTCGAAAGAGACAAGACATCAACGGCTACAAGAGAGCCAGCTGGGAGGATGTCGATGAGCCGATGTTCGATCTCTCCCAGCTCAATTCTTTGACCGCGAAGCTTGATCTGGGTATCTTTGCGTCCGAGGTATGAAACTGAGCCATCTGAGTTGAATCTGCCGAGATCTCCAGTCTTGTACATCCTCCTTGATTCTTCTCCAAAATTGAAATTACTCGTCCACGATGGGTCGGCGATGAACGATTTGCTAGTTTTCTCCGGATCCCCTAGATATCCGCGAGCAACACTGGGTCCATCGATCAGGATCTCACCAATGCTTCCAATGGGAAGCAGTCTCTCGTGGGTATCGGGATCCACGATCCAGACATGACAATTTAGACCATGGCCAATACTGTCACCCACAAGGAACTCCACGTTACTCATTCGAGTCACAGTACATACGCTACCCTCGCAGGGCCCATAGGCGTTGATAAGTTGGACGCGACTAGCCCAGGTCTCGATGTTGTCGACGGTCATGGCCTCGCCGCCCATGCAGACTGTCTTCAAGCTTGGCAGGTCGCCAGGATCAAGGGTGCGTGCGAAGGACGGCGTGAAGAAGGCCCAGTCTGCCTGGGATTCTGTCACAAATCCAGCAAGGTTGTTCAGCCTGTCTTCATCAGATGGGATGCAGATACAGGCTCCCAAGACCAGTGCGTTGACAATCTCAATGACACTGACATCAAATACATGAGCGGAAAATTGGAGAATTCTCGAGCCCTTGAACATTTGCATGCCTGCCGACTGAGCATTTGCTGCGGAACAAAGAGTGCGATGTTCTTGCACAACACCTTTCGGCAACCCCGTACTGCCAGAGGTGAACAGAACTGTGGCAGCATGGTGAGGTTGGACTTCTGCGCTCGAGAAGGCTTGAACGTGCAGCTTGTCCGTTTTCTCAAACAGAGCCCGACTCACGGTCACTACTGGAGTATCTGATCCAGAGAATGAATCTGCTTGAGAGGAAGATACCACGACAACTTTGGCGGCAACATTCTGGACAATGAAAGATTTGCGCTCCAATGGGTAGGCAGGGTCGAGGGGAACCATTGCGCCCCCAGCTTTCAGGATAGCCAGCATAGACACAACAGTGTAGAGAGACTTTTCGAAGCAGTACACTACTTTGCTCTCTGGGCCAACACCCAAATCCACAAGAACTCGAGCCAATTGTGAAGCTTTCTTGTCAAGCTCCAAAAAGCTGAGATGTCCATCCCAAGAAAAGATTGCCTGTGCATTTGGTTGGATCTGAGCTTGAGTCGCAAACAATTGATGAACGCAGGCTTCGGTGATGTAGGGCGGTTTTTGGTTCCAAGCTTGTATCTGCTTGATATCTTCGGCCGAAGGTTGGGCAAAGAATGTCTCGAGACGTGTGGTTTGACTTGCGACTAAGAACCCCAGTGCAGTGTCGAAATATTCCACCAGTCTGGAAGCTTGGGAATGATCAAGGTACTCGGTGTCATAGTTGAAGTTGACGTGAACCGAAGTCTCCCGGAGACTGCACTCAACCATGACGGCGTGGGAGTTGAATTTGTCAAGATCTTGTGGTCGCTCAAAAGCAGTGAAAGGAGCACCATCCATGGCCATATCTACTTCAGGCTGAATGATCATCATGCTCTGAAACTCGCAGGCAGCCTTGCAATTGGCATCTATGCGAGATATGTTCTGAATGCCCATCTGCTCGAAGGGGATCATGTCGATAGTGGCCGTCTGAAGCCCGGTGAGAAAATCGATCACGGTCTGACTTCGATCACACTTAACCCGCAACGGAACAGTCGAAATGACTGGACCCATAACGGTCTCGATTCCATCAAATGAAGCATTCCTTCCCGATGACGTGACCCCAAAGACGGCATTGCTGGACCCGCTGAAGCGGCTAATGACAAGTGCCCAGGCTGCACGCAAGATAGTTGTCGCAGTCACATCTAAGCCGGATATGGGAAGAGCCATATTAAGACGAACAAATGCTTTCTCTGGATTCGCGTTGGCAGAAACAATGCAAAGCGGCTTCCTTGGGAATTGCTCATACTCTCCTCCCTCAAAGACTGACTTCCAGTATTGGGTTGACAATTCTGATGCTGAAGTTTGGGAATATTTGATGAAGGAAGAGAAAGAAGCTTTCGTAGCTTCAAAAGAATTTCTGAAGGCGTCCCTCACTGCTCGTAGGGTGAGTCCGACAGAGTGACCATCGACAATTGCGTGATGCACAGTCCAGACCATACTCGATGCAAGACCATTGGTATCGTAGATGATGCCGAATCGATTGAGCGGAACCCCAAATATTGACGCCTTTTTCAGGTCAAAGTCTAGATATTCATCAAGATTGGAGCTTTCATTCCAGCGTAGGGCCTCGTGTACGACAACTTGCTGGATGCCAGATGTCGATGTGTCTACCAGACGAGTGCGTAGGATGCCGTGTGCTTTGGAAACTAAATTCCACGCGTTTTTCAAGCTTGCGACATCGACATCTGCTCCAAGCTGAAGCACATACTGAACCAGGAATGAATTAGCAGTTGTGGAAGACATGGCCATGAGCCCCTCCTGTAGGGGTGTGCAGGGAAAAGCGTCTTCAATGTCCTCTATAATGATGGAACACTCCTCGGCAATTTCTGTAAGAGCCACAGATTCCCCATCTAGAAGTTCCATAGGTCGTGTGGTGATCATGGACTTCTTGGACTGGAGCAGGGGAAGCTGACAGAGGTCTCCCAAGATTGGATTCTTGAAGACTTGTGCGAATTCCAGCGCGAGACCGCTTTTACGCGCAGCCGACACTAGCGATATCACGGCCATAGAATCTCCACCAAGGCGTAAGAAATTGCTGCTGGCCGATAGCATGCCCTCGGAGATTCCGAGAACGCCGGCCCAAAGACCGCGCATTACGTTTTGGAGCTCGGTATTCTCGTTCGCAGCTTCTTCAGTGTCATCCTCCAGGCCCAACTCAGAGAAACCATAGAACTGCTCTGGACGGAGGTCGTCAACTTCCCGGCGTAAACGCTTGAGATCAACCTTGCCATTGGTGGTGAGAGGCAGGCTAAAAAGAGGGATGTAGAGGGAGGGACACATCCAGGAGGGAAGAACGCTGGAAACCATAGCTTCAACCTTCGGTATCATCTTCCGAAGAGCTGGATTCTGTCTGGGCATGACGCATCTGCCATCGACTGAGTCACTCCCGGCGTTTCCTTGTTGGCAAATGAAGGCCACCAGTACTTTGGCGTTCTTTTTCGATCCATAACTTGGCCTCGTGACGACGTCCACAACAACACTCTGAGTCTTAAACGCTGAGCGCAGATGATATTCAACTTCAGAGGCTTCCAGCCGCTGTCCAGAGATCTTGAGCTGAGTGTCTTTGCGGCCTTCAAAGTGAATCACACCATTCTGGTCAAAGCGGCACAAGTCCCCTGTCCGATAAAGCCGTCCTCGTCGATTGTGTTTGGCGAGCCAAGGAGGATCACGAACGAAGGCATTGTTAGGTCCTTCGCCCTCCTCAAAATTCAGGTAGCCCCTCGCCAGCTGGGGACCTTCAAGAACCAGCTCTCCAACGGCACCAAGAGGTGACAACCGAGTAGGGTCGTCTGGTACGACGATCCAGCAACAGGTTCCAACCCCACGCCCTATAACTCCGGGGTTCCCATTGGATCGAACAAGGTGCATAGTCGAGAAGACAGTGTTCTCAGTAGGCCCAAATGCATTGATGAGATTGCGTCCACGCCCCCATTTCTCGATATTATCTTGACCGACAGCTTCGCCGCCCAATAACAAGGTTGTCAGTCCGGGTAACTCGGACGGTTCAAGAAGTCGGATCACAGAAGGCGTAAAGAATGCCCAATTTACCCTCTTTAGCTGCATGACACTGGTGATGTCGTTCAATCTCTCGTCTTCAGACGGGATAACAATGCAGCCACCGAAGCTGAGAGTCGTGAGGATTTCGGCGATAGACGCGTCGAAGGTATGACGAGCGTATTGGATGACCCTCGTCTGTCTGTTGAATCCTGTGGCTTTTCCGTGGGCGGCGATACTGGAAGAGCAGGCGGCATTGTCAACCATCACCCCTTTTGGTTCTCCGGTGCTTCCGGAAGTGAACATGATATAAGCCAGATCCCAAGGTCTTGGTGAAGGAAAGGGTGCAGTTGCAAGGCCAAATAGCTGCTGTGTTGATTGCTCTTCAACACACAGAATGTTTCTCGATAGCACACGTAAACGCTCGGTGTATGTCTTGGAGCTCAGCACAGTCTTTGGCTGAATCTTATCGAGGAGGTTTGAGATTCGGCCGTCCGGCTGGAATGGATCCAAGGGCACAAACGCACCGCCGGCTTTGAGAACAGCCACCGTTGCCACAATGTTCCATACACTCTTCTCAAATAATAGAGCAACCTTGGACTCGGCTCGGACGCCTCGCCTGACAAGCTCGTTGGCGATATTGCTTGACTTCTCGTCTAACTCTGCGTAAGACAGAGTACCATCCCACGCATCAACAGCTATGTTCAGAGGTGACCCATGAACATGACTTGCAATCATGTCTTGTACAGAGACATTTTCATGATCCGAGTCGAGCTGGTTCCAGACATCGTATTGGTGATGGTCGCCTTCATCCAGGAGATTGAGATCACACAAATTGGCATTCGGCTGGGCGATGATGCTTTCGAGTGCATTGCGAAATGTTGAAAGTATCTTTCTCGCACGCCAGTCTGAGTGGGTCGTTTCTGAATATTCGCATCGTACAAGAAGACTATGAGAGAGCGGATCTTGGCCCGCAGTAAAGGCCATGACTGTCTTTACAAATTTCAGCTAACGTTTTCACACTATGATGAGAAACAGCGCCAACTACATGAGGAAATTATGGCGATGGGGATGGGTAACGCAAGAGACCATGTTAGTTAAAAGGGCTTGGACTAACCTGCGGGTGTACGGCTTTCACAGCATGTAGAGACGGAAGGGCCTCTTGTGCCATGTTCAGGGGACATCCATCACGGAAGGACGATACAATGAGAGCATACTCTGTGAGATTGGCCTTCGAGATAGTCACAGAGTCGGCACTTGCAACTTTTGGCTTGCAGAGAAGTTCGAAGATGCGGCTCTTTGGGGACAAGGGAGTGTTCCAAAGTAACCACTCCTGATCCTCTCCTAAGAAGTTGATGGACTCAACTGATGCGTATGCCTTCAATGCTACGACACAAGCAAGCTGAATTATAGAGGCAGCTGAACAGTGTGCGTACTCTTGAAGGGCCTCAAATCTGTGGGAGCGGAACAGCAGAGTTTCGGCTGTTTTCGTTTCTGGGTATGAAGCGCGACCGTAGCTGGCCATCATGGTGCTTGTGTAATGATTTCTTCTCGGTAGAAAATGAAAGTGAACAAAGAATGATCCGTTCAATCGACACGAGCAACTTGGCCCACGGACATTCAAGTAGACTTCCTCGAGAAACAGAAGGGATGATATGTGGGCATCTCCGAGCTTCAAGTACTTTCCGGCGGTAGATGACACCGGGCCGTTTTCGAGTACTTTGTGCTCGCCATACAAGCCAGTAGTTTAGATGTTGCAAAGAGCACCCGATTGAAGAAGTACCCTGAGAGTCCCATAAAAGTTTTCACCTTCTAGTTCACCGAAGCCTTCCACATACATGTAAGCAAGTGGCGATTGGAATTGCCAAATTCGTCGAGACTCCCCTACTGAATGGCTGCCCCAGAGGATTACAAAAGTCCGTTGAGGATCTGACGAGGGGCAAAGCAAAACCATGTGAACCTATCGTGAGCGTCAAAGGGGACCGAATCGTCTTACCTTTGATGAAAAGGGCATGGTCAGTAGTCCCATCTTCCCTGCAGTCACGCCTTTTCGTGTGACATGTCTTACCATATGGAGCCCCATCTTGCCTCCATCTTAAAGTGCTTCAAGGTTTGCCTATGTTGATTTGCAATCATCAGGTTTTCGTATCGTTGCCGAAGGCATCAATAATCCTTGCATCAGACCAGCATTGGCGATCCTGTCAAAAGTGCAATTCACTTCTACCTGCTCCTGAATCAAGAAACTTCATTCATCCTTGTTTAGATAAGGTGTGCCTGCATCGTGCTTGTGGATTCGCACTTGTCTGTGATGAGCCCTAAACGTACTATGTTTTTCGAGAACGCAATGCGATCTCACCAATGACGTGAAGTCGCGAAAACGTCTTCATGCTAGTGGCTTCGCGGTTACGATTTCATGGGATGAGAACCTAACACCCAGCTTCCTATTGCAGAAGTGTATGACCCAGGGTGTGAGCTTGACCTAGCATGGCAGGCTGAAATTCGGCAAGCTAGGCCAAGCCACGGCTGGAAGGATTGTCGCCAAGAGTTGAGGATTTCGACTTCTCGAACCAATGACAGCCCTTGAAACAGCTACGAGGCTATTCACGGCCATTCTGAATGTGATATGTACAACATAGGATTTGGAATCAGACGCTGGTTCCGAGAATTTTGCTTCGGGCAAAGCTGCCTCGCTGACCCTGGCTTTGCAATTGTCGAATGGGATTGCAACCGGTCATGGGGTCGATGTCAACTGGGCTGTGTATGATCCCTTACGTTCATCTTGGTAGTATCACCTATTAGTCTTAGTGTCGCAAGGCACTGAAGAGGCCCCAACTTCTCGCGTAAGTGTTTGAGATGACAGGGACGTAAATGATGAATTTCGTGTCTAATACCTTGAAATTGCCCGGGCTGCTGGCCACCTACTCACCAGGAACTTTTTCACTCCCCTAATTTCTGACCACTTGACAACTTGGCTGACGTTGCTTACGAATCTCTGAGACACCTCGAAAGAACTTGCTGCATCAGTCCGAGAATCTGACTGATACAGGCCTATCGGCCTGCAAGACTCAAGAAAAGAGTGTGCTCATATACTTAGTTCATTTCTTGTCCACATCGTTCAAAACTTTGTCTCACACGCACCACATCATGGCGATATCGGAGCCCTCCAGAGCAATTACTTCAAGCGCCAAAGATGCAGCTCAGTCTTCAAATTGCTCAGAGGAGCTTTCCATGGGAAAGCGATCAAGCATTTCCTCTGACGCGAAAGTCCCAGCGCTTCCCGTTTCCCTCGAAGTTAAGGAAGCCAAAGAAGCTGGCTACCAGGAAGATTCGGCCATCGAGTACCCAAGAGGTATTCGACTAGCCCTTATTATCCTGGGCCTTGCTTTGGCTGTATTCTTGGTGTTTTTGGACATGACTCTGATTGCAACGGCCATTCCTGCAATCACAAATCAATTCAACTCACTTCAGCACGTGGGATGGTACGGTTCCGCGTACATGTTGAGCGTAAGTGGTGCGTCTTAGGTTGCCTCATTCAACACGGCTGACTTGCGACAGCTTTGTTCATTTCAACTAGTCTACGGTAAATGCTACGAGCTGTTCTCTTTGAAGTTGACATTCATGGTGGCCATCGCCTTCCGAGAGGTCGGTCTAGCGGTTTGCGGAAGCGCACCCAACTCTATTGCCTTCATCATCGGTCGTGCCATTACCGGCATCGGCTGCAGTGGCATCATCATAGGTCCGAACTTTCATTCTCTCTGGTTTTATCTCATCTGTCTCTCTCGTTCCACTCTCGTCGTTGGCTCATCTAACCATCATCGTCAAATCACAGGCACCTGGGTTGTTCTGGCACATTCCGTCCCAATCCGCCAACGGGCAGTGTACACTGGGTTCCTGGGCGCATTCTCAGGCGTTGGCGGCATCATCGGTCCTCTGATCTCAGGGGCCTTGACAGACAGTCATTTGTCCTGGCGGTGGGCGTTCTACATTAGTATTCCTGTCGGTATCGCAACACTGGGATTGATTCAATTCTCTTTCAAACCTCCGGCCCAGATTATCTCTGGCGGCAACAGAAAGCTGTCTTCCCAAATCAAGGAATTCGACATAATTGGTCTCGCCGTTTTCTTCGCCTGCATGGTCTCTCTTTTATTGGCACTCCAGTGGGGCGGGTCGGAGTATCCGTGGAGTAGCGGTCCCATGATTGCACTCCTCGTGTTATTTACGGTCATGCTGGTCGCTTTCGTCACTTCACAGATTTGGAAAGGTGACAAGGCCGCTTTACCACCTCGGCTTATGAAGCAGCGCAACGTTGCGTTTGCTTGCCTTTATGCCGCCTGTATCGACGCAGCTTACTATACTGCAGATATTTGGCTGCCAATATGGTTTCAGGCGATCAAGGGCAACTCGGCGAGAGAGTCTGGCATCAAGCTTGTGCCTTATGTTGGTGGAGAGGTACTGGCGGCGTTGGTTGCCGGATACCTGGTGACCCTCTTGGGATGGTATAACCCCTTTATGCTCTTTTCTACAACCATCTCTTCGGTCGGCCTTGGACTTATGACCAGGTTCGAAGTTGACACGGGGCCAAGCGAATGGATCATTTATCCTATCATCGCAGGCATCGGGATTGGTGCAGGGACCCAACAACCCATGATGGGAGTGCAGTCCACTCTCGTTCTCGCGGATATCCCGGCTGGGACTGCCGCTGTCACTCTTTTTCAGAATCTCGGTCCAGCAGTCCTCATGTCGGTCGCAAATACAGTCTTTGTCAACAATTTGAAGCGGAATTTACACGGCCAAGGCGGACTCGACGGACAAGCTATTGCTGACATGGGAGCTACCAATCTGAAGGACATGATCTCGGTAGATCTACTTCCGGGGATCATCAACGCGTACAACAAGGCACTTCAGGAAACCTTTCGTGTACCAATGGCAGTGGCAGTAATCTCCATCATTGGCGTATTAGGCATGAAGTGGGAGAAATTGCCGGCTTAAACATGATAGATTTCTCTCCATAGCAATGTCTCACAGGATCTCTCGCGTTATGAAGACGCAGGTTTAGAAGCGATAAAGCTCCGTTTCTATATACTGTCGTATCATCTCATCAAGCTCGTATTCCATCTTGTCCAAGCTGAGTACCTTTGTCTTGCTTAAGCATCAAACTGCCAGGCACTGGCTGTTTTGTCCAGCAAACGTGGAAGAAATTGAATTGGGCGATCCTCGTCACCATCTTTTACCACCACAGTGTATGTATTACGAAGGTCCTCGACGCAAAGGCCTGCTCTTGATGTGCGAATAATGTGGGCGCCATTCCACAATCCCGCGACGGCTGCTGGGGAGTTCGGAATAACACCCGACACGATGCGTGTATGAATACTGCTGCGGTCAAACCCGAACTCCATGATTGGAAGGCGACACTCGTTGAGTTTCTGGGATCCGCCATCGAACGAAAGGCCTTCGAAGTCAATGATATGCCGACCACGAAGCATACCTTCGTATTGTTGGGCAATGGGGAGCTTGTCGCTTCCAAGATACTCTGTGAGACTTTCAAGCCACTGTTGAGCCCGGACAGTTTTTCCATTCCTGCATCTTCTTGAGAGGTCGATAATGATTTGGTCAAGAGGCCCGTTGCTCATGATGTCGTTTTGGCCGGTTTGCCTCCGAAGATAAAGATCGATGAACAGCAAGTAGGCAAAACCACGCTTATAAGATATCCATTCTCCATACCAGTCGCTGAACATAATCTCAGCGGCCTTGCGAACGTCGATTGTGATTCTTGGACTTGTGTAGTACGCTTGAAGATGACCATTGAGACTTTTAATAAGAAAGTCCATCCCTCGGAAACCAAAACGGTACGGGAGAAACGAGCTGTAAAACTCGGCAACCCCTATTTATCACGTAATACTTAGCAACCACCGTGATGAAAAATGGGAAGCGTGGGTACCACTAACCTTCGATGTACCACTCATTTTCATACCCATCCTCCTCGGGGTTGATGTCAACAAAGCTGTGTACCATCTCATGGGTGAACAGCAGAACCAGTGAATCGTCTGTCTCATTCTTCGTTGCGTTTTCGTACTCCAAAACATAACTTCCATCGAACCCGCTGCCTCCAAACCCGACCAGAGACTTGCGAATGAAGATCCGGTAAGATTCACCAGTCACGCCAAAGAAGGACGCCAGCTTTGGAAATAGGACGGCATTGTATGATTTGAGCCGCTCAAGGTTGGGCGGCAAGTCTCCGAACCAGTAGCAGGCAGCGAAACCATCATCGCTTTCTGGAGAGACTTCCGGATAACGTTGGACTGGCCCAACCATGTAAACAGTGTTCCACAAGGTCTCGGCACGACCAACACGGATAAGAGGTTTGGTTCCTTCGCCATAGCTCCAAACACATCTCGTAGATTCCGGTGCATCAGCCGGGACTTTCCACTTGACCACATTCGTGAAGACTTGGTCGGACAATAACAGAGGTAGGAACCATTGTCCCACGCCGTGGACACCGCCTTGGTCCTTGCGAAGATCGATACGCGCACCCAAGGGAGTCGTGACGTCGACATGGCGAGGAAAGACGTCAAATTCAAGTTTGACGTCGCCTCGGGTTTGTCTACTGAATGACCAATGTTGCTGGAAATTACGACCTTCCGAAGGTAGATCTCGAAATTGGATTTCGAGAGGCCCCGAGTTATCCGTAGCCTTGATGTCGCGCTCGTGAAAAGGATGAGCTGGTATGTTGTCTTTGAAGGGATAGAAAGAAAACGCGGGCTGATCAGGCTTAAACGCTGGATTTTGAATTAGGAACAGCACGGAGAGGCTGCTAACACCATCGGCATCGAACTTGGGCGTCAATTGAAGGGAAAGGATTGGGTGGTGAGGGAGCTGCATGGTGACTTCGACTTTGAGACTTCTGGCTGCCAACGCAATAGAAGCCTGTGTGGTGGCCTTCGAGGATATAAGTTGGCAAGTCGCGCCGTTATGCTAGACTTTGTCGTCGTGGAAATTGACGCGGCCCACCCGAAAGAGGAAGCTGCAACATAGGTAAGCTGGTGGGGTTCTGGATAGCACGGCATCATAAAGTTAAATAATACACGCGTGTCATTTGACTTCGCGCGTTGCACCTATTATTTCTAACCCGAGCTGGTACTAGCCGTTTTAGTGTGTGCTGGGATCAGAGCTGGGGATAAGCTTGAATGTCGCCCAATTGCCCGTTGTTAGAGTTGTGTCTTGTTGATCCGACTCTACGAACAGACATAGCATTGAAGATGTTTGAGATCGTGCCATACTCAGTAAACCTCAGGTTCCGAATGATCTCAGGCCTCTGAGGTTTAGACTTGAAGTATTGCCGCCGATTCTGTGCCAGGAAGATGATAAACTGTATGCTACTGTTCTGGTGCAGCTCAGACCCTTGTCGCCGTACGTACCAGCCTACGCAATGCTCGGCGGGCAACAGCCGCCGAATGCAAGATAGCTTACTTATGGACATTTGCAAACTTTGCATCGATTGCGTCGTCTAAGATGCAAGCCTGAACTGTGCTAAATGCCAATAAGTAATTTGCAAAAAGAAAAGACAGCGTTGTTACTCATATGCACGGCCGCACCTGATTCCTTCTACGATGACATCGGCATCACGTGCAATTAGACTGGTAACGAACGAGCGTCGCCTTTGCAACTTCTCTTCAATAGCTTCATTATTTATTATCCATACACGGAAGAAATACAATGGGAAACAGGCAGACTCTGCCTGTGGTCTGACAAAAAGGTCAGAAACGCATGGTCTAACCCGGGGACCACGGCCATCTGGCATGACCGTTCCTCGGGAAGCCTATCGCTTTTCTATCAAGTCAGCCTTACTCTCGAGCGACTATCAACTATCTTTTTGAGAAAATTGGAGAATATGAATAAGGTACACTCGGAACCACATGGGCTCGCGAACTGTCCGCATTGGATTTGCGGAGGGAGATCCTGAGGTAGTCAGCCAAAATGCGAGTGCCCGCAGATTGCCTCTTGCAATCTGTTAACGATTTTGAAGTCCATTTAAGATGAAAATGCGTATGAAAATGCATTTGCGTCTCGATCTCTCAGATAAATGATTCAAAAGACGCTCGAGCTTACGCCTTGATACATCAACCAACACTGATAGATGGCTATGTGGTCACGCAACCCAAGTTTGACCCTTCAAACAGCTCAGACTTCAAAATTGCTTAAGACTTATGGCTCCTGGCTTGGTATGCGATATCCTGCCTTAGTGAAGATTTTAGCTTTGCTAGCCATCTTTTCTCTAGCTTAAACAACACATTCCCATCAGTCATTCGTTTGATGATATTTATGTTTCTCATCTGCCTTTCTTACCAACGCAATTGGACGGCGAAAAAAAAAGAGTTTTGCTATTTAGGCAGTGTTTATACACACGTAGATTCGTAGCTTATTTCTAAAGCGACTATACTTCCTATTCTCGCTTTTATCGTTATTATTATCTATTAGTATCGTTTATTATTATTTATACTACTATTATCGTTATTATCGTCGTCGTCGTCGTTATCTTTATTACTACTTCTATCGTTCTCTCTATAATCACGAATTATAGGGGATATTACCCAGATAGCAAACTAACACTGCCCGACTAGCAAAACTCAAAAAGAAATGCTTCCGTAAATCATAGCGTTGACGGGCTGGAGGAGCAAGTGGTGAGGCTACTCTGAGTTCAGCAAATGAGTGAAACACTCGATCTCAACGTCATGGGTCCACTCCAGTCTGGAGAGCATGCCATAACGGGTTATCTTCCCCTATGCATCATTGGTCGATATACCCCGACAGCATACGGAGGGGGCACGCCGTGGGTGGGCAACTAGACCACAGGGGCTCGAACTACCTACCTCAGGGGCGTGTCTTGAGTGGATCACGTAGCATATATAAGTCCTCAAAGATGAACGTTGATCTGGTCCATCACTTTTTCTACGCCTCAAATCACCTTGTACCACTCATTATGGCTCCTTTATTTCGCTCCGAGCAAGTCGGATCCCTGATCCGCCCGGCATCCCTCTTAGAGTCGCAATCCACCATGGGCTTTTACTCAGACAAGTTGTCCAAGAGCCAGGCTGCGGCAACAGCATCCGCCATTGCGTACGCAGCCAAGAAGCAGCTGGAACTGTCGATTCGACCCATTACCTCTGGCGAGTACGAGCGCACTATCTTCTTCAGCGGCTTCTTCGAGAACCTTCAGGGCATGGAGGTCCGCCAAGATCTTAGAATTCCGCAAGACTTCCGAACTGGGCTGCCCAACATTACTGGCCTCGCTAAGATGGGACTGAACCACTTCGCTGCTGTCATTGCTACTGGCAAGATCAAACACGCCACCTCGGCTTACTTGCCCGCGTGGGAGATGATCAAGAAGGCCGTGCCTCAGGAACACTGGAAAGACTGCAAGATGGCCATTCCCTCGATATCTTGGCAGCATATGTACCTAGTTAGGGGCACAGCGTTTGCCCCTGGCGTGTACTCTTCTGATCGGGAGTATTTCCTAGATCTAGCGAGGGCTTATCGCGCCGAGCTAATGATCCTGTACGCCGCGGGCCTGAGATCAGTCCAGATTGACGACCCTAACCTGACCTTCTTCATTGTGGAGGACTTCCGGGAAGGTCTACGGGGAGACGGTATTGACCCTGACTCCCTGCTGGATCTGTACATTTGGGCGCACAACGAGGCCATCAAGAACCTCCCGATGGATTTGCATGTTGGCGTCCACCTCTGCCGCGGCAACATTCCCGGCGGCCCATCTTTTGCCGAGGGATCGTACGAGAAGATCGCTAGCCAGGTGTTTCCCAAGCTGAATTATGCCACATTCTACTTGGAGTTCGACGACCCTCGCATCTCTGGGCACTTTGAACCGCTGAGATTCGTCCCCCGAGGGAAGAACGTGGTCCTCGGCTTAGTCTCGACCAAGGTCGCCGAGCTTGAGGACAAAGACGCCCTCATCAACCGAATTCTCCAAGCTGCCGACGCCATTGCCACGGGGCAGGGAAGAAGCACATCCGAGGTCCTGGAGGACTCGCTTGCGGTGAGCCCGCAGTGTGGATTTGCCAGCCACAACATCAATAGAGGTGTGGCTACGGAGGAGAGAATGTGGGAGAAGTTGGTTCTTGTCAGAGACGTTGCCAGGGCTCTGTGGAGTGATGCCGTCTAACCATTCAGGTTGTGACACTGTCTTTCAGCTGTAATCTAGACACCTTCTGAAATGGAGACATCTCTATCGGTATATTGCTGCGATTCATGGGAAACTGTGACCTCGTCCTCATCAAGCTGCCTTTCCACAGACAGCTATTTTTTCCTCCCTAAGAAATTCGATCAAACACGCTGAAGACAATACCTGTGAAAGTCATCGGCCTAAACGTTGATGTCATTGAATAAAGTTCCGCCTAGCGATAGAGCCAAGAGCCATCAATACTTGAGGTAGCCAGCAGAAACCAGTCAAGGCCAAGTCGGACAAGTCATAGTGGCATAATCTGGACCAAAAAACGGGGGATAGCGAGAACCATAATGATTTTCGCTCGGCGGCGGAGGTCCAGATAAGCGCCGAGACCGAGATCGCTGTGGAGTAGGCCGAGACCTCAGCCCTAGTTTGCAAGGGGGGCGAAAGCGACAGGCTGTGTTTCATTGAAGATGATGAACGGATTCTGCAGATATGATTGACATATCAGGTTGCGTGGTGCGTATGCTTGAGCGCCATGTGGGATGGGATTCCAATGTGCTTGGTTATTCAGCGTCTTGACGCAACAAGCTGCCTTGGATGACCCCTGTAGACCATATTTTTGAGTTGAGGGATCTCCCGCATCGAACCTGCTTCAAGCTGTGAGATGAGTGTCCATGGATCGTATTGGAATAGCAGCCCAGGCTGTATGGTTGGTCTAAGTTGGCTTTGTGCCTTGACAAAACCTTCAGACTCACTTGGAGGAACGAACGCATGCTTATGTAAGCCCGGCGTCGTGGTCGGAGGTGCTGCGAGCCAGGATTCCCCACGCGACAGGGGCAGGTTAAGGTGACAACACTGTGAAAGGTGCCCCGCGTCAGAGCTCCCCGCCAAAACCAAGCTCCAACTTCGCGTCAAACTCGAATTAAGCTTGGACTGCAGCTCGGAATCCCCCTCCCCCATGAACGTCTTCCCGACGCGTATGCTACACTTCAAACGCACAATGGCGACCATCGGAACCCTTCAGCGCATTACTGCCGACAAGCTCTCCACCATGTTGCTGGCGGAGCAGGCTGCCGCCAACCCTTCGGTGGCTGTCGTCGATGTCCGTGACGATGGTACGTGTGACCTTTCAACATTCCCATCCACAACCCACCCGCAAAGGCACCGCTGACTTTCGGCTTGGTACAGATTACATCGGAGGTCACATCAAGGGCTGCATCAACATGCCCTCCCGCTCCCTCGAAGCCATGATGCCCACCCTCATTCGTCGCCTCGAAGGCAAGAAGACCGTCATCTTCCACTGCGCCTTGTCCCAGCAGCGTGGACCCAGCGCCGCCCTTCGCTACCTCAGAGAACGTGACCAGGCCCTCGCCTCCAAGCAGTCTTCAGGGTCATCCGAGGAACAAGCTAGCACCCAGCCACAGGACGTCTATGTCCTCGACCGTGGCTTCGTTGGCTGGCAAGAGGTCTACGGTGAGGACGAGAGACTTACCGAGGGATATCGAAAGGAGCTTTGGAAAGATGGATACTGGGGCTGAAAGGGTCAGGCCAACGAGGTTGCTGCAAAATGAAACTGGCAGCTAGCCTTCAGGCCATCAAAGGAACGATTTGCGCATCTCTCAAGGCAGCTTCCCAACGGCCCACCACTGTCGAAAATTAAATCCCGGCGTTCGCGAGTGCCATAATTCGTGTCCTTGTAGATCCATCTTTACTCAGAACTTCCCTGGAGAAGGCCCGCGAAACACAGGAAACCATCTCAGACGCCACCTATTTCTCAAAACAAAACCGAATCTACCAACATCTCAGCAGCCATGGCAAGGACTTCTTGGGCTTGGAACACTCCCTTCAACATTGCGAGCATCGTCGTTTGCAGCATCGTCGGCATTGCCTTCATCGCCGGCCTGATCATCAATGCTAGCGCCAGAATCGGTGTCCTGCTGGGCCAGAGCAGGACTCGTCGGCAACACGTATCAGGCGCCTCCCTTTTGCTCGTCGGATATCTCGTCCTGATCGGGCCCATTCTCGCCTACTACGTTGTAGTTGCATGCCTCTTCCTAGCCTTGTTGGTCCCAGGTCTCATCTTCTACCTGGTCTCCAAAAAGTGTATAGAACCGCACTGGGGCCCGTTTTTATCGACTTTGCACACGTCTGCATCCGATATCTTGCGCCTAGTCAACGAGCCCGCAGGAGCCATCATCAAATACTGGGAACGCTGCACAATTCGGCTGGTCAACGGAGAAATCCCGCCTTCCAAATCATCTATCGATGGCGTGCCACTTTCGGACATGCCGAGAGGTACATGAAGCACTCAATGAGCTTTTTTTCCCCCGAGGACCTGTATAACCTACATTTCAGGGTACGATAGAGTTTGAAGGGGCAGTTGGCTGCGTCACGAGGTGGCTTCGATATTCTCGGTAAAGTAGTGTTGATAAGGTGTATTTCTTGTCTTAAATAGCACACTAGCTGAGAGCCGCTTCGACGTCAGGCACTTCACGTCTCGATCAAATTAAACAGTCAGGTTCATCCCAATTCTCGTTCTTCAAACCATTCCTTCCAGCCGAGTCTGGAACAATGCCTCTGAGCCGTAAAGAGGTACAGAGTTTCGTCGCTTTTGGCGTCGTCTTAGGCAGCGTCGCCGTTCTTGCGACCTTCCTCGTTGCCTCCCGTCGTCTGAAGAGAAACTACGAAAACGCAAATTTGGTAACTCTTCAATTTTTAACAGCCCTTTTTCTGCTGGTAATCGGTTACTTCATCTTGCTGTGGCCCACTCTCATCTACTACATCGCGGCGGTCTGCTTCTTCATAATCTTCATCGTGTCAAGCCTCGTCATCAAGGCACTCCGCAAGCTGGCCTGCCCATCTTGGACAGACCGAGAAGATAATTCCCGTCGCCAACTATTCTCAGCGGCTGGACGACCTCCTGCTGTTGTCTGGGACTATTACACGTACTACGTCGTTTACGCGGTTGGAGGAGGGTGGCATGGACCTCAAAAGGAGCCCTCTGATAGGGGATCCGTGAACGCTGCGGAGTTATCGACTCTACCCAGCACAGGTATACCAGATAGACCCGCACATGGCGTTTGAACGGATCTCATGGTGGACCTTTGGGCTGTCGGTACAGGAAACGAGGGGGCAAAGCTGAATGACCTTGGTGGCTCGGAGACAGCTGATGGATGGCTAACGGTGCGTCTCGTGACCCATGCTGCCTTCTATCTTATCAAAGACTTGACGCAGATGGGAAACTTTGGGTATCAGAAGCTTCGGCTTCACCGAGATCATTAGAAAATCATGTCACTCGTCGGAATGGAGAGCATATGTAAAGAGGTATTTAATGATGTTGCTTCTGCCCTTCAAATGCAGAAACATTGATCCTTCCAAATCTACGCCCAATACAACCACCATCTACACGTTTACTCAAACCGCATGTCGACATCCACACTCGCACTACTAGCACTTATGTCGCTACAACAATCGTCAACCTCCACCATAACGTGGAACGACCTCTCTGGTGGGGTCCAGACCGTCCTCATCTTCCTAGCTATTGTTGTCGGCATCGCTTATATCGTTTTTGTCGGCTTTTGTGGCGCCATAGTTGGAGATCTCCTAAAAGGCAAGAATGCTGTTGCCCTTCAATATGTTGCGGGCTGGCTCCTACTAAGTGTCGGTTGGACTTGTGTGCTTCTTCCATGCATCGCCTATTACGTCGCGGCCATCAGTCTTTTCATCGTCGGCATCATACCTGCAATTATCTTCAAAACGATCTACATCCGGCTCTGCACGTCTGAGTCTTTTCTACACAACATCACCCCCCGAAAATTCCTCTCGGCGATCGGTGTACCTCCAATATTTATTTGGATGTACTGGCTGTACATTTCATTGTGGCTGGTGGGAGGCGATTGGGAGGAGGTCAAAGTCAAGGCGATTGCGACGATGTCTCCCCACGGAACTCTTTCTAATAACCTTGAGTTGAACGGGCCAGAGGCAGGTACAGCGGATAGGTGCTGAGTAGGTATGAAACCACGATTTTGGTGCTTGAAAGCCACGATTTAGCGGTCTTGTGTTAAATGGTTTTCCAAAGACTCAATCAAAACCTTCTCACCACAGGATATCAAATCGGGATTGAGACGTAATGTCAGTCTGTCTTTTGGCACAATTTCCCCTCAGCCAATATTTCCATACAATAAGATGCTCTTAAACGTCATGTCTAATATGGTATTATCAAGGTGAAACATGTGGTAGATAGCGCATCTGGTTTCGAATTCACCTTGAAGGTGCCAGTGTATGGCAACAGAGTTGCTTAGTACCAACTTTAGGCATCTCCGAATATTTCATGCACATAGACATAAGCTCCTCGTTTCCAAAGCTGAAGGCACAGCTATCAGAACCAACTCCCACTCAACTATCAAACTAAACCCAGCTGAAGAGTTCCACAACTCGGCAGCCAACCTTTTGTCACCTTAGGTTACCACCCAACCACATTTCGAAGAGATTCATCGCGATCCTACCACCATGAATGGATCTCAAGACATGGAAGTTTCAACAATGCTCCTCGTCATTTTTTCTTCGGTTATTTTCGGTTTCGGATTCCTCTTCGCGTTTGTCAGAACAAGCAGCGAGATGCATGAAGACATGGATAAGTCAACACCGCGATTTCCCAGCAACCCTCTGCGAAGAGCCTTTTGCTGGCTCTCTATATCAATTGTGCAAGGGCTTTTCAATGTTGTCAATATTCTGACCTTTTTGCCGCTTTGTCTTCTCAGCGTACTCTTCACGATTATTGGACCGCTTCTGGAATGTCTTCTCGAACCGACTTTCGGTGCTCTCCACTGCGTTGATTTCGTGGACAGTTTAGTGCTAGGTTATCCCGAACGTTTCGATTCTTCGATGGAAGTTATAAGCAACTTCTTCATCGTGCTTTCCGGGCACTCGTTGGAGTGTAGGGACTGCTACTTAGAGAAAATGGGCTTACTTGAGGCGGGAGCAGGGACGGTTAGTGGTGAGAAATTACAGAAGGTGAAGGGTTGGTGTGGTGATGATATCGATCACGAAACGAGGGAAAGACTCGAGGGAAATTGAAACATATCTTTGAGTTACATGCGGCGCACGACATGGAATCAACAAGTTCCTATGACATAGTCGAAGCATACTACAGATGGATCATGGAAGCTGATGTGCGACTGACCGACGGGCAATACATGGAACTACATTAAGATCAACATGACAGCGAAAGTACTAGACACCGCAATTGAGAAGAAGTTTTTCTACTTAGGCGGAAAGTGATTATGGGCAACAGGAACAGCGATAATAGCGGAAACTATAACGGAGATGATACCTAGAATAGAGAGAGGAACGGAATAAAAGGCTAAACTAAGAGAAATAAGTTATGCTCACCACAATAAATACCCATCGTATGATTAAACCTTGGGGTCGGGGAGACTGCATAGAGCTCCAAGTTTAGGGCCCTGGCAAAATTAAAGAACTAGTACCGTAGTCACCTCTTCAGCCTCGAACCCTTACGGCTGCACCAAGAGAATTAACATGAGATTTACGAAGGCCGAAGAACAAGGGTCGAAGCGCCGCAGGTTTGTTTCTTGAAGAACTATCTTCCACTGGCACCGTTGCCTTCGTCGCAAAATGTCACCCATGCTCACGCATCAGATCTTTTCTTTTCAACGAGACCGACTAAATTACAATCGGAAACATGGATCTGGATATTTCTGACCCGCTCCTCGCCATTCTTGCTCTTTGTGTGCCACTCGCACTCTACACAGCAACTATTGAGCTGCGTGAAGATACGCTTAATCCAGAACCGCGATTTCCAAAGAACATGTTGCGACGACTATTGTGCTGGATTCTTATGTCAATCTCGTTTGTGTTCTTTTGGGTCACCATTCTGGTTCTTATGGCACTGCAAGCCACGTTGATTATTATCGGGCTTCCACTGATGGAAATTGGAAGGGTCCTAAATCTGGCTGTCGGATCTTTCCCACCCTTGTGGGTTAAGACGATACAAGACGGTCTTTCAGAAAGGGTTGATGCTTGGGGGAACGGAATCGTATGCTCCAGCATCTGGTTTTCTGGGGGTTTCTTGGAGCGATCCAGACACATCGACACGGAAGAGGGCTTCGACGAGGTGGATAGCACTTCTGACGAAGATTTAGAAACCCTAGCCAAATCGGTAGCTTGATAACTCCGTACCAAACTTTGTATAAACATCAACCCTTGTGTCTACACCAAAGCTATGCAGAGGTATATCTCTTGTTTTCTCCGAATGAAGGATATCCATGGTATTTCTCCAGGCAACGTTGGAAGGACTGTTGCATCGATTGCTCAAAACTCCCTCCAATCCAACAACCTCACAACACCTATCACCACGACTATCAACTTACCGGCGGTGCTTTATCGCTACTCGGTAGTCATCTTCTTCTCATCCAATACCAATCTAAACATGGAAGAGCATTGGGCGGCCTTGCTTTCTTTCTGCAAGTGGAGTTCAGTAATAATAGCAATTTTCTCCGGCATCCTGAGCGCGACCTGTATTATGTACTACGACATGTCCAAACTAAATCCGCGATTTCCGAAGAACCCGCTGCGGAGGACCTTCTGTTGGCTATTTTTGTCGACACTATTGGGGCCTTTTCTTGTCGCTTACCTAGCAGCCTTCTTGGTATGGGGCTTGACCTTTATGGGTGTCATGATGCTCTTGTTACTTCTTCTCCCAGTTCTGTTCATTCTTGATGTCATCTTCAGACCAGCCTTTGGTTCCTTTGATTCCTTGGAGGAGTCGGAGTTTGCAAAGGGATCTCGCGAATTGTTCGGGAAACTCAGAGACCTTCCTGAACACTGGGAAGAGCTCGCTGTATCTTTCAGCATCTGGCTCGCTGGAGGCTTCTTAGAATGCGGTCGCTGCGCAGCCAGGGACCAAATCTCAGCTCAAACGGAGAGCAGTGCTTCTTCGGGGTAGCGATGAGAACTTCACAGGCAGTCACCATGCGTATTCAGTTAGAGAGAAGTACAGGTGCAAAATGCAAATTGCATTGAGAAGTCAAAAGTCTAATTTTGGTATTCTACGCATAACCAACTATCTTTTTCTTAGAGCGCTCATGTGACACAGAACAGGACTATACCGAGGCGCACGTCAATCCTAGCGGTGAACACCTTTGGGTTTGAAAATCTTGCAGAACTGGTAGCAAGTTGCTAACCTTTGGCTACTTTCTAATGAACCCGTGGCCTTTGAGAAGAAAAAGGTGTCATCACGCCAAAAGACCCAGGGTATAAAGTCTTCAAATAGGGCTGGAACTAAGGTGTTCATTATTTCTCAATCCCACCATCTCACCACATCTGTCAGCATTCCCAAATAAAAGGTCGGCACCTAACTGAGCATTATCCTCACCCATTCTCATCCCAATTCAAATATATCAACAATGGAGGAAGGAGATAAAGAGTGCCTGCTCTTTATTGCTTGGATCGCCGCCGCCATCATAATTTTTACCAGCATCATCGTCGCGACCGTTCAGTTGTACGAGGACATGTCCAAGCCAAAACCAAGATTCCCTAGAAACCCTTTGCGACGACTCTTCTGTTGGCTTTTCATAGCGAGCACGTTTGAGCCTTCTATGATCATCTATTACGCGCTATTTCTTGCGCTGTTCTTTATTGCGGCGAACGTGGCGTTTCTTGTGACGGTTGTTGGGTTACCGATTTTCTGCGTCCTGCGGGCCATCCTGGAGCCAAGTCTTGGGCATCAACCTTTCGCTATCCTGGACATCCCTTCGAATGATGGATCAACGAAAGACGAACGAACGGGTAACATGATTATTCCCGGCCCCTGTGATTGGCCTGCGGTCTGCACGGAGCAGGCTGTATCTTTCAGCATTTGGATCTCAGGAGGTTTCTTGGAGGGTACCCGCTCCACCGACGAGGAAGAAGCCTTGCTTGATGTCAAGGAGGACACAGCAGACAGCCCTTCTTCCCTTCTTGTGTAGAGGCATAGATTTAGATGTATTTCCAGCATCTCAAGGCTAGTGAGTAGGCAATCAGTGAAAATAAAGCAGTCAAAAAAGTCTATATTTTGGTATTCTACGCCTGATCCACGATCTCTTTCTTTATCCTGGTGATTGTTCCCGGACCGCCGTATGTCAACCCCGTGTACACCATAGCGACGCTAGCGCCGGCGTTCAAAATCTTCAATGCCTGTTCTCCATTGGTGATGCCTCCAGTGGCGAAGATGACCTTTCTCGGAGTATCCTTGCCCTCAATCAAGTCGTGAACCTTGCCCGACAGAGTGCCGTCCACGGATGGAATGGCAGCAGCCTCCTCCGCCGAACCAGACTGCAGGGTCTGGCTGTCGAGCTTCTGGCGGTATCTCTTGACCAGCTCCAAAGTCCTGCCGTACATTTCAGGGCCGGAGTAGCCACCAGTTTCCATCAGTGCCTTCTGCTCCTTGACGGAGAGCTGGACGCCCTTCGGGACGACGCCCGTCCTACGCTTGGTCGTGTTGCCAACAATGACACCGTCAACGCCGCTGTTGCAAACGGCTTGGACGATGCCCTCGACCTGGGCATCCTCCTCCTCGTCAGGGGAGACCTTGACCATAACCTTGGGGCGAACCTTGCGGTCTGCCTTGGCCGCCTCGTCGACGACGGCGCTCAGCAACCTCGTCAGGGGCTCGGTAGCCTGCAAGTCACGCAGACCAGGGGTGTTGGGGCTGCTGACGTTGACGACCAGAATATCGGCGTACTTGGCGAGGGCTTGCACACAGTAGACGTAGTCTTGTGTGACGGCCTTTACATCCCGCTCGTCCGTCTCCTTGTTCTTGGCAATCTGCACAGCTAGAAGACGGCCGGGGAGCAGACTTCCAGCGGGCACACCGGCTTCGCCGTCCAGAACCTGCTGCTCGGTGACACCGGCCTTGCGGGCGAATCTGCGCACACGCTCCCTCAACGTACCGGCCATGCTGACGGCGCCGCGGGAGTTGAGACCGTATCGGTTGACCATGCCGTCGATGCTGGGGACGCGGAAGACGCGGGGCTTGGGGTTTCCTTCTTGCGGACGGGGCGTGCAGCCGCCAACCTCGACGACACCAGCACCGAGTGCGAAGAGGGCGTCGGGGATGTCGGCGTGCTTGTCGAGGCCGGCGCTGATGCCGATGGGGTTCGCGAGCTGGAAACCGTAGACCTCGCTGGCGAGGGCGGGATGCTGGGCGAGGGTCCTGTCGCGTTCGCGGATGTGCAGACCCAAGTCGTAGAGGGACTTCATCATGGTCGTGCCGGCATGGTGGGCTTCTTCGGCGTCGCTGTAGATGAAGCGCAGCATGGGCGGCACAAGCCAGCGGTGGATGGAGGCGCGGGTATCGGTGACATAGAGGTAGGAGACGTAGAGCGATCCGGCGAGAGCGGTGCCGTACAGGGCAAGCTTCAGGTTGGAGCCAGCGTTAGATTCGGACGAGGAGCCGGTGCCGGTCGAGGCATGACGTCGAGGGAGGGTGTTGCTAGGGAGTCGCGGGCGGACGAGGGCGGGATTCCTGGCCGCGCGGAGGGCGTTTTGCACGCGGCCGGAGCGCAAGCAAACGGAAGCCATTGCTGAGAAGAGCTGCTGGTCCTGACCAGCACTCAATGGCTCGGCGTTGGTGCGGGATCGGGGGGTTGAAGATTTGCAGATGTCACTGCCGGAGACGGAATTGACGCGAAGTTCGGGCAGGGTCGACAGTTGGCGTCGTCTGGACTGGGATGCGGGACAGTGCGGGGACAGTGCCGTTTGGGCACGGTGCCAATTTTAAGGGACCTGACTAGGTATGGTATTTCTTGTCTAAGAGTAAAATGGTATCAGATCATGACGTTCTCCATGTCGTCTAACCTTCTAAGCCAACGCCGTTCCAATGCAACTACAAAAGAAAAGTTTCCGTCAAGGATGGCTAGGGTATTCTTTTCCCTCCACACTCTCTTTCTCTTTAATTCCTCCTCCACGCCCTCCTCTCACGCCTCCATCTTTGCAGCCCCCTCGTGCACAGCGATGCCCTGCACCGCGTGTGCTTTCTTGGGGTGCGCCCTTACGTCTGCCTCTTCGGCCTCCTCGACGACTTCTGCTTGCCGGTTGAGGAAGCTCAGATAGGTCTGCCAGCCGACGGCAATGACACCCGAAAAGACGCTGCGATATTCCATCGGGATAAACGAGAAGCTGAAGGCCGTCACGGCGGGCCACAGCTTGCACGAGTTGACGATGCTCACGGGAACGGTGCGTCGAATGCGCTCGATGATCTGCTCGAAGTTGTCGCCAGCCAGGAAGGCCTGCATGCCGAAGAAGTACGAGTTGAATATGGGCGTGAAGCACACCTGATTCACGACGACCTTGGTGGCCAGGGATAGCAGGCGTGAGGTGTAGTTGAAGTTTTGGGAGAGGAAGATGAACCTGCCGCCCGTTCTGTCAGCTCATCGCCGTCGCATACTGGGACTGGGCTTCTCGCAGCAGCACAACTTACCACTTATAGCTAGGGATGGAAGACAATGCGCCGATGATGAGGGACCTCGCGGTACGCTCCGGGTTGTACTCGTTGCCGCTCATGTTCTGGGCGGACAGGTCGGCGCAAAAGTAGATGACAAGGGAGCTGATGAACTGCGTCGTCAGGGGTCTCTTGCGCTGGGCCCTGGCATACCCCTCGGCGGCACGGGTCAGCGGACCGAGGCGCTGCCATAATGGGATCGTGGCGACGGTGTTGGGCACAGGAATAGGGTCGCTCTCTCTCTTCGGCTTTGGGGGCTCGGTGCCCGAGTTGGAGGAGTTTGCGCGGCGCTGGTGCTGGGTGAAGCGAGTGCGCAGGCCTGGGGCCTGGCGGCGCATGAAGGTTCGAAACATGGTCGCAGGTGGCGCTGCCATGAACTGGTGTATTCGGGGAATCATGATGGTGTCGTCGTGCGTGTTCGTGGTGTTGTTGTTGGGTTGCAGAAGATGTTGTCGAGGGATGACATGGCGGGCACGGGGATGGACATGGCCTTGAATGCTATCCTATCCGGATATGAGCGTGGGTTCGGGCGTGGGCGTGGGCATTGACATGGACATGGCGAAATGACAAACCCGCCTTGGTGCGCCTTGTGCCGCCGCCAACACAGCCGTGGAAAACTGCCAGATCAGATCCAAATTGGGTCCATCATCCCTCATCCCTAAAAAAAAAAGTCAAGGGACCAGCGGGAAGTTGCGGCACAGGGCCTCTGGCATTGCCGATGCCGCTGGACTCTCCTAGCGAGTTGGACGAGCGTCGCCGGGGTCCGGGTTGTTCCCACCAGCCCACGCTTAGGTTGGAATGGAAGTTCAACAACAAAATAGTGGGGCGCATTGTTTTGTGCATGTTTCTGTTGGCCCGTGTCATTTTCGCAGCGCTCTTGCGTGCTCGGGCCGACCGCGCTAACCTTACCTAAGGTACCTTACCTTACCTAAGTAGGTACGCACCTTTCCTTAGTGAAGACGCCTAACACGCCTGCCACCTGTCAGCCCACATGCCGGCCGCTCGTGCCTGGCTGACAGCTGCCACCCGCTGGATCCCCTCCTTTGACTCAAGGAAGCGGACTGTTGACTTGGCTCACTTGACCTAGCAACCATCAAGTGTTGTGTGATGCTCTTCGTCGGATGACTACAAGACCTATCAACCCCGCCTCGTGTTCCTCAAAACTGCTACTGAGGACCAAAGGTTTCTTCATGCCTAGACATACCTACGTGAGGCGGTTACCGAGACCAACACAAGCTGGATGCTCAGCTGCGCCCCCTACGAGGCTAACACTTGCCTTGAAAGTGACTGACAGATAGCCTGCCTGGGTTTGCTGAATCCCAAACCAGCTCCTACCATCCTCCATGCACCCTTTGCTGAGTGTCTTCGTCTTCTTCTGTGCCTCCCAAGGACAAACGGCGTGCCCTACCTGTCGACGACAACCCGCAGAGATTGCAGAGTGAAACCCACGCACGACAGACCACAACGCCCGGCATGTGGCTCATCAATACCAACACCTTCGAATTGCGCATGTTCAATGGCCCCCAAAACGTCCCTCCATACGCAATCCTATCTCATACCTGGGGCAACGACGAGGTGACGTTCCAAGATATTCAACAGAACCTGCACCTCGCCCGCACAAAGGCTGGTTTCTCCAAGATCGAGGGAACATGTTACCAAGCACTGCGTCACCAGATTGACTGGGCCTGGATCGACTCGTGCTGCATCGACAAGACTTCATCCGCCGAGTTGTCTGAAGCCATCAACTCCATGTACTCGTACTATCTCCTGGCCCGCGTCTGTTTCGTTTATCTCTCCGATGTCCCTCCGCCTTCTGCCTCTCCGCCCATGGGCAACATGCCCTCCCTTGCGAGATCCCGTTGGTTCACCCGCGGCTGGACCCTTCAGGAGCTCATCGCTCCTCGCCGAGCCATCTTCTACGCCTCGGACTGGTCGCACATCGGAACCAAAGGCCTGCACCGCGGCGAGCAGCCATTCATCGCAGCAATAGCCGCCATCACAGGCGTTTTCGAGTCGGTCCTCTCCAAGACACGCTCACCCCGTGACTATTCCATCGCAGAGCGCATGTCCTGGGCCGCTGCCCGCCAGACTACCCGCCCAGAAGACCTAGCCTACTGCGTCATGGGGCTATTCGGTGTGAACATCCCCGTCCTGTACGGCGAGGGCCTGACACATGCCTTTCAGCGCTTGCAGCACGAGATCATTCGTACTTCTCCCGACGAAACCATCTTCGCGTGGCGCGTTGACCCGACCCAGGAGTTTATGGACTCCCATACTGGCGAGCGACGACGACGTGCCCTCAACTCTGGTCTTTTGGCCGACTCGCCTGCCGATTTCGCCCGCTCCCGCGATGTTCATCAGCGAGCCCTGCACAGAGGCTCACCGTTCCGGCTCTTCAGCATGACCAACATGGGAATCTCCATCACCGCGGAACTGATAACGTTGGCCGCGCCCGGCAGCCCGCGCGCTAGCCCGCGAACTAGTCCCTCACCGGGCAGACCTAGTCCGTCACCATCCGTCCAGCCGCCGGAGTCAAATCTCGTCATTCTCCCGATTGGGGCAAGCGACCGCCCGACAGACACGGGGCCGCGGGCTCGAGTGGGGCTCTATCTCGAGCCTGTCCTGCCGGCACCGACATTGCCGTCGGGGTCGGCGCCGTCTGCGTATTCTCAAGTGTTCTACCGCCGCGTCCGATGTGACGACTTTTGCTTCGCGCCACAGCCTATTGGCGACTTCCCCCGTGGCCATGAACAGGAAATTTTCATACTAGAAGACGAGCAATTCGCCGAGATGCGGTGGGCAGACAGGCCTTCTTCAGCTGGCGGGGGGTCACCATCCATCGGCGGAAGATTGTCCTTGTCTCCTAGTGCGTCGCCGAGGGCATCGCCAAGGTTGGGGACCATGGATTTGACCTGAAATAATGCATAGACTTGAATAGAGCCATGAATCAGCGCAAACGGGCACTGGGATGATGGGGTCATGGAAAGAAGTACACTAGAGGAAATATCAGCAACAGAAATGCACATAGCATTAGTGTGGAAGTGTGGCACCGGTGCCTTACAACCTGAGGTAGACATAGACACACAGAAAGAGAGGCACAGTCCAGCAGGGCAAGGAGAACGAAGACCAATCTTTCTAGTAGTGCTGCACGATTGAAAATAGATACCCATTCCATTAGTTTTGAATTCGATGCTCTACATGTACTTTTGCAAGACAAGATTGCCCGGAAAGGCTCCACGCCTTACACCCCCCGACCACTGTAGTCGGTAAGCTTCATTACTAGATAGACGGGCATCACCCTTCATACGCTGTAAGACACTTCATTGAGCTTCACGTCTTTGCTTTCGCAGTGCAGCAAGAGTACGTTTGAATCCTTTTCATTCAACCAGCACACGTAAAGTGTGCCTCCTACTCCAGAACATGAGACTAGGCTCCCCTTGAAGGGTGAGTTACTCGGGTATCTCATCCAGGAAGCCCTCCTGTACTACACACACATACATATCCCAAGGTGCATGTCATAATGCCCTGTTTTGTTCTCCCAAAAAAGCCCCCTTCCTGATTTTCCTTCCAGTCTAATCTTTTCGGCACACGCATGCCACCCTTTTTTTCGTAAGTGTTCCACCGTCCTTTGCCGTAAAAGACCAGAAGGGGTGGGTGGGGTATCCCGAACGAGAGGTGGTGCGTGCTGTGCTGCCGCCAGAAAGGGGACGGACCATCGCGCGTCCCTTTCGAATGTAATAAAAAAACAACAAATCTCAAATGTCTCAAATCCATCCCCTGCCCGCCTGTGGAGAGGGAGGGAAGATGGGAGACGTGGTATCAAACGGTATATGCCAAGAACACGAAACGAAGAAGAAAGCATACCGCGCGTCGCTTAGTATGCACCGGGGAAGTAGGAAGGCGGGTCGTAAGGTCGTATCGTACACATCAGGTGAATCAAAGAAGCCCAATTGCTGCTGCCGATTGCCGAGATGCAGACGAGAGGTACGGGTTAGATGCCATGAGCAGTCCAGAAGATTTTCGAGGTCGATAAGCCAGCCAGCACGTCGAGATTCAGGGTTTTGTTGTTTTGCAAGTGTTTTTGTGGTTTTTGTCGTCAGTGGCAAGGAAATAGTTAGGAGAGTTGAATGAGTGAATATGGTCGGTACGACAGTTAAGGAAAGGTTAATGAGCGTCGGGTGTCGAATCTGTTTTGTCGACGTAGATAGAGATATAAGGAAATGTTGAAAGATCGTCGTCTCGCTGGTGCTGGGCTGGCAATATCTTCCCCTGTCATCATCTGTGTTAGCTGCTCATTTAGTAAACGGCATCACTGGTCCTCCTCTGGTCAACGCTCGCGCGGGGCGAGACCTCGAGCATCTTTGCGCTCCCCGAGCTCACATGCCTGGCGAGGCCCCTGCTGAGGCTCACGCTCGTGGCGCGTTGGAGCTGGGGCGTCTCGCCCTCGGAGTTCTCGGCCGACGTGGCGGGGCTGTCGACGTCCTCAAACGTCTTGAGCAGGCCCTCGCGGCTCTTGATCCGTTGGTGCTGATGCGGCACGACCGCCGTCGCCCGCTGCCTCTCGACAGACCCCCACTTCATGTCCGCCTCGTCCATCATCGTCACCTCCTCCTCGTCGCTGCTGGGGAACGCGTCGCCCGTGGACTTGCGCGGCGTGCGCTCGTCGTCGTCGGCGCCGAGCATCTCGCGGGACGGCGTGGCGAGGTTGGAGAGGTACTCATCGTCGGCAAGCTCCTCCTCGGTGTCGTTGACCGAGGGCGAGTGGCTGCGGTTCTGGGGCTGGAAGCGCTGGATGCTGGCGGCGCGCATGCCCGACGCCCTGCGGTTTCCGATGCGGCCGGAGAGCCACGAGGCCTCGGAGTCGATGGACGCCAGGGAGACGGACTGCGGCTGCTCGGGCGAGGGCTGGATGCTGTGTCGCAGCGAGGTCGGTGTCTGCCTCATCTTCTCGAGCTTCTCCATCTTTTCGTCGACGCGGCGGAGATCAGAGGTGGGAGTGTCGTGCCTGACGACGGCGGGGGATTCATCGTCGTCAAGAGTGTTTTCTGCGGTCCTGGCCTCCGAGACAATGGGCAGAGGAGGCTCGTCCACTTCCGGCGACCCCACGCGCGAGTCCGGAGGACTGAGGGGGAGCTCGGGCAGGTCTTCCCTGAAGCGCGAGCGGGTGCGCTTGGGAACGCCGGAGCTGACCTTGCGAGGAATGTAGTTGATCGGTGGCGGCACCACTTGCATTGGCGCTTGCGGCTCCTCTGTCGGTGGCGCTTGTGTCTGAGTCTGCGACTGAAGCTGGGCTTGGGCCTGGGCCGCGGCGGCTTGCATCTCCTCACGCGACGTGTTGGAGAACGATGACGGTCCAGAGTTTCTTCTCTTTCTCTTGCCCCAGCGGAACAGGGCTGAAAGTGACAGACGGGCCCGGAGGATTGACTCGGACGCCTTGCGGGGGATGGTCTCGTCTTGTCTTGACGACAGCGGCGACACGGCGTGCTCTTCTTCCGGCGACCTTGACCTCGACTTTGACTTCTTCGAACGAAGCAGGCTGCGTCTCAGTCTGATGCTTCCCATAGGCGCCAGCTTCGTGCTGGGCTTGCGTTCGGGAACGGGCTGCTGCGGCTCGGGGGACGGCGCCGACAAGGGAACATCGGGCTGGATGCTCGACGGTCGGTGGAGGTCGTGATCGATGTCCATCGGTTCCGGTTGGGGTAGCACCTGTTCTTCTTCCGTTGAATGCCTGGCCGGTCGGTATGATGAGCTGGATGCCCGTCGCTTGTGCTTGGAGGACGTCACCACCGCAGAGGTCGCTGTGTCCTCCCCGATGCCCAAGCCCACCATCTCCCGGCCCAAAACACCTCTCTCCATGTTCACGGGTGGGGGAGAGCCGCTGTGCCGTGCCTCAGCTTCGGCCTCGCGCTGCTTCTCCGCCCTCCGTGCTAACCTCCTCTCGACTCTTTCCTGGTCTCGTTGACGCCTTCGTTCCCTCCTCCTCGTGTCTCTTTCCATCAGTTCTCGCAGGTCGGCGGCGTCGAGGTCGTCGGCGAAACTGTTTACTCTCTTATGTGCCCTCACCACTGACTCGGGCACTCTCTCGGAAACCTTTCTCTTCTGTTGTTGGTGTTGGTGTTGTTGGTGGCGTGAATGCCCTGAGCTGCTTTGCCCAGGGCCCCATCGTGGGTAGACGGTGTGTCGTAATGTCGGTCGGGGTGCCAGCATTTCGAGGGCCGACACCCGGAACGAGTGCATCTCGGAGTCGGACGACATGCTGGAGTGAATCGATATCGGCAATGAGACGTCGGAGGCCCTATTCTCGAGAGGGCTTCTGCTCCTGCTGCGGAAGCCTAGGCCCCCCGTCGTCTTGACTCTCTTGCTTTGTTTCCTCATCGGCCGACCGGATGTCCAGTCGTCGGCCGCTGGCCGTACCGGCGCGAAGTTGGTCATGGCCTTGATCTCGGCCTCACGATCCGTGTCTTCTCTCCTCCGCTTGCTGGACTTCCTGCGGGAGGAAGAGCCCTTCTTGGGTTGGCCGTGGCGTGCATTATGTAGGGTTGGCGCCCGCTGCCACGCGGGATCCCCTTTTTCTTCTCCGTCATTTCGGTCGGCTGGGAAGGGCCCTGTCAGCCGCCCAGGTACCGGTGGACCCGAGCCTTTTTGCCCCGCGACGCGGATGGAGTCGTTGCGACCGGGGGAGAAGCTGTAGGTACGGGTCCGTCGGGTCAACTTCTTGGAGGAGGAGGGGTGCTGCTGCTGCTGCTCTTGCTCGAGTCGCTGCTTCTTCTTCGGCTTTGCCGCCCTGTCTTGTTGCTGGACATAAGCATGAGAGGCGTTGCCGGTGGTGAGATCGTCTCGTGGAAGAGGCGCCTCGACGTCGGACAGGTTTGCGCCGCTTCGCGAGCGTTTGCGACCGCTCCTCCGGCGAAAGGGCCAGAGGGCCATTTTCCCCAATGCGTTGTCGCCCAACAGCAATCAATGGTAGGGGGGGGTTACGTGTGTGTTAACGCGGAGTGCTGGGTTGTTCGTCGCAGGACCGGTTTCTGTATGAGTGCATGATCGGTGTTGATTACTCGAGATCGAGGGACATGTGCTGCGTGTTGAACGGGCGGTCTCGTTTAGATCTCAATGCTGCCGTGCCGGGAGGTCCTTTTTGCCTCTTGTTGGTGGTGTACGTCTGGTATTGTCTCTCTTCCAAACTTGGCTCTGCCAGAGGCTTGGTAGGTACTGCACTGTACTGCGTGCTGCTGCGTAGTAGTCGCCACCAGTTTCGCAATGGGCTCGGGCAAAACGAAGGTAAGGCTGCGTAGGACCCGAGCGAGAGGAATACGGGAAGCTTGCCTGCTTAAAGAAGGCGCCAGGGTTGTGCAGCAGTTAATATGGGTTTGGGTGCAGAGGTGTTCCGGACCGTATGCGCGTGTGTAAAGCGAGTGGAGGAAAGGCGAGGGAAAGGTTACGGGATGCAACAAGGAAGCAGCAACCTAACGGTACATGTAGAGGGGAGAAAACGGGGACGGGACAGACAAAGTCATATGCTATGCAAAGTGGCAAAGGACAATGGCTGACAGTGAGAGAGATGGCATACGTAGATGATGGAATGGTGGATGATGGGGAGGGGGCCCAGAAAGAATCGCTTCAATCAGGCTTACAGACAAGAAGAGCCAGAAGGGGGCCAGCAGACCTTTTCCTTCTTTTCCTTGGTGCTGGACATGCAAGCTGCTGGACTGGTCTGGATAGGTAGACTGACTTCAGACCAACTACGTAGGTGCTGTATGCCATCCGTCTCTCTACTTTTCACTACGCATGTACATGCACACTGGTCAGGAGCAAGAAGGTGTACATAAACTCAGCACTTGCAGACGGGCATTGGGACGACAGCTTGTTTCTTGGCTGGCGCACTTTGGCTTGCTGCCGGTGCATCTGCTTGCTGCTGGTGCTGGTCCGGTACTTTGTAGTACGTACTTCATAGTTGTAATGGTCTCCGCAAGGTACAATCGACCTTACCCTTACAGTGCTGACCAAATAGGAACAGGGCTGCTCGACTGGGTGGCAGGGCAAGGGAGAGTGAGCCGGGGACCTTTGGAACCAGACCAGGAAAAGACGGTTGGCCAGGGCTGGTTGGGTTTGGGTTGCGAAGGGCCAAGGGTCAACCAAGGGTCAACCAAGGGCCAGGGGGTGTGTACATGGACATGGGACATGGTCGTGGTGTGGTCCGCCGCCGGGGGTGTGTTTCTCTCTTCGTTTCTCCTTCTCCTGGTCAGTGGTCCCTCCTCTGCTGTTCAGATGGAGACAGAAATGGGGTCCTTAACGGGGTGAAGATGTGCCATGTGCCTCAGAAAGCTGTGCGTGACTCCGCAATGCGCTGGCCGTAGGTGGTGTTGTATGTCGTTGTGCTGCGCATCGCATCGATAGCTCCGATCAATCTGAGAGCAGAGCAGAGCACACACAGATGGCTGCTCATGGAAGAATTGGCTAGGGGATGCCGTGCTTGCTGCGGCGATAGTATTATGCAGTATGGTCTTGTTCCTAGAACATGTGTGTGTGTGTGTGCCCCCTGTGCCGCCGCCGCCAGAAGGAGAGGGAGCCCGAGGGATGGCTAGCAGACTCCGGCCGGCAGGGGGAATGTCGATGTCGTCGATTGGACATGGGACTGGGCTTGATCGCCGCAAATATTTTCTCCTTCAGTGTCAATGGGGTGGAACCGACCTCCTCCCCGGCGCACCACCCGCTGCTCATTGCCCTGGTCTGCCCTGGTCTGGACTCGAGAGCAGGAGAGAGAATGAGGGAGCAAGACTGACGAGCAGCAGGAAACTGAGGACGAGTGATACGATGCGATGCGGATTTTGCCATGCGCTGAGGCGAGGTGGTTCCTGGCCTGCCTTGACTGATTGATGCCCGGAGCGGATCGTAGGGGGGAAACGGACAGCGGCCGGCTGTTGAATGTCTCTCCTCTCGTTGCTCTGTTTGGTCCGCCGCTGCTTTGCTCCAGCCCGTCCCGCTGCCCTGGCTTCTTGACGTCCCAGTGTCTCAGCGGCTTTCTCATAATGCCTCCCGGTGTCTTGCCACCAGTCTCTTCTTGCCATGTCTTGTCTCGTCCTTGTCTGCCGCTGGGCCATTGCTGTTATCTGTCATTCCACCCATCTTTACTGATGACCAGCCGTTGATAGCGAAGCAATGTACATGTTGCTTGATACTTCAAGCAGCTAGGTACGGGACCCTCCCTGCACAAGACAGAGCTACCAGTCAAAACTATTCGGCTTTTCCAACGCTCGTGTCCTAGGGGTCTACCCTGGAAGTACCCGTGCCGCCGGGCGCTGTGCTTCCAGGGCAGAAAAGGCAACGAAAAGTATGTGTAGGTGCCAGAAAGGCCAAAAGGAAGGGATGTGGGAGGGATTAAGGCAAGGTATCCGTACCTTGCGGCATCGTATCCGCGGCTCTCGTCAAGTCTCCAACTCGTACAGCGCAACCCAGGTTCTGGGCACGTTTTGCTCTGAACAGTGAGTGCTGCAGTACATCTACATGCTTCACCAGTCTCCAGGTCCACTGTTGGCTGCAATACAGTTCAATAGGAAGCTGCGGAAAACAGGGACAGGAATGGGGACAGGAACAGCAGCAGACGGGTGGGTGCGATGCTGAGCTTTGAGTCTCGTCATTGGCCTGCTTCTCTGCTGCTGCGCAACTCCGTAGCGATGCAGACGACTGCAGCCGCCAGCGTTTCTTGCCGAGGCGGTCTACGAGTCTGCCGGCCAGATGTTCCCTGAATCTGAGCTGTCTGGCTGAATCCGAGTCTTGGGGTCCTCAACGGATATCATTCCAAAGTTGAGAGGAATGCCGTTGTCCCTGAGTCATAAACATTCCTCTCGTGGGAGAGGGATGGGAATTCCGAGAGGCGAAGTTCGCCGTCCGACTCAGGCATTCCCAGCCTCCATCAAAGATATTGTCGTCAATAGACGACGCATCGACTCGATTGACTCTTGATTAAAGCGCCTCCTTTTGGGCTCCTTTTGGGGTAAACCTCCATAGTGCTCCCATAGTGTTATTCCTTGCTGTGCCACATATTGGACCCCGAAAACCCCCAAGAATATCCAGATGCGCCGGCTCAAGTCCAATCGCGACCCACTCGCCCGCTAGATGAGGAAGATAATCGGATATTCCCTGGTTCTGTAGCACTGAACCAAACAATTATTGTTGCTGGGCGTGACGAACCATAGAACATACGGAGAAACAAACCCATCGGCTGCAACTCTTTGCCGCATAAGCGATAGCGACTGCCTAGGGCTTCAAACGAGAGAGTATCCACGCTTTGCCCGGCACGTCTCTCCGGCTACTACCGCGTTCAAGCTGGGAAACTGACTGATACAATATGGCGTCTTTTAGCCTCTGGTTTTCAGCTTGCCTCTTCGCCTCTTGATCCTGATGACGAGGCAACAGCGTCAAGTTGTCGTTTACCTGTTGCCCAACGAAGGTTGACGAAAGCTCGGTGGTGGCTCGTGTGCTCCTCCGCCAACTTTACTGTCGAACCCCCAGCTTCCATCTCGTCGCGCCGCCTCGTCTGCCCACCGGGCTCAACTCACAGACGGTTGCACAGGACGAGGCGTGCGCTGGGCTCCAGCTCTAAGAGCCCCTGAGGCGGGTTGTCGGTGACACTGACAATCATTTGGCACCAGCCAAGTACCGGCTGTCCCGCCGTCAGTTTGTAGGGTTGGGATCGACTGGGGCAGAGTCGAGGAGCCCAGGCAGATGGCAGAGCTAGCGCTCGCTGTCGCTGTCTGTCCCTCCAGTCGAGAGACCCAGATGGGAGGAGTACTCAAGCTTATCCCCTCACGGCCCCATTCCTCCAGCATCTAGGCACTGACGCCAGCCAACTGACAAAGCATACAAAGACGACGGCTCTTGACCGAAACTGCTTAGCTGTTGAGGGGGCACACCATCTGACCTCTCTAGCCCCAAGAATGGCGTCCCTCAATTGCCTCCGCCTGCCGCGTTGCCAGAGATCCCGCTGCTTCGTTGTTCCTGCTGGCCACACGAGGTTTCTATTCCGGGCGGTTGCCATCCATCCTTATCGCTCGCCATGCGCCGCCGTACTGTGCTGCTCCAGTGCTCAAGACAGGGGCGAAGAAACAGCTCAGCGACCCGGCTGCATGCGCAACGAGGTCAGGTCTGTCCGTCCAGCAGGGAAACCCTGTGGCACCAGTGTGCGTGGCCTGAAGGGATTGTACTTGTAAAAATCCTGAAGCGTCCAACGTGCTGTTTGCCAGGCACAGGGTCAAGCGCCGTTGGGTGGCAGGGATCATCATCTTCTTCCACAGGTACCGTTACCTCAACAGCCGGACACGAGTACCTAGATGTCCTCGTGGCCATTAGCTTCCGGGGCTGTATCGGGCACAACTCAAAAATGGTCAGGCAACGAACCTCTACAACCACTGACCAGTCTCTGTACGATCTTGGCCAGCCCAGGTGGGAACCTGCAGGTCGCTTTGGTGGAATACCCTCAATTTTCCTTCGTATTCGTCCGCGAAGCCCTGAACAGGCGGTTCAGAGCATGCTGGAACCCGTATTGCTGCAAGCCGTCCACGGCCTCGGGGCCCGGTACTCGCCGGCATCGAACAAGACAAGGGCGTCCAAGGCCTGGATTCATTGCCCCATCACGCAAATTTTCTGACTTCTCACTTCTCCCCGCCCTGATGCGATGAGATCGGAGTTTTCTTATGGACGGATAGCCGTACCGTCGCCCCATTGCTGTGTATGTGGTCATAGCATGGCGAACTGCGACGCTGAGACTTCGTCTCCGTCCTGCTGCATCGCATTTCCTTGCTGTTTGTTATCCTCTTATCAAGTCTGGCCCACGAGCCTCCTTCCTCTTCTCTCTCGCTCTCAAGTCACTGTGCCTGAGACGTCCCTCAGGTATCCGAAGGCTCCTGCTTCGCGGCGATGCGACAGAAGGTTTCGACCATTATGTCATGGCTCCCGTGGCTGGCAGGGCAGGATAACATTCCATCACAAGGATGTGCGTCAACCTTGCCAGCCCAGAGTCACGACGTTGCAATGGACCTCCTGCAGCTGATGCGGCGTGGCTGCTGCGAGTGAAGGGGCCTTCATCACTGTCCGTGGCTTCACCCTGCCGCCCTGCTTGGCTTGCTAACCAAACCGCGCCAGACCAGCCTGTTCGCCCGGCGGCGGCTGACCGGGGTTCTAATTCCTTAGTCCTCCTGGAGGCGATCACTTAAGATTGGCGTCCCATCACAACGTCATGGCGGCGGGGGCCGTTTCTCTCGCAGACTTCCCAGCTTACACGGCGTAGTTTCGTCATCCCTCAACCGCGGCCTCAATCTGCTTCCCTTTTTGGGGGCGAGAAATCACTCCGTGGCTTTTGGCTGCGTGCTGTGCTGTGGTGAGACTCCCAACCGGCGATTGAGCAACCTTCCAACGGTTGCATGCGAGATATGGTCAAACGTGTCGTGCTCCGCCGTCATTTCTCCTTAGTGGTCCGATGCACACTGCAGGTGTCGGCGGCATCGTGCCTGTCAGACTCGACACGTAGTGCAAACTCCCCCGGATATTGTTGCTGGTGCTGCGTTGTGCTGCAGAGGGCGATACGGGGAGGGGAGGCAAACGATGTTTGTGGACAATGGTCGCTCTGTCGCTCCGTTACATCGGATTAAACACAGACCACTGTTCATATCGGCGGCGTCTGTATCGTCTTGTCCGATTCAATGCGGCCTCATTCCGGACTGCTGTGCGTGCTGTTCATTTCATTCATGTGGTGGCGCCCAGCATACGACATGTCCGTGTCAAAGCAGACGGACATGCAATGGAGTGTGTACCTGTGTTGTGAGCCATCAGGAGCACCTGCCCCACCATATTGGCACAGCGCTAGGAATAAGCATGCTGGATGATGATGACCGCAGGAGCAACAGTTGATGATTCGAGGGTGAACCATCTCTCCCTCGTCAGCTTGACATATGGATCGTCGCAAGTGAGCGGCGATGCCGTTCATGCCTCCCGTGCCCCGTCAAGAAGAACCACGGTTCAGGCGCGAGGTCTGCACGTCACCCGTGGAGGCCCATCGGACGATTTGCTCTTCTTGGTCTGTTGAATCGGATTAGGGGTCCTTCGCGAGGGGCCGATAGTGAACAAGCGAAGGAAGTGATGATCGATTCTGGCAGGTCTGTTCTGTGGCTACGGCCTAGACCATCATGCGTCGAGGTCAGAGCAGATTTGCGGATTTGAATCCATAGCCAATAGCGGTTGTGCAAGCCCCCTTTCATCTGATGGAAAAGCTCCCTGGCGGCGACGCTAGACCGGGACATGGTGAAAAGCAATTCCAGTGTTTCACGCTCGGAGCTTCTGTCACAAGGAGTCTGTTTCTTTTTGGCCAATGAATTCGCACCAAGTCGAATGTTTCAGAGACGAAGCCGTAAAAGGGCAGCCAGTAGCAGGGTGTCGACGATATGAGATGACTCTGGCGTGTCTGGGTCCAGAGAGGCGGGTTCGACGAGGGCGGGAGATGAAAGTCAAAGACTGCAGTCAGTCCAGACATGGCAGGCACGCAGGACAGGGCAGTCGGAAATGCCTGGGAGCCATGTGGGCAGAGTGCGGGAACGGGCTGGGGTTCAGTGCAGATCGCAGCTGGCGTGAGGGTGTGTTCATCTGCTCATCTCTGTCCCGTTCGGCTCGACGTGAGGAGGTTGCTGGCGTTCAATTGGTCTTGAGGGAAGCGAAGTTGAAGCTGTGGCGATGGGACAAGGTCATCTGCCGTCGTGAGCAAGGGCGTATATTGCTAGAGGGTGTTCTGGACTGGACCATATGGTCCGCTTCTTTGTAATAGTCCTCTCCTCGTTCCTGTGCAGCAGCAGCTTTTCGATATCCTGGCGACGCCGGTATTTGCTTGTGAGGGAAGTGACATGCAATATTTGACCGAACCTTGAGCAGTGCTCCAGCAGCAGACTGCGGTTCGGCGTTATCATGCCTGAATGGGAGGAAATCCGCCTCTGGGTATCCGTTGTCTGGCATGCGGTTGTCTCTCTGTTGCTCTCCCACGTTCCGAGTTGATGGAAAGCTTCACAGGCGCAGCTGAGGGTGGTAGTCTCGAGTCATTGCTGGAGAATCATGCATGTTATGCTTTGCAACAAGGTTTCCTGGTGTTCCGAGCAGCATCTCAACTTGAGACTGTCTCTGCTGGAATGGGCGAATCGGCAATGCGGCGTTGGCAATTCGAACGTTGCGCTGGGCTTCTGGATGCTTGCCAAATTGGAATGTCACTCTTTCCATTCTCACGGCGGGGAGCACTGGACTTTTCCACCAGTTGGCGCCGGGCGGAAAACGTGCACGGAGCATCGGGAATAAGTCGGTTGTGACTTCTCACTGACGCTGTATTACATAAGACGTCACATGACCCCGCCGTCTATCGATAAGGTGTGGTGAGGTTGGCGGAGCAACACGGCGCCCAAAGGACCGTTTCTGTTTACGGTTGCCAATCTAGAATCTTTTGGTAATTCAGCCCAAGAGCCAGTCGCGACAGCCCGATCAACATCAAACTACTTTACTCAAGCAGCGATTGACCTATTTCTTCTTCACAACATCGTATCGCATTACTGCCTCTACGCGGGGCTCTCTATCGCCCAAGATGTCGTACAATCCTCGAATGAGCATCATTCCTACCAACCAAACCCAGTCGCGAAACACCCGCAAGAAGGAAGATGAGGCCGACGCGTTCATGCGCCTCCCCGACAAGGAGATTGTCGGCTGCATAACGGACATCGGAATCCCCTTTACTGTCGCCGACCTCCAGAAACCCAACCCTCTCCAGGTCCAGATGATCTTCGAGTGGTTCGCCGAGCTGCTGCTCAATGCCACTCGCGAGACCGTCGAGCCTGCCATGCGCGCTGCCGCCGAGGACATTTGCGGCGAATACTCCGACGTCGTCCCTCCCGACACTCGCAACCTGATGGGCTTCTACGTCTCTCTACGTCGTCTGCTCGCCGAATGCGGAATTAATGATTTCAGCTTCAACGACTTGTACAAGCCGTCGCACGATCGCCTCGTCAAGATCTTCAGCTACCTCATCAACTTCGTGCGCTTCCGCGAGTCGCAAACGAGTGTCATCGACGATCACTTCAACAAGGCCGAGACCACCAAGGCGCGTATCGAGAGCTTGTACTCGGAAAACCAAGAGATGGAGGTGCGCATTGCCGACATGAAGCGCAACCGCAAGGCAATGGAGGCCCAGGTGCGCGAGAAGACGACGCGCAATGAGGAGTTGAAGCAGAGGCTATTGGACCTCCGTCGCAACCAGGAGCGTGTGGCTGCCCGTCTTGAGGACGCCAAGGTCAAGAAGACGGAGCTCACGGCCACTCTGGAGGACAAGACGGCGCAGAAGCTGGCATTGAAGCAGGAGAGCCAGAAGCTGAGGCCATATGTCATGCAGAGCCCTTCTGCGCTACAGTCCAGCTTGACCGAGCTGAGCAACACTCTCAACAGCGAAAAGTCACACATTGACTCACTGGACCGTCGCTCGCGTGCCCTGCAGACCTCGGCCGACTCCTTTGCTGTGGTCTCAACCGATGTGGCGTCCTGCATCAAGATCCTCGACGAAATCGGCGTCGAACTGGCCAAAGAGGAGGAAGAGAACCTCAAGAACGCCAAGCAGCGAGACGCTCTTTCCGAGCGCGGTAACAACGTACGCGAGGTTGAGCGGACCGAGTCTCTGCTATCGAGGCAGCTGGTCAAGTGGAACGAGCGGACTGAGAAGCTCCGTGAACAGAGCTCTGCCAAGGCTCATGAGGCCAAGGAGAAGATGGAGGAGTTGCGCGCAGTTCACCGGAAGCTTACCGAGGAGCGAACGGAGAAGGGCAAAGATATGGAGAGACGGAGAGTTCGCATTGAACAGACGGAGAAAAAGGTACGTTATATGTCACTCTTTTTGTTCAATGACACTATGCAACAGTCTACTGACCCTTTGGCAGATGCTCGATCTCAAGGAGAACATCGAGAATGAGATCCACAGCGCCTACGACGAGTTCCTCAAGATGGACTCCCACATCAAACTGTACATCACCGAGATGGAGCAGGCGATTTGAAGTGAGGGTCTCTTTTTGTCCATGATCAATTTTGCAACGAAGACATGATTTAGAGATACCACGGGCTCGGCGTTTGGGGTTGAGGGCCGTCGATTTACGTACGTGCGAAGGAGGACCACGGATCCAGTACTCTTTGTACATATTTACGTGAAGCATGCAGACCACATGCACACCGTCTGCTATGAAGAATCCTTGTTTTCTGGCCACTCAACATCCCACTGTCCCTCTTGAAAGCGAAACCATCTGCCAAGCACGCGTCTAACCTCGACTGTCCTCCCGGTCCAGCCGCCCTCGTCCCTTTTTGAGCTTCCGCTCAGTATTGGCGCAGGCTCTCTCAAGAGAGAATCAAAATCTTGGTGTCGACCAGCGCCTTTGGGTTCAACGATGATTGGTTTGAAACCAGCGCGTTGAGCTGCCTCCACCAAGATGGCAGCCGAGTTACTGATACCCTGGGCACTCCACTCACTGCTGTCCCTGTGAAGGTCCATGAAGCCGTAGACGAGAAGCAACGGCGGTTTGTCTTTGGCCGACGGCGGGGGCAGATTTGGGGGAGCTGGCGTTGATGAATCTGCAGGAGAGAAGACGGAGAGGTTGGCGCGGAGGTGGGTGACTGTCGGGACGAATATTACACGAATGTGGCGTGCGATAACTTGCTGAAAGATTGGTTTGGCGAAGAGAGGATGAGGAGGGTCTTCGTCGGCGTTCTGGAGTTGTTCTTGAGTGAATTGACTCTTGATGTCTGCCACGAGGGACAGCATGAATTCCTCTTGGGAGTAACAGATGACGAGCGTTGTCGGATAGATTTGATAGGTCCTGATGTAGTGAAGCAGCTCTGAAGGTGAGGCTGGCGACAGAACCTTGGGCGAAGCCATCCTATGGTGCATTGGGTAGAGGAAGAGGACGATTGTTTTGTGATGATGGTGAGGTTTCTGCTTGTGTAAGTGAGTGACATTCTTGAACAAGCACCTCAAGAACGGTGGATGGCTGTTGAATCGGCGCACCAGTGCTGGCTGGGCTGTTTACTTGTGGTGGGGCAGCGCATCTTCAGTGGGTGCGCCCGAACCATCCCGCTGCAGCTGCGGCAAGCTTCTCGCTGGATCGGGCACCTCAGCACGTCAGCCAGGGCAGCCACGCCCGGAGAGACGGGCAGCCTCTCCACTGCCCCTCGCCGCGGTGCACCGTGGTCGTCCGCTCAGCTTTCCAAGCACCAACGTCATTTCATTTCCCTCCCTGCCACTTCGCCAGCTTCCATCTCCAAATCCAACGTCGCCTTCGAAGCTTGACCCTCGAGCTCCGACCTGTCCACCGTTGGCCCGGCATGGAGTCCATAGCGAGGATATCCAGCCTCCTCGAGAGCGGTGCGTACCTTCGCCATCGTCATCGTCGTCGTCGCCAGCGCAGTGTTTCCGTGTCCTCTGCCTCTGTCCTCAGTATGCTAATGACCTCTTGCTACAGCTCGAGAGCTCACCCTCGATGCCGCCTCGGCGACGCGCAGCGCCCGCAGCACCGGTCGCCCTCTCGACCGTACACAGATCAAGAAGCTGCTGGACAGTCGAAATGAGCGCGAGGTTCTCGACGGCCTCCGTCGCGTCCTCTCCGTACGAAACCTCCCCGCCGGCTGCAGTCCAGGCCAAGACTAACTTCGCCCACCATCAGATGATGTATCGTGGCCAGAAGACCTTACCCTTCTTCTCCTCCGTCGTCAAGAATGTTGCTTCGCCGAACATCGAGATCAAGAAGCTGGTCTACATATACCTCATCCACCATGCCGAGCAAGAGCCCGACCTCGCCCTCCTCTCCATCAACACCATACAGAAATCCCTCTCCGACACGAACCCCCAGGTCCGCGCTCTCGCTCTCAAGACCATGTCTGGTATCCGAGTTCCCGTCATCAGCCAAATCGTGTCCCTTGCGATCAAGAAGGGCGTCGCAGACATGAGCCCCTTCGTGCGCCGAGCCGCTGCTCTCTCGATCCCCAAGTGCTATCGTCTCGACCCAACCCAGTTACCCCAACTCCTCGACTATTTGACCACCCTACTTGGCGACAAGCAGTACTTCGTCGCAGGTGCAGCGGTATCGGCTTTCCTCGAGGTTTGCCCCGAACGGATCGATCTCATCCACCAACATTACCGCGCCTTGGTCAAGAAGATTGTGGATATGGACGAATGGAGCCAGCTGGCAACGTTGCGGATGATGACCTACTACGCCAGAAAATGTTTCCCGAGGCGGACGCGCAGTGTAAAGACTCAGGAGAAGACGGCGGACTTGGGCGACTTCTACGGCGAGACTACAGAGGATTCAGGAGATGAACAGCAAGTCGTGGTGCTGGACCCGGATCTCGCCATGCTCCTCAATGGAATCAAGCCTCTGCTTCAAAGCAGAAACTCGGCAGTCGTGATAGCTGTAACAAGGTGCTATGTCGACATCGGGACGCCAGATTATGTCAAAATCTCCATCGGTCCATTGGTGGCACTCCTGAGGGGTGCGCAGGATATCCAGCAGGTCGCACTTTACAACATCGTCTCAGTCTGCTTGACAAGGCCGACTGATTTCGTCAAGTACGCCAGCCACTTTCTCGTCAGGGCTACGGACCCAGCGCAGGTGTGGGAGCTCAAGTTGGAAATCCTCACGCTCATCTTCCCGCACGCACCACCCCACATCAAGAGCTTAATCTTGAACGAGCTCGAGCACTTCTCAGGGTCCACGAACAAGGCATTGGTGCGAGAGGCAGTGCGTGCCATCGGACGATGCGCCCAAACCGACTCATCTACGGCGCCTCGTTGCCTACGGTTACTACTGGGCCAGATCACAAGCTTGGACGGCACCTTGGCGGCAGAGTCTTTGACCGTGATTCGACACTTGATCCAGCAAGACCCTCAGGGGCACGTTGGCACTGTCGTGCGGTTGGCAAAGAATCTGGACTCGGCAACAGACCCTCAGGCCCGCGCAACAATCATCTGGCTGGTGGGCGAGTTTTCGGGTCTCAAGGGCGAGGATAATATTGCTGCCGACGTGCTGAGAATTCTCGTCAAGGATTTCGCCAGTGAATCGGAGGCAGCAAAAGGACAGATCTTGCTTCTGGCGGCGAAGGTCTACCTGCACCACCTTAATCGACTGAACGAGAACAAGAGCGAAGACGAAGCGGCTGTCCCGGGTCAAGACGACCACCCGGTCGCCAAGCTGTGGGACTATGTACTGCTGCTGGTGCGATACGATACTTCTTACGACCTTCGCGATCGCGCTCGCATGTATCGGGCCCTTCTGTCTGTACCGCAGCTTGCCACATTGATGCTACTGGCTCCGAAGCCAGCCCCTCAGGCCCCCAGCCCGTCGGAAACGCGCAAGGGGTTCATGCTTGGGTCATCGACGCTTGTGCTGGCAGGTGGGGGTGGAATCCATGGTTTGCGCGGTTATGATGCACTACCCGAGTGGGTGGCGGAAGGCTCGGAGCCAGACAGACGGTTGCGCGACACGGAGGCGGCGCCAACAGCTTACGGCGAAGAGAAGAGCGTGCCAGCGAGTCAAATGCTCGATAGCGCTGTCAAGGCGGCACCGACAAAAACAAACGGTCTCGGAGAGGGCGTTGGGGGGAAGAGCTTGGACGATTGGCTCGCGGAGGGAGACGACGATGAAGAAGAGGAAGAAGAGTCTGAGAGCGAAGAAGATAGTGACGAGGAAGATGAGGAGGAAGACGACGACGACGAAGATGAAGATGAAGACGATGAGGAGGAGAGCGATAGTGACGACGGCGAAGGGGACAAGCTTGTCAAATCATGACAGCATTCAACACCAAACATGCATTCATCCCTAGAGACCTCGCCTCACACTAGGTGAGCATACAAAATATGCAAAGCATTATTCTCCAAGAGTATGCCTCTTTCTTCGGGTTTCAACGGTGACCGCCAATGATCAGCTAGGAACACGCTGTGTATGTCTGCCCCAGCAACAGCAGATCTCACATAAGCCGGGTGCAGTAAACTCCGCGTGCCTTCTTAGAAATTCGGCGGGATTGATTATGCCGATAATCTAGATGCTGTGTTACAGCGCTACGGGGTTTGCTCCGGGGGCCATTAATAGTCTAGCCACGCGGGCGACAGGCATTTTCAACGACTCGCATGGACAACCGAGATTTCTCGGTTAGGGACTCGGGAGGCGCCCCCAAAAGACATCGCTTAACTCGTGTAGTTCGGTTAGCGATCGAAAGACGCGGACGAGTGGACACAACGCGGGCTCGGCCAAGGCGCTAGAGTGGGCTAAGACACGGGGTGTTGGTCTTGCGAATCTCCACTGGGACCCCGTGCCGGTGTCTTGAACTTGACCCGACTTGCTGTCTTTCCATGTTGCCTCTCGACGGGTGAAGATGAGCCGCAAACGGGGATATCTTTTGGAAGAGCTGGGGGTTTGGCTTACGGAGAAAACGAATCGAAGAGAGAAGAAGAGATGTCTCAGTATGCTCATCACCCTCTAGCGTCTCTGCCACGACTTATATGCCACATGCGACATGACATTCCCAAGCCATCTTTCTCACTGGATAAGCGCACGTCCAAGGGCCATTGGATAGGTGTGTCCAATGGGCAATCAAGTACCGTCTACGGGCGCATTGCTTTCCCATTCGAGAAGGCCAGCGGGTCCTCGGGAAGCAGACTGACATCTTGGCTCTAGGCTTAGCGCCTCCCGTTCGCCGCACCTTGATTTCAATGATTCGTCTGTCTAGCGGACCGCAAATACTCGCGTGGCTCGGTTTTCTCGTTCCCGTCATCGAAGCCCAGGCAGGCACGCAGGCCCGTCAGCACTCGGGCGGCGGCCGTTTGAAGGGTTGGTTTGTCCAGATCCACCTCACTGCCCCGGTCAACGGAGGAAGAGAGGGTGCGCAGTGATGATTCCGTGCACACATATATGTAGATCCTGCGCGCCCATGGTTGCTTACACTGCTGCGTCTCGTTCGTTTCATCTCTGCATCTGCACCTGGTTTCGTTTGGACCCTTGATCTCCGTTCTTTTCATTGTCGATTTCATACATACATAATTTGACTCGGTCCCTGCTCCGCGGAAGACTACAGACAAGGCCATTTGCAGCATTCCGAAGACGAGTAATAGAATCGACAGGCTGCTTGTGAGCGGCTCGCTCTGCGCCGTATACGTTTTGGGGCGATTTTTAGTCACCGAAAGCAGAACACGATAGGGATTTTCGATTAGAAGTAAACACCGCCAACATGTCGACAAACAGCACAGGGGCTGGTCGCCGCTTCAAGGAGTGCACCGAAGTCTCGGGCCTCTGTCCCGTTGACATGACGGTTCTTTCCTACTACCCAAACCTTGGTGCCAACATCTTTTTCGCGGTGGCCTTTGGCCTTGTCGTATTGACATCAGCCTTCCTCGGCATACGGAAGCGAACCTGGTCTTTCATGGCACTCGTCACGGGCGGTTGTGTCCTGGAAACAGTCGGTACGAGCCTCAATCATCCCATGTTTCGTCCGGCGAACACAAACACCTGCCCCAAGCTTCTTCCATCGCGAGACTAACAAGGACGATCCAGGCTACGTCGGTCGTGTGCTCCTCCACGAGAACCCCTGGAACAAGGACGCCTTCCAGATGCAAATCTGCACCATCATCCTCGGCCCGACCTTCATCTGCGCAGGAATCTACCTCATCCTCAAGCACGTCTCCGCAAACCTCAACCCAGCCCTCTCACGAATCCGGCCCCACCTCTATCCGCTCATCTTCCTCCCGGCCGATCTGACTTGCCTCGTGATCCAGGCGATTGGAGGAGGGCTGGCCGCCGCCGCAGGGCAGACGAACAAGTCTCTGCTGGACGGTGGCAACCGCGCCATCATCGCGGGCATCGTTCTGCAGGTTGTGGTGTTGATGGCTTTTGGTGCTGCCGGCGCAGACTACTTCATTCGCGTGAGGAGATGGGCGCGGGACCCTGACACGGATCCCTCGGAGCTCACGCTCTGGAACCAGAAGAAGTTTAGGATGTTCATCTTCAGCATCATCGGGGCATACGCCTGCGTCATGATTCGTTGCATCTACCGGTGAGTTTACAACGTTGACATGAAGGGATATGGATACTGACGGCGAGACAGTATCGCTGAGATGGCAGGCGGATGGGGCAACCACATCATGCAAGACGAGATCTCGTTCATGATCCTCGACGGCGGACTCGTCCTCGTTTGCGTGTCCCTGTTGACGATCTTCCACCCTGGTGTCTTCTTCCCGGCGATGGCCAACGCGCGCAAGGTTGAGGTGAGCGAGAAGAGCCAAACTACCACAACGACGCCGGAAGGCACAAAGGTTGAATCCGGACGAGAGTCGGCATAAAAATGTCATCTCGGTTTGGAGCGTCGAGAGAGCATCTTGGTTTGATAGATAAGGATGAAGTCCCATCTCAAATGGCAACGTCCAAATAGGGATGATACATTAGATTCGATCAGAATCGTTAGAAGTGCGTTTACCAGCACTGATTGAACTTCAATGGTTTATGTTCATTCCAGCCCATGCTATCCGATTCTTTGATGGTTTGATGCCTGTGCCTCGGGGTTGCCTCCCGTCGTCTTTGATACTAAGGACTTTCTGCCGGGCTTTTGCTCCTTTGATTGAGCACTCGAGACAACACCTTTTTGCACATCTCAATGATCTCGAAATCAACAAACTGTTCAAGACTAGAATTTGCCACAAGTCTCTGCGCTGTTCAGCTAGGTCCATATACTTCTCTTTTCATGTCGTTTAATCATAGGTATATCCAACACTCCGGTCCATGGACAATCACCCACCACATCGCACAACACAACCATGTGCTACGCGAACGTAATTCTCCATATTTGCAGCATCTGCAATACTCGGGCCGCCAAGCCCTCTGGCAAACTTGAAAAATGCCCCGCAGCTCCGGCTTCTGGACCCCACTGCGGTGTCCTCCGTGACCCGACCCCTGATCCGGACCCCGCCGACCCGGCGCTCAACCCCTCCGGTCTGGAATTCGAAGCGTTGAAGGTCGCACCCGGGTATACTCTGATCGATGCAAGCCATAGACACCCCAAGCCGAAGCTTTACACTTGCGAGCTGTGTCTCGATCATCTCGGCCCCGAGGAGGCGAAAGCAAGGGCGCAGTGGTGGCGCAAGGAGCAAAGATCTGTTTTGAAAGGGGGGAAAAGAGTCACTCCTGGACCATCAACGGCTGGCTGGGCCGACGTTCTTCGCAAGTAACATCCAATCTCTCTATTCTTCAATTTTCTAACAGCGAAACTGGCCAATCATGACTTTTCACCTCCAAGGTATCGGTAAACGACCGAGAAATCTCGCCCCTTACACCTCTCCTCCGCCTCTGCAGAAGCGTACACCTCCGTCGCGCGGTCAGCGAGCTCCAACTTCGCCCCGGCCTCCTTGGCAGCGACAACAGCGAGCCCCAGGTCCTTCTTCATCAGCCCGATCCCGAAACCGCCCTTGTAGTCTCTCCCCGCCGGGCTTCCCTCGACGACGCCCTTGACAGGGTTGTTCACCTCGCTGGGCCAGCACTTGCCCGTGCTGACGTTGATCACGCCCGCAAGCACTTTCGGATCGAGTCCCCACTTGATACCGAGATTCATCGCTTCGGCAGTGGCGATGTTGTTGATCGCCAGCAGATAATTGTTCGCCAGCTTCGCGGAGAGACCGGTTCCCTGCGGTCCGCAGTGCAGCACGCGCCGGCCCATGCGGAGAAGGACGGGCTCGATGCGCGCGAGATGGGATTCTTCGCAGCCGAGCATGAACGTCAGAGTGCCGGCCGTGGCGCCAACGACGCCGCCCGACATGGGGGCGTCGACGAAGATGCCCGACGGCTGTGCTGCTGCGACGGAGGCGGCGACTTCGCGGGAGGACGAGGGGTCGATTGTGGAGCAGTCTATGAAGATGCGTGGACGAGAGGGGAGGTCTGTGAGGATAGACTTGTAAACTGATTTTACGTGGGATGGTTCTGGTAGAACTGTTATAACGGTGTCCTGGGTTTGTTAGTTTTGCCTCGCTTCAAGACGTTTGACAAGAAGACCAAAGAAAAACACACCATCCGGCCAAGACGGGAGAATAAGCATTGCCAGTGACATATTTGAAACGCCAAAAAACGAGATTCATGTGGAAGAGCCAACGTACTGCTTCTGTCGAGGCATCCCTCGCGCTGTCCACAATGGCAACCTTGGCGCCGCCAGTCTGCGACTGTCCCATCTCCTTAGCCAGGTTCGAGACAGCGTCCTTGTTGATATCGAAGATGCGGATCTCATCTTTGGTGCTCAACTTTGACTGGAGGTTCTTGGCCATTTGATAACCCTAAGTAGTTCAGTCAATTGCTGGGTTCGGTCAAGATGCCATAACGTGGAAGCCGTCGGGAATCTCACCATCTGCCCCAAGCCGATGAAGCCATAACTATCCAAGCGACGCGGCGTGGTCGCAAACCCACGCCGTTGGGCAACTCGGAGGGTCCGTAGCGAGCTCGAACGCATCTTTCAATAGCAAACAAGTCAAGTAAAGTGAATAGAGTCGAGTGGTAATTCCGAGAGACTTGAAAACGGCAGTGCATAGAAACAAAAAGTCCAATCCCCCCTCCACGATCGAGCTCGCGCGGCTAGACGAGGCGCATTCCAACCGAGCTACCCCAAGCTCCTCATACTGCGGGGAGGGTTACGCTTATCCGGGGAGCCGGCCATTGCCGGTGTTAGCCACCAGTGTGACGAGACGAGAGGTGCGCGCGGATGACCTTGGCCCGACCCGAGACCATGATGTTGTACCCCCAAACGGCCCCTGCCCCTCCTCCCCCATGCATGAGGTGGCGTCAGCGGCCCCGGATTGGAGAAAAAGAGGGACCCGACCGAGAAAGCTTCGAGACACCGACGACGGTGTAGTTGGCCTGCCTGGCATCTTTTTTTTTTTGGCGCTCGGCCAGGGATACGCGGATGAGCTCAGTGAGAACTGATCAATTCGAGAACAATGGATTCGATTCATCTGTAAACCGGTGCTTACTGCGAATGAGCGAGTACATCCAACTGGACAACGCCGAAACATCACGATACCTAAGACAACTCGACATCTGTACATCCCTCCATGCTCGTGCGCAAACAAAGCAAGCACCAGAACGATACATCGGTTACAATACCCGTCAATCCTGAACCGTGACTCGCCCTCCGTGTCGCCTTTTCGCCCAGAAGGCGCTTCCAATATACACATAGTTTGTCCCCACATCAACAATTCCCGAGTAAAAGAAAGCCGGCCTGGGTCTGTCCCCGAGGCTCTATTTGGGTATGAATGAAAGAAAGGCAATAAGCGATGTTAAAAATTGTGCCACCAGGTCTGCCATCCCAGCAACATCCCAAGAGCAACCGGAAACTCCGTTGCTCCGTTGGCCAGACCACCCGACTCATCCAAATGCTACTCAATTTTGAAAGCCGCCCCAGAATGTGTCCTCAATATTTACGAGGATACCTTAGAACGAACCGGTAAAGTAAGAAAATGCACTATGGATACTGTTAGCATCGATCGTATCGCTAGTGAAGCACCATAAGAACGTACCCAACGGCCACTGATAGCGCGGTCATGCCAAACAGAGCGCGCTTGCGCATGCCCTGCTTCTTGATTTGGACCTGGGCGGCCTCTTGTGTTTTGGCCTTCTTTGAGCGAGGCTCTTCCGCAGCGGCAGCCACACCATCCTTCTTCTCATCCTCGTCGTCCCCTGTTGAAATTTGCTCGGCTCCACGCTTGCCCTTCTTGTTGCCGCCTTCTTGTTTCGCGGCCTCGACCATCTGTCTAGCCTCGGCAATCATACGAGCCGTCTCCTCAGCGCTAGGGGGCTGAGAGCTCATCAGAGGAAGCTCGAGTGAGACGGAGGTGGTCTTCTTCTCGTTCCCATCCTCATCTGTCTTGACGTCCTGGTCAACGAAGACCTTAGCCTTGGGCTCCTCCTCTCTCGGGTCGAGTACAACTGCAGGCTCTGCCTCAACAGTCTTGATAATAGTTTCAACCTCGGCCTCTGCGTTCTTGTCCTCGCTGATGACACCGTTGATTTCGAGCTTAGTGGTAGAGAGGGCGGGCGTTGTCTCGCGGGGCTCGACCGAGTCGGCCTTCGCCCTGCGCTTCCGAGGCGATCTGGTAGGTCTAGGGATAACCGTCTTGGTTGGGCTGGCCGAGCGGCGGGATCTGCGGAGGGTTGTGGGAGTGGCAGGAGGAGCCAGGCTGGGAGTCGGCTTCACGAACTCGAACTTGGGGGGTGCGGTGATCTTCTTGGGCGGGCTATCAGGAGTATTGGAGACAGAGATGTTGGCGGGGTCGAGTAGAGCGCGAATCCAGGGCAGGATGCGATACTCCTCAGCCAGGGTAAGGGCGTGCTCAGGAGGAATCCAAACGTTGCCAGCAGTCTCCTCGGGGCTCGTAGTCGCGAGGGACTTGATGTACTTTCGTTCAGCCTCCTCCTCGGAAGCCTCGGCGTAAGGGAAGGTGGCCTTGAACATGCCGGTAGCAGATACGAAGCCGTCATGACTTCTCCGCATAAGGAAGTAGCTGTTAGGGCTCGACTTGAAGATACCAGAGACGATACCCTTGGGAAGGGGGGCACGCAGGTGAGCGTAATCGAAGACGCCGAGGGCACCACTGTCGCCATCCGGAACGTTAACCATCTTGGCTGTCAGCTGGGTCTGGCCGAGTCGGCGACGCGAAACGAGGTCCTTGTCTGCGAGGGTGTGAGCAAAAGTCCACGGGGGGCGCGATCGACAGGGCATCCTACAAGGGGGCACATCGTCGAGCAATAGAGGATTGTGCTTGGTTGGCAGATGCCTCTCAACGGCAGGAGCTGTGGCCGAAGGCATTTTGAGGTGAGAATGGGATGCGCGCGCGTCGACGGAATTGGTGATTAAAGGCGAGTAGTTGGGGTAGTTGCGATATGCGCGTCAAGGCAACCGAGGGGTGATTGCTCGGATGGCGTATGTCGGGAATCGGTCAGGGTTGATCGGAGGAGACGGGAAAGGACTAAAGGTGAATCGGCGCGTCAGTCTGAGCACCTTGTATGGTACGTTGGGCGCGCGAAAAAAGCGGCGATGGTGTCGCTTACGGGACTCGTTGGGAGCTGGCGAGACGTGACGGGTAGACCTGTCGCGTAAAATAGTTGCAGGGGTGGAGATGATGTCAATGAAAAGGATTAGAATTGGTTTGTATAGCAAGCAAACGGGAGCAGAGTCCCGGCGAAGGGTGAGAAAACTCAAAGGGCGACGGATGTGTCTCAAAAGGATGGGTGATGGAGGGAAAAAAAAAAGGGTAGACAGAGGAGAATGAGGAGATGGGCGCGAGACGAGAAGAGAAGAAGTGTGGATGGGCAGGCGCGCGCGCGCAAATTGGACCTGCTGGAGCAGCAACGACCGACGGGAAGGAGGAGCGATGGCAGCGGCAGCGGCAGCACCAGCGACAGTGGGTAGCACTTGCAGCAAGCACTTGCGCCAGCTGCTGCGATCGATAGCTCCGACAATGATTCGGGGGGCAGTGGGAGGGTCCAGCAGTCCTCTGTTCATTGGGTTAATTTGGGTGAAAAGGGTCCCAGCAGCAGTTGGGGGGCATGGGGGGCTCGCAAGGTGAATGGGCTGAAGCGTCCCGATGAAGAAGACACGAGCAAACGCGACATAGGAAGATACTTCCTTTCTTGGTGTATTTTGCATGCGAAAACTATGTACTAGCCTACTGCACCTGCCTACCACCTTGGGAGACCACCTCCTCCCTCCCCTGGTGCTTTCCCCAGAGAGGGTGCATGCAAAACGGTAAGGCGCGCTTCGAGAAAAAAAGAAGCGAAAAAAGTCGTCCCCTGAGCAAACCAGGAGTGAAATCACCAGATGCGACGGTCCCCTTCTCTCCTTTCCCGTTGCTTGACCCCTGGCAAGACTGGTCTTTTCTTCCATTGGCAGGCCGCGGTGATCGTCTCGAAGGTTTCTCTGGTTGAGCACACGTTGCCTCAGTCTTAGGCTAGAGTCGTCGCAAAGTCGCAGAGCCGAACCTTTTCCTCTCTCATTCTCTGAGGCTCCAGTCGCAGACCTCTGCTGGTCCCTGCTTCTTGCTCAGCGCTCTCGAAAAATTCCCAACATTCTCGTCGCGTACGCGCAAAGCTCAGAGCATCCCGGGAACCGTTCGCAGCAAGAAGCGGGGGGAAGAGCCACAGTGCAAGGGGCTGTCGGTGGCTTCATCGCGGATATGAGGGTCACACGCCCAACATGGATTGTCCCTCTCCTTGCCGCACACTCTTCGTCGCAACCAGACGAGCAGCGACCATCTCCAGGACTAAGCTTCGAGCAGTGAGGAGAGCCTCTCAGACCACAGGCGCGGGGGTTACCTTAGCACCCATAGCTACTAAATCGAGCTCATGAGGTAGGCTGCTGCAACGGGCCAACCACGTCACTCCAAGTCATCCAACTACCACGTTGCTGTCTGTCACCGTTGATGTGCGACCAACCGATCAGTGAATGACAAGGCGAAGGCACCCTCTCGGAAACAAAGGACGATCTAGCGATGCGGGTAAATGCCTGAAGCTCTCACCATACCCAGATCGGAGCTTCAAGGGGCCGGACCCAGGGCCCAAATGGAGGCGGCGGCGCTGGCTGGGCAACGAACATGAGAAGCCAAGCCGTCATCTCTGTGTTGCTACCAATAGCTCCAGACTACAGAAATATTCCTTCTTGGGTGTCTGTCTGGCAATTGCGGTCAGATGGCGATGACACGGATGATGATGCAGGCGAGAATGATTTACATCTCAGAGGCAGAGGGGATACGTAGCAGTTATGCAATGTGCATAAAATAGGCATGCATTCGTGATGCGTGGAGAGATAAGATACGAAGAGCCTCTCGGTCTGCATTCACAAGCTGCAGGTTCATGTCAACCACCAGAACACCCCCGCATCCTGGTGGCTGATGGATGGACTTCCGCAAGCCACATGGTTCTCCTCCTCCGCCATGCGTTGTTCATGTCTAGGAATTGTCAAGCTCATGCTCATGCTCATACTCAGGAACCCCAGGAACGGCGGCAGGTCGGCAGAATGTCAATGTCGGCACCGGCATCCTGATTGCGGCTGGCCAGGCACCGGACTCGGTCGCAGACGGCACGGGAGCGAGCGAATTACCTGAGGACCCTGCCCCTCATGAGCTGCAGTCGTCCAGACCGCTCCTCCAAAGACCTTGGCCAATATCGACGAATGGCCCCCTCTGCCCCTCCACGCCGCATCGAGATTGGCCGTCAATGACACCCATGAGGGGCAGATTGCTACGCAGAAAGGTACTCTGTACCGTCCTGCAGTCTCAACGGCCATCATGGAGGGGCAGTGGCCAGACGTGCCTGTGTTGGGTATTGCCTCTTAACAAAACCTCCATCCAGACACCACCTACACCTAGGCCATGGATGCCGATGATACCAGAAGCAAGATGCGGCAAGCACGAAGGCAATCGTGATCCTCTTCTTCTCCTGTTTACGCAGCACACTACCACGCCTCAACACCTGCTGGCAGATGCAAACGAGGACCTACTCTGTGGACGGTATCCGTAGGTAGGTGGGAAAAGTGCCTGGTTTCGTGTGTGAAGTTCCATGCTGTTCCAGATGTCGGCCAATCAATGCAGGCCGAACCCCACCATCGCTTTCGGCCAATGGCAGAGCTCGTTTCGTCTAGTGTAGGCGGTCCTGGCTCCACAATCCACAGCACAGAGCCCCACATCCAGCGCCCACAGCCCGCCGGTTGGCCTGTCCGCGGCCAGTCCTTCAGGTCACTGCTGGGCCTGGGCCGGGAGCCGTGAGGGGCAACCTCAGCAAAAGCATTGGAGGAGGATGAGGAAGCGTCCAGGTCTAGCTGGTCGCTGAGGTGGTCTGGTCGACTGGACGCATCGAATGGAAGGAAGCGGTGACCTGCTTGCCGTAGCGTGCCACGCCTGACCCCCGAGTACCTGCCTCCGGGTTCCAGCCTCCAACCTCCAGCAAAGCTACTACCTTGCCTTGCCTTGCCTTGCCTTGCCTTGCCGTGCCTTGCCTGCCTTACCTTAACTCATCAACCGACCCTGAACCTAAACTTCTCCTCCAGAGTGAACATCGTCACAGATCTCTCATCTCAGCTTACGCACCGCCTTTCTCTCTGCTGCTGCTGCCGTTGTTCGATATCCAGAGCCTCTTCCAGCACCGCCAATACCCAACACATTCAACTCTCCCATCCAAAGCTCTCACCGATACCCCACCATCAAGATGGCTTCCCACGAGCAAGAGGACACCATGCCTGAGGAGACTCAGGGCTACAAGCTCTCCCAGCCCAAGCAGAGTCTCGCTGAATACCAGAAGATGGGTGAGTCCTGATTCCCTTTCAGTATGATTTGTGTCGTGTCTTTATCTCCATTGTCTGCCTTTACCTTTGCCACATCATGCTCTGAGTGGACGACACAGCTGGGGATGGGTCCTTTGTGTGTGCCCCTCACCTCACCTCTGCACCTTTGTTAGAGATCGGTGTGTGCCAGAAGAGAGCTCCCAGAGCTCCTCACTCACCTCGGTGACAGCAAGTGCTCATGCTATTCAGCACTGAATACGTGCAAAAACACCATCATGAGCTCCAAGTTGGGCAAGACCGCCCAGGACAGGAGCTCCTCCTGCCTGTCCAGCTACTGCCAGCACCTCACCACACATCCTTCACCATCACATCACTCCCATCAAACCTGCTTCTCATCACCAGTGGCTGCCTTCACCTTTGTTTTTGGGTAGTTGCTGTACTGCACAAAAAACAAAACACAAAAACACAAGCAATATCAACGCGATATGGAGAGACTGTACGAGGGTATGCGCCAGGTTGTGCGGCGCCAAAACCGCCATAACGCCTTGCAGCATCGCAACTCCATTGAAGTGCCTCCGGCACCCCTCAACACCCCATCTGAGTCTCGCGCCCAGTCTCCAGCCCTTGCTGCAGCTGGTGGTGGTATATCAGAGCTTGCCTCCTTGGAAAGCCAACTTCACCGAGCCAGAGCCCTCTCACGACCTGTGCCCCCCAATCCTCCCAACTCCCCCAAATCCCAGCCGCAGCAGCAACGGCAAGACCCAGCCCTCATCCGGGACTTCTACACCTCACCCAACGCAGTGCTAGCAGCTCATGGAGTCAATGTTGATACATACGAGCTTGGAGACTTTGACCAAGAAGATGGAGAAATCACCCCGACTAACGCGGCAACAGACCAGAACGATGAGTCTCTCCAGCGCTACAAGGAGTCCCTCGGCCTCGGCGGCGGCAAGGACCTCTCTGACCCCAGTGATCCCCGTGTCTGCATCATCCTCTCCCTGACCATGGAGTCCCCCGGCCGCGACCCCGTCACCATCGACCTGTCCGCCCCCGGCTCCGAAGCCAGCCTGAAGGACAAGCCCTTCAAGATCAAGGAGGGTGCCAAGTTCACCATGGTTGCCACCTTCAAGGTCCAGCACGAGATTCTCAGCGGTCTCCAGTACGTCCAGGTCGTCAAGCGCAAGGGAATCAAGGTCAGCAAGGACTCTGAGATGCTGGTAAGTTTTCCCTCCCCGTTCACGAGCGGCTCTGATTGATGATGACTGACCCCCCTCGCAGGGTAGCTATGCTCCCAACACCGACAAGCAGACCACCTACACCAAGCGCTGTAGGCTTCCCCCTCCTTAACGGCTCACTTTTGTTTCTGAACCCAGTTGGCTGACAATCCATAGTCCAAGAGGAGGACGCCCCCTCCGGCATGCTCGCCCGTGGCCACTACAACGCCATCTCCAGCTTCGTTGACGACGACAAGAAGACCCATTTGACTTTCGAGTGGTCTTTCGACATCGCCAAGGACTGGTAGACGGGATGAGGCATCCTGATTCGCTCATTTTCACTCTCCTACACGAACGTTGATGAAAGGGGCAGCAAGTCTTGTCTCGCCCAGCCATGGCCACAGCCCCGTGACGGTCTTGAGAATGCCGTGTCGAGTTCGAAGAAGCGACGATGATTTTAGAGACCGTGTTCAGCGAGCTGGATGATCCATCCGTCTGCGCAGGCGACTACTCCCCAGGACCTGCCATCTGTTCCAACCCGGGGGACCTTGGAGGACGGAGGCCCTCCCTCCCCATCACTCACTCAAGTTACAAATTCAAAAGAAAAAAAAACAAAGAAACACACACAACGCCAATGTCCTTTCACTAGGAGAGAAAAACAACACACATGCAACCTTTCAGGGGGGGATGGACGGATGGGAAAGTTGTTGCTAAATTTTTGCTTCCACCTTATACAGGTCTGGCACACATGAAGTCACGAATCACACAAAAGATTGGTCGGTAGATGGCAGATAATTCCAGTCTCATCAGCTTGGGATCCTAACTTGTTTCCGAGCGGAATACAAATCCATTGGATCGTCATCATATCATTGTGTCCCTCTTCTATGTGTCTAGCCCCTTTTGACTTGTAAAAAAGACATGTCTAGCAACTAACCAGCTGTATGTGTATGTCTTTCTGACCTGGGGTCGAGTGAGTCTTTGTCACATAGCCGTTGTGCTATATCGTCATGGTTCATTGGAGGTTTACGTGTGCTTCCCAAGGCAGCTACCACCGTTGGTTGGTGGTGGTGGTGGTGGTCCTGTGCGACAATCCAATCGTGTTGTTGCCGTCTTCCACCTTGGAGGCTTGTGGTACTACTACAGGAAGTAGTCAGGCAGCGAGTTTCCATCTGCCTGCTTCTCTCCGCCAGGCTGCATGTCCTTGTGCTGGTCGTTCTCTGGAGCCGCCGCAAAGACGTTGAAGAACCTCTCGCCCGTGTCGCTAACCTCCAGTACACTAGCCATATTGCCACACCTGTAGCAGTAGTTGGGCGCGCTCCAGACCGTGCTCAGCCGGTCATCGTACAGGACCTGGAAGCCCTCCTGACACAGCTGGTGGGCCCTGAGGATGTGATCCATGTTGTTTACCGCCAGAAACTTCTTGACTACTTGCGCGCCAAAGGTGTAGCCTGCCCCGCGGGGGCTGAGGGAAAACTCGTCTCGCTCGGGGTCTGGATCGGACCATACGAGGTCAGCCATGGGGCCTTCGTGTGGAATCTCGCGGAAGCGGTCGATGATGACGATTTGGTCGATCGAGTGGATGGACGGGGATAGGCCTGTACGCAACAATAAGTCAGCATGCTGAAGCCATGGAGTAGGCGGTCGAGTTATGGGGACACATACCGCCATGGACACAAAAGATCTTGTCGTTGATGACGACACTCAGGGTCAGGAAGTCAAACATGTCGGTAAAATAGTGCCATACATTGGCATTGCCGTATTTCCTGGAGCACTCGGTGTAGAAGCCGTATGATTGGGTGACGCCGCGAGATTCATGGTTGCCTCGGATCAAATGAACGCGATTGGGGTATCGAAGTTTCAAGCACACAAGCAAAGAAATGGTCTCGACGCTGAACATGCCACGGTCGACGTAGTCTCCTGAAGGGGGGCAGGGACTGTCAGTCGTACTCTTGACCAATACTTTTGCCGATTTTCTTCCAAGTCGTAACACAAGACTCACCTAGGAACAGATAGTTGGTGTCTGGGCACCATCCGCCAATCTTGAATATTTCAATCAGGTCGTAGAACTGGCCGTGGATATCGCCGACGACGGTAACGGGGGCGCGGACGTGAACGACGTTGCTCTCGCGCATGAGCAGCTCCTTGGTCTTGGCGCATATGGCCTCGATGACGGACTCGGCGAGGAGCTCCCTCTTGTATAAGCGCGAGATACACTCGTCGAGGTCGACGGAAGCTATTGCGACGCGACGATAGTCAGCCGCGGGTGGTTCCTCGTGACCGGGCATGCATGACGCAGCCAGGTGGTCGGAGGCTTACCTGGAAGACCGGGCATCGCGATGGTATGTTATGCGATAGGTATTGCAAGGGCGTCGACGTCGCTAGGGGAGGAAAGGATGTTGAAAAGTTGTCGCTACCAAGCGAGCAAGTGTTGGGTGCGGGTGCGGTACGGGTGCAGCAGCGAAGGCCGCTCACGAAGCGGGTCGGCGGTGACCACTTCTACTCCAGGCGCGGGCAATGTGTGGTGAGAGGCTTCGTGGTTGCGTGAACATGATCGAGAAGGACGAGTCTTTACATGGACAGAGGTGCGCGGCGGCGGCGGCGTCGACGAGGGGCGGTTGCGTTGTGGGCGGTTCGAGGTGGACGGCGGCGGGGGGTATATACGTAGACGCGGGGGATGGATTGCCCACGATGCCTGTCGTCCGTCTCGTCAAACCTTGGACGGTGGTCTCGTCAGTGGTCCACGCGAGGAGAAGGGAGCGACGAAAAGGAGGGCGCGTTTACGAGGAGGAGGATGGCCGCGGGAGAAAACGAGGTTGTCGTGACTGGTCGGTGTCCCTGACTTTTTTTTTTTCCCCCGTTGGTCTTTAGACGGGCGACAGCAGCGGCTGCAGAAGCAAGGACGTCATGCTGTGAAAGACGGGCAACCATGCAATTCAATCCACCATCTCAAATTGGCAGCAGAGGGCAGGCAGCTTGGGAGCTCGGACCTGGCTGAGAAATGCGAATCCAGACGAAGGGGAACAGCCCGTACCTGAGTTGACCTGAGTATCGCTTACGTACACCCGGCATTATTAGGGGCCATGTCCGCTGCAAGCCCCTGGCAGAAGACGCTGAGGAATTTCTTGGCCAGGGAAGCCTGGCTTCAAACGTCACCTCAGTCACCTGCCAGTCCTTCCATCCATTTGGTGCAATCAGATGCTGGAACGCAGGATTGGCCCGGGGCATAATTATAAAGAAGCGTCCATCCCCCCTCCACTTCCCTCTCCCTCAACGCAGCTGCCTGCCCTCGTTCTCCTTCTCTCTCGCACACTCTCTACCCTTGTCAACCTCTGTCGCCTGGATTCGCGCCCGTGTTATTGTTGCCATTGTCGTCGCCAACAGCAGAGCGAAAACTGCCCCGGTTTGATCAGCTGGTCCCGACAAGCGTTTTCGCCCGCGTCTGCTACGTCTGCATCTGTGTCTGCTGAGGGCGGATTTGCGGTCACCTTTCCTTGCTTTTCCCCTCGTCCCGAGCACCACGCTATCCATATCTGCCGCAAAGCATCGCGTTGCGTACGGCTGCCAACGATCTTGGCTCCCAGGGAAATCACAGCACCTGGCATCGGCAGAATCTCATATCTGCCGTGGATTGGAAAACATTGCTCACTATTACGTTTCCTTTGTCTTTGCTCCCAGCTTCAACCTCCCGGATCGTCTTCGTGTCCTCTGCCCCTGCTACAGCTGCGAACTGTCGCGCGACGCTGAGCACGCGTTTCCTTTTCAGGGTCCAGACTGGTCTAGAAATATCTACATCTGTTTCATCATCCTGCTCATGAGATCGAGGAAGCTGTCATCGCAGCCGCGGGCTAGCCTGACATGCCTGCGCTTGAACGCGACGCGGCATCCAAATAGTCTCGCTTTCCATCTTTCTAGTTTTCATAGTGCCGTCCTGCTCCCAAATTGCTCTCCAGGCACCGTGTTCTGCCCTTTCATCCATGGCTGGCTACATATGCATGATAGAGACATACCTTCGCCAGCAGCCTGTCACCTGAATGGTTCTGTCCGGGTGCCTGTCATACCACCCGGGGGATGGGGCTGACGGCAACCGTGGGAAGACAAGGCCATATACTTCCTCCCTGGCCGTGTCACTACTGTATATTCCCGCCGCCCGCCCATCTTGCTGAATCAGATTGAGCGCTGCGTGCGACAAAGGCACCTATCTGACTGGACTGGCTGCCTTGAGCGATGGAAAAAGGAAGCATGACCGGGCCGATGTATTTCCGGTTCGCTCCTTTCAGCCCGCTCAGCCCAGCCTTTCCCTCAGGTCGCCTCGGAAGCTGTTGCCGCTGGGCGGTGGTGGGTGGTGCGGCGCTGTGCCTCACCGGATAGGTACCCAGCCCCACTTTGCGTCTGAGCCTGGGCGCGCAACCTTGAACTTTGGTCAACTTCGTCGCGCTTCTCCTGTGCCCTCATCCTTGTATCGCATCGCCATGCCATCGCGTGTGTGATATCGCGGCTCTCTACCACTCGTCTGGCTCTCGCGACTGCATGAGTGAGGTCATCGCTGGACTGAGTCTGCCGCGCCTGCTCGTCACCATAGACCATTGAGGAGGGACCGTCTGCCATGAGGTGATGCGCCGTCGCAGTCAGCACCAGCGCATTCTCTCGACTACACCTCTGAATGGCCTCATCCCACCCTCTCGACGTATATTAACTTGGTGCTAAGCTCTACGAGACATCCCTTTTTGGAAACAGCCTCTCATACGCACAACCTTACAGACTTCAACCATAAGTTCTCGGCCCTCTGATCATAACTGGTCTACGTTACCTATCGCGGCATCGATCGAGGTTGGCTTCTCCCCTCCAAAAAGTTGTTGCTGACTTCATCCTCACCGTTCCAAGCGCTAGACTCACTCGATTTCTGGAACATACGCCAATCGTGCTGAAGCACCTGCTCACGCGTTCTCAGTCGGCACCTCAGTTGGGCGCATTGTTGTGTCTTGGGTGCGACTGTCTTTGTTTTTGGAGGCATAGCAGAGTCGTGACTCAGTTTCTGTCTCTGGAGTCGAATTCTGCGTTGTGTTCTACAGAGAGTTTTGAACATAAATCATCCTTCATCATCAACTAAGGCCTCAGTGGCCCTCGCCGGCACGCCACTCGACACCCATCCGACGAGGCTTCATCAGCAATGGCAGACTTCGCGCCAGGTATGGGACCAGCTACGAAAGAGCCCAGCTGCATTAACTGTGGCGGCGTTGGACATTGGGCCGTCGCGTGTCCCGAACCCGTCAGAGCCAAGCCAGCGTACGTTCATCAATCGGTCCATACTGCGCCGTAACTGCTCGGGCAAAGACTGACTCAAAGACAGGGGATTGACCCGCAAGCCCTCGACCGGCCATGACCACGGCCGAGGCAGCGATGCCCAGCACGGCGGCCGAAGATCGGGTCCGGTGGTCACAAAGTATGCTCCACCCGGCGGCAATCCGATCGTCACTCGCTACGCACCCCCGCCCAGCCAACCCCATGCTACGGCTCCTCCGTATCCCGGTCCCCCGCAGCCATACCCGTCTTATCCACCTCCCCCGGGTGGCTATGCACCTCCCCCACCCCCGAGCAGCTATCCCAGCTACTCTCAGTATGCATCGCCGCCCCCTCCACCTCCACCGCCATCTGCTTCCTATCCACCACCGCCTGGCCCTCCCGGCCCTCCAGGACCTCCTGCGCCGTTCCAGTATGGAGCTTCTGGGCAGTATGGGGCTCCTCCTCTCCCGGGACCTCCAGGGCCGCCTCGGCCTCCTCCTCCGTCTTATCAGCCGCCTAGTTATCCTCCTGGCTCGGCGTACCCCCCTTACGCACCTCCTGGATATCAGAGCAGTCCCCCGCCACCTCCGGGCGGCCAGTACCCTCCGCCGGGTGGAAGCTACTCCTCCAACTATGGGCCTCCTCCTCCTCAACCGCCTTACAGATCTCAGCCACCTCCCCCTCCTCCGCCATACGCCCAGCCCTACGCGCCTCCTGATCGTGGATACGGACCATCGCCGCCTCTGCCCGTCCCTCCTAGGGGTCCTCCATTACCACACGGGCTGCCACCCATTCCCCCCACGCCTCAAAGAAACCACCCGCCACGGGATCGAAACAACCAGAATCGCCATGGAAAAATCAACCGCCAGGACCGCCGACAAGATCGTGGTCGTCGCAATAAGCATAACAACCAATCCAAAAGGGACCCATCGCAGTCTCAGCCAAAGCATGGTGCCAAAGACGCCACCAGGGAAGGCAACAACAATAACAACTCTGAAGTGGCCGAGCCAACCCCAACACCAAAGGCTGACCATGCGAAACCCGCAATCACTGCCAGCGATACGCCAGAAAGCCGGCATGCACCCACGGTGTCAGAGCATGGCGTCGACGAGGAAGACGACTGGAAGTGGGAAGAAGAAATGATATTCAAAGAACCAAACAAAACACACCAGCCAGACCCCATCGCCAAACCTCTCCCCGGGCCGTATGAGTATCATGATAACATCATGCTCCCTCCGACTTGGAATGCGACGTGTGTCCTTTCCGAATTTGTGAAAGAGAACAATCTGGAAGAGTTTTCGCGGCCGATTCGAGAGACCGAGTACTTCGCCGCCCTCAGGCACGACCCGGTGTTTTGGAAGCCAGCGCCTGACGCCGGAAAGCTCAAGAAACCCGAAGTCAGAGAACGTATCAGCACGTTCAAATCGTCACGCCTTCCAGGATTTCCGTCCCTGCCGCCAAAGCCGCCGACCCCGGAGAATCGAGACCATCGACATCTGAACGACCGCAAGCGCGCCTGGGATGACTCCCCGTATAAACAGTCCCGTGGAGGAGGTACGCATGACAGTGACTCTCAGCAGAGCCGCTACAAGAGGCAGAAGGGCGAGGGACAGGGAGCATACGAGAATGCGTCGCCTCACAACCAACGAGGACGGGAAGACAGCAGAACAATCGACCGGTACCGAAGCCAAAGATCAGAGCGTACGGAGCATGAATCCAGCGATACCCATCTCAATTCTGCGGACAGCAGAGAGGCTGGGTCTGCCGTGCGCGAAAGAGAAGGGTACGTTGCCCGCCAGGATTCGGGCTACTACAGCTCTCGCCAAGTACGTGGGCGACAAGAGTCCTCCAACGGCTTCCATGACCGGAGGCCGACAACTCCAACATTTCCTGGGACACCCGACAGCCGTCCACCCAGCAGGCAAGGATCTCACCATTCGTGGCGCCGGGGATCTCATAGCAGTCACGCCGACTCGCGCCCGGCATCCAGACAATCCATGGCTTCGGGCGCCTCTCCTGGCGGCGAAGATTCAGACTTGGATGACCTTGAGGCCGAACTCTTGGGAATCTCGACGAAGACGAAGGGCGGAAAGGAAGGCAAACAAGGTGATGGTGGTGCGTTCAAGATTCGCAAGAAAGTCCCCAAAGTCGACTCTGCATACAGGTACGTCAAGTTCAAAATCTACTTTACGTAGCATCAGCTGACCAGGTACATAGCCGGCGATGGTGATATTCACTATAACCCCCTTTTATTCATCATCATATTCATGGGCATGGGTTGCAAATCATGCCAAAGTAACAGTACCGTGGGCGGTGTCAGGGTGGCAGTACCTGCACCAATTTCTTACAACTATTCACAAGCTACATTGAACGCGGGGATTCTGCCTTAATATTTGTTAATACAACGGCGTATCATCAAGCCCGGCGTTGGGATGGCCTCCTCTCGGCGGCCGAAGGAAAAGCACCTCGGATCAGGAACAGTGTGTCGTCGTCGTCGTGAGTGTATAGAGACTTCGTTGGATGAAGTTGACGACGACGACGCCTCGCATTAGACCTCTTCGCATTGTCCGGAGATGGCATGCGAATGGCCAGTTCAAAATCAAATTTGCGATTCATGATTTGAAATGTTTCCTCCTCTGTGATTCGCTAGGCGTGTTTAGTTTCGCCTCGCCTGACACAAGTCCGGTGTCAAGTTGCTGGTGTGGCCGAGAAGAAGGGATAAGGCCTGAGCAATGGCTCGCTCCCTTCACTTCGGACGAGGCAGAGCAGGCGAACCTCGGATAAGTGGCCACACTTCAACCACGCGCGGATTTCTATCAGCGTGGCCGAGGCTGGATGGTAGCCTGGGCCACGTCTTTGCCATCAAAAACAAGCTTAAGCGATGGATCCGTTTCCGTCCGATAGGGGCGCGGGGAAGTTGACGGCGGTTGGTAGCCGTCGGGTCGCCAGCCGTTGTTGCTGGTACAAACACCCAGACTGACAGTGGTCAGTTCCTGTTTTCGATTGGCAAGTTGTGGGAATACTGTAATTGCTCGAGTACGCCCCTAACTCTCTTGTTCTCACGTTTTCGTGTTCATGATGGGTAGTATCGTCATGTACTTGAGTAAATACGTACAAAGTCTGTTCATTAGAATCAACATCAAGAAGTATGCTGCTTCAATTAAGTCACACGATGTCAGGCACAAAATGTAGTTTCAAACTCCGACTGGCGTCAATTGCTTATGGAAAAGTGACGACCTAATAAGAAAAGTATGTAGGATACAAAATAAAGAATGGCCGTTTCCGAAGCTCTATACCCAAGTCTGGAATTCCATCGCAGCTCCGTGGGAGTCCCTGACTCCCTGCGTGCTGGATTAAAATCCCCCAAACTCCCAGGCTTGACACCAAAACGCGAGGATCTCTCAAAAACCCACACAAAATAAAGAAGTGAAGATTTCTCGCTTATGCGCGGTTGTTGAGCTCCATGCGCTTCTTGATGCGGTAGGCGATGGCGCGCTTGCGGCCGGCGGCGGTCTGGGTGAAGGCAACAGAGCCACCGAAGGGGCCGGCGGCAGCGCCGTTGCGGACACGGGCAACGCAGACCCCAGAGGCCATGCCGACCTTGCCGTCGCAGGTCATGCCAGCGGGCATCTGGACCTTGACGGGGAAGTCGGTGTTGGTGGCGAGGGACAGACCCTGAATGCCGAGTCCCGGAACGTCCTGGGTGACCTGAGCGCTCTGGAAAGCAGACTCCTGGGTACCTCCGGAGGTACCGTCGACATCGGCGGTCAGGGGGCCGGCGCCGTCCTGATTGATCTGGCGGAAGGTCATGGTGATGGTACCGTCATCGGCGCAAGTGGGCATGCCCTGGGAAGCACCCATACCGGCGGTGGCGGCGACGCGAGCCTCGGGGGGGCCGTTCTGCTTGTTGCCCTTGTTCTTGCCACCACCACCGAACAGACCGGCGAGACCCTGGCGGACGTGCAGCTCGGCGCGCTTGGCGGCGTTGTTGGGGATGTTGTCCTCGACACCGGTTCCGGAGGCGGCACCATTGTTCTTGGGGGCGGCAGCGCCACCCATGAAGTTGTTGATCATGACCTCGGCAGAGATGGGGCCGTTACCCTGAGTGCGGCCAAGAGGACCGACCTCGCCGGAGGAGATCTCGCGGTCGCGGATGATGGCGGTATCGGCCTGGGAGCCGCAGCCGTTGGAAGAGCAGTCACGGGGAGTGCCGTCGGCGACTTTGATTGTTGTGTTAGTGTCGAAAATCCCAAAGAAAGCTGATGAACCAGTCGAAGAAAAGACTTACCGGACAGACCGGGCATGGTGACACCGTTGGCGCCATCCATGGACACAACAAGGCCGTGGGCCGAGACGGAGGCGGCCAGAGCGGCGACGACAAGCGATTGGGAGCGCATCTTGATGAGTGAAAGTGGCGAGCTGGAGGAAACTTAGGAGTCGGAGGAGTTTTAGAGAATTAGAGAATGCGTTAATAAAAAGCCACCGGGGCTAAGTTGTGAAGAGAAGGGAAGATGAGAAGAGAAGGCTTGCTTTCTTAATGCTGCGTGATGAGAGAAGGCAGAAAGGTTAGATTCGATGGTGTGGACGGGAGAGTTATATAGAAGAGATCTGGATGGTGGCCCTTGGCATTCCATATTTCCTCACGGCCAGGGGGACGAGATTTGACAAATTCCTAGGTGTGGGATGAGATGGGATGGATTTGGGAGGTTCGGAATCAGATCGTTCCATGCTGTTTGGTAACAAGGGCAGAGCAGGCGAGTAGCAGCTCGTTGATGCCCATGGTCTGTTCTCAGCTGAACCGCGTTCGCCTCTCCCACTCACACACACGCACTCACTCTTTGCTGTGTGTGCGAGAGAGAGAGAGACTGAGAAGAGAAACCAAACCAACCTCCTAACGCCGCCGCCGCCGCCGCCGCCGCAGCAGCCCGCCCGCACACACCCCCTAGTCGGCCTACCTTGCGTCCCCGATGCTACCTTGCACCTTGCAAACAATTGTCAGGGTCAGTGTGCCCCGTGTGGCTAGGACCTTGGGGAAGGGTGGATGGGGAGGGAGGAACAAGATGGCCGTCAGTCAAAGTCAACCCTCAAGCAAAGCTCGGTATCGCGTCAAATCTAGTGGCACAGGCATGGGGCACAGGGGCGTGGATGAGAGAAAACGAGGGACAGACGGGGGCGTGTAGAAGCAGAGCTGAGATGGGTTTGGTTGAACCTCTGTGTGTGAGGAATTGAAATCGCCTGTCGAGGGTTCTCTTGCCGCGCAAGATGACGGGCTCACATTGAGACGACGAGACGGGGCAAAGACAAAGACAGCGGCCCCGGCAACGTCGGAGAAGCATCAACTGGATACCAAGACGATGATGCGTCGTGGGGGATGGAAAACGAGGTTGAAGCTGCCAAGATGCGGCTCTGAGCAAATCGCATCTAAGGCGCTGGAGTAGGCGCCCACAGAAGAGAGGCGAGGGAGCACCCGTGAATCCACCCGCCCACTAGATCCGGGCTACTGCGCCTCATAGTACATGGCTGCTATGCAAGAGTACGTAAGGCAAGGTACGTGAGGTACGTCGGAATGATTTGAGTGATGTGCGGCAGGGCAGGGCAGGCAGGGCAGCACGACAGGGTAGACAGGGCGGTGGGCGGTTGCGAAGCGGTCGCGATGTGCGGCCGGGGTTCAAGCTCGAGAGCGACGTGGTGGTCGTGTGTCGAAGGGATGTGCGGTTAGGTTCACAGCTGCATGAAGCTTGGCGAATCTTTGCTCGTGAATCTGTTTCAGTGGAGTCTTGGCGGCGTTCAACGACCGTGCTGTGCCTGGTGCCTGTGCCTGTTGCTATGAGTGAGTGTGTGTATGTATGTGGATGATTTGAGTGAGTGTGGGCAAAAGAGAGTTGCAGTAGTCAGGAACCTGGGCATAGAGTTCCTGGTAGTCAGGAACGGGCAACGTGGGTTTGGAGTAGTCAGCCACCGTCTTGGGGATGAAGAAGCGGCTATTCGAGATCCGATTGGACTGTCAGTCGGGAACATGATGCAGGCTTCTTACGGCAGCCAAGAAGTTTACGGTTTCGACGATCCGACTGGGATGGTGAGCAGATCTGGGGCATCTACTATGCAGTACCGCAGTGCACCATACAAATATTCCCGTGGTGATGCCCACAGGGTCTACGGATACACCAGCACTGAGATTGCCGTATCGCAAGAGGCTAAGCCTTTTCTTGGCCCCCGTATTTCTCCTGGCGAGAGTCTTGGTAGTCGGAGCTGTGTGACGGTGAGCCCGCAACGCCTTGGGAATCGGATCTACGCCGGGGCTGGAAACGCTGGTCCACGTTTTGGAGTCAGGAAACGCGGTCGTTCTCCGTACGGGGTACGGAGCAACTCGGTCGCGGGAGGCGAAGCGCTGCCCAAGGCCATGCGAGGTGGCGCCAGCGGTTTTGGCCATGTTTAGTTTGTGGATCATCATTCAACGTCGTACATGAAGCTGAACCTCTGGAAGATCATCTCCTAGTGTTTCCCCCTTCTTCCACGACGGCGGCGAGGGACCATCACCCGACGATGTGCGATGTGAGGTTCGGCTCGGGGAGGGTTCCCTTCGGCGCGGTGAAGGGTTCTATAGCGCGGGGAGGTGTGGTATAACCTTATGACGAGCCTTCCAGCCGTTAGTCGCGGCGATATGTGGCATCGTGGCCGATATCAAGCGACAGTAGGTTATCTGCTGGCATGCCGACAGGTCGGTAGAGTTCAGAGTTCAGAGTTGATCGAGCCCAACGCCGGCTCCCGAGTGAGCAGAAGGGCGCTCGGGGCAGGAAACAGAAGGCGGTAGACGCGCGATGGAAGGCTTCTAGCGGGCTTGGGAGGCGTGTACGAAGGGTGTGGCCGTTGTCATTGTCACCTTTGGTCGTTGTGGCTGTCACCCTCCCTCCCCCTCTGACGATGGTGAAGGGCAAAGACGGAACGGGAGCGCCAGAGACGACGCGGGACCTGATGTCAATGGAACGCAACGAAAGCGACCCTGATCCGAGGACCGGCCGTGTGACCAGAAGCCAGTGCGGCGCTTGCCAGTGCAGTGAGGTGCTCGAGCTGACGAAGCGGCGAGGCAGCTTCAGGCTAGAACAAGCTGTTGAGAAACTGCCCGACATGAAGTGGATTCGGAGATTTAGTGTAGAATATGGAAGCCAGGAAGGCAGAGATAGAGAGAGATGCATGGATCGCCAGCAAAGCCACCAGGGGAAAGGGGAACCACCAGGGTCAGGGTACCTTACCATGTACCTACCTAGGTATCTCATGTACGTACCGAGACACCCCTGACAAGAAGTTGAAACGGGACCCAAAATAGCGTCAAAGCTTGGGCAGGGCACTTTTAAGCTCAGCTCGTCGTGTGGGTTTCCGACGCAGCGGGTAGGCAGCCCACCACCTTTACCCACCTCATTCACCGTCACTTCACCTTCACCTCATCACAGCCACCAACCATCGCCGTCATCGTTCTTCTCCTCGACAGGGAACCTTCCTCTAGGTTGTCAAGGCAGTCTGGGTAAGGTAGGCATGGCATGGCATGCTTATTTGTGTGTGCACTGCTCTGCTCTGCTCTGCATGGCTTGCCCCTTTCTCTCTCGTTTTCGCCTTGCCAGACAGAACGTGAAGAGTGAGATAGTATGTGTGTACTATGGTAGCCATAGAGATGTAGCACACCCTTTCGCCTCTCTGCCAATTCACCTCACCCATCCACTTACTTCCAAGCAGCGACATCGTGGCTGCCATACATCGCCTTACCTGACATTACCTTACATGCTGCCGTCGTGCCTTACCTTACCTTGCCTTAGTCCACCTACTAACTGCTTGGTATTGCCCGCCCGCCTCCCTCCCTCCCGACTAATGCAGGCACAATGCTGCCAAAATGTCATCCCGCAACCTTATCCTCTGCCTCGTTACCTTGTCCAATACTCTTCCAAATTACCTTTGCTTCACACTGTTACTACACTCTTGCTTTTCCTCGCTTTCAGACACGGGCTACTTTACGCCCCGTCCATCGACCCGAAATGCTTGACCCATTGTCCAATTCGAGCCAAGGCCAGCTTACCCTTTGTGGTAATCTCGCTTTCGTCTCTTCCGCGTCTAGTGGTTTCTTCACTTTATGCCTCCCCAAGTTCCCCTCAACAATATCAAATCCCAACTTCCATCTTTCGTTTCGAGCACAGCTTCTTGCCGCCTGCTACCTAACCCTGACCTATTACTTGTTGCCTGCCAGCAAGTCTCTCAGGCTCAGGCCCTGCACTCGGGTGGCTGACATGACATGTGGCTCCCGTTCGCTCTGACATGCCACCGGCAAGGTCTTGCGAAGTACACGCGCACTCTCGGGCCTCTTCTGTGACAAGCCTGGTACACCTGGGCAGCAAGTCTGCCACCCAAAACCAAAATTCCAGAGACGGGATGTCTGTCTCGACCACTCATTCATCGTGACGTCGGCTTCTTTTCTCACACCCGCGACACAGCTCTCACACGCCCTCTGTTCATGATCTCAACTTGCCCATACAACCGCCAGCTGAATCTCGCAACTCGTTTAAACCGGTGCAAACGTTTCCCCGACCGCTTGCATATCATACTGCAAATCTATCGCGATCCGTCCGATTCATCCAAATCTGTTTCTCCTGTCTCTGCGCGGATCGACTTCCTGCCGTCCGCCCAAGGAGCTCCCGGACTTGCCCGTCACACCCTCCATGATGGCACCGACCTGGGATATCGTGGTCCCCTACGAAATCGCCAAGGCCCTCACCTTGTCTTTCCAACACTCAAAGTCATCTTACCTCGTTCACAGAGCAGGGCGTTACGTCCTGCCACGTCTGTCACCAAGGCCCCGGGCCAATCACCGGGATAGCCCGCGTTTGCTCAAGGGGCCTGACTAGGAGGGCTGTGCAGAAAGAACAAGACAATTCCAATTCTTTACTTCTGCCAAATAACCTACACAGTGGACCCCGGTCGACGCCCATCTTTTTTGCTTCCAACCCTATTCGCCCCAAACGCTGCCACGTCTGGCCTTCATCCCGTATAACCACCGGCCTCCCGGTGGTGGAAACCTGTCGACGAATGCCCGCGTCCTCAAGACGAGATGGCCGGTTTCCCAACCATTGGACTGGCGCGTTGGACACATGACATCCCTACCGGCCTTCCCAGCCGTTTGATGATTTGATCGACTCTTGCGCAAATCATGTTGCTCAGTTCAAGGTGTCCACTCGCAGCTTCTTGCAGCCGATAATCCTTCACCTTCAAATATGGTTTTGTCGCTTGTCATCCGGCGGCAATCCGACCAAACAAACAGCAACTTTGCACATTTTCGGCTTTAGAATGAATTTGACAGGCGTCATTTGTATGTTTTCCTTCGGAGGAATACCGAGCCTGATGCCTCCGGACAGACCGAATCGGCCGGGCGAATTATCGTTGATCACAACTCCTCCGCCCGATTATGCTTAACTGTCCCCAGACATGACAAAAACAAAGCGGGCTGGACGTTCGACGCCATAGCGGAGCAATTTGTCAACTTGAATTCCAGGAAGACCGGTTCAGATGACCCTTCGAGTAAGGGGCAAGCTCGTGCAACGTTCATTGATCGGCCATTCCTCGGATGAGCTTGCTTGCGGTAGGAGTCTTTCCATCCGGCGGTTTCTGAGACGATGACTGGATGGGTGGTTCCTGGGCAGCCGCTGCTATTTCTGGTTCCGGTTCTTGATGTGGTCTAGACTGTTGCCTACTCGCAGACGTGCCGTTGGGATTGGTTTCCTCTGAACCGTCCATGTCACCTCGACTATCTCCATCTGTACTCACTCCTTCTCATACATGACTGCCGTTTGGTCTGATACTGCAAAAATTTGAAGATGAGAAATGGCAATCTCGTTGCCGGTGTTTGCAACGGTGGTTTTGCGTTTCTTCCCCTTCGTCTTGACTGTTGTCCATTCGATTACACACTCGGTTCAGGGGTCTGCGGGAGTTCGTCGGGTAGTTTCCTGTTGCCTTTTTCAGCTGGCGCCTAGCGACCGAATACGAACACGTCAAACCCAGCAGTCTCCTGACGAGAGCGTCAAGTCTAACTCTGAAGTTGAGAGCGGGCGCCAAGTCCTGCTCCCCAGAAGCAAAACTACCACCCTTTCCCGCAATCTGCGACTCTTTTTGGATCATCTACAGGAACCCCCATCTCGCGATTTGCAAAGTAAGAGCATTTGAGCATTGTCGTGGTCAATCTCACGAAAGCGAGAACAGGAGGACTATGCTTCTTTTTCCGCGGCTTCCACGCAAACGTGCAACAAGGTTCATTTGAGTGAAACGAACGCTTGTTATTCCACACTGACCGGAGAAGCGACTCTAGATCCCCAGGCGGTCCTCCGGTTTCATCCCGTTGTGCCTCGGGATGATCATCAACTGACTAGACGCCAAAACCGGACCGGCAAACCGACCTGGTAGAGCCGGGGGCCAGTTGCGCCCGTTGCCAAGGCGGCTGCGGTTGTTGGGCTTATATGAAATCGACTCTGCAAACGCAGGAATCCGTCTGGAGATAGTCTGGCCTGTAAATTGTCTGGCCTGAAGATGGATCGACGTGAGTACAGTACCCGTTGGTAACTGGAATACAGCTGCACCGCAGTCGGCGCAATCTTTACCGCTCCGAGGTCCTCAGGGGTATCTGAATCCATCTGGCGGTGCGGATGTTGTCTTGCTTTTCTCACACGTTATTGTGCAATGAACAATCGTGTTCCTAGCGTATTCTCACTATCAACGTTTACTGTTCGGTCATCGCAAAGTGGCCCCCGCTTCACACTCTGGATTGCCTCTTGCTTCGAGTCTTCGACAGCCTATTTGACGCTAATCCACGAAGTTCAGTTCATGGAAAAGCCACTAAACGACTGTCTCTATTGATGACGATGCTAGGCAAACGATAGTGGCATGCGAGCATATTGACATGGGGGGTCATACGATCGATGTTCCGGCTCATCTCCAAACTACAAGGTATCAAGAGATGGGTTCGGAGGTTGAAATGCTAGGGAAAGTTGAGGCAAATAACCCGCTTACTGCTTACCTTGCATCCCTTGACGAGCAGATGTGTATAGCACCGTGATGCTGCAATGAAGGACCCCTGGACAGATTAAACCGACCACTGCTAACGTATTTCACTAGCAGGACATAGCTTGTGTCTCCAACTATTTATTCAATATTGTGCCCACGACTCTGACCCATCGACCCAGCTTTCCTCTGTGCTGCAAAGCAACTACAATACCTGGGGAGCCTATTCACATAGCACCTATCGTGCAGCCCCTGTAGTCCCACACAACAACGATTCGAGGTCTTCCTGAGTCGGCAATAAGACAATCAGCCCTGCGGTAGGGTGCTGCTGAGATGCAGTGCAAGGAGCCCGTTTACACAATGGAGTATTTCGGAAAGCGGTGCCATGCTCAACGCCAAGAATACTCGTCCGCGGAGAATGCTCCGAATTTGGACGCTCCTCGCGACCTCGCCTGGAGCTGTGTAGCCTCTGGACCAATAAAGGTGCCGTGATTCGTTAGCAAGACGGGAATCCCTTCAACGGGTCCGGCCCGGGGCCACGGACAGGGAAGGTGAGGTTGCATCCGGTTGCAGCTAGCTTCAATTAGCGCCAGAGACAGCACCATCGCTGCGCCCAGGATGATGGAGACAGGGTGATCAGAAGCAGGCGCGTTCCCATCGCATCCGCCGTCGTTTCTGAGAGTGTTTTCTCTCAAACACACCCGAAAACCAGCATTGCGCGAAGCGCACTCATCATGGCGCCCCTACTGATAACATCAGCCTCGTACTTTGGAACCGCAGTGGTTCTTTTGCTCGCTTATACAGCATGCATCGCCATCTATCGCGTGTTTCTCTCCCCGCTAGCAAAGTTTCCAGGCCCCAAATTAGCAGCTCTCTCGTCGTGGTACGAGTTCTACCATGATGTCGTCCAACCCGGCAAGTTTACGACTCATATTCAAGACCTTCATCGGAGATATGGTATGTGCATGCCTTCAAGGTCGTTGTTGATAGTGCGAGAATGATGAGCTGGCTGGTCTGGCCACACCTTTTCAATGCATTCGTGCCACAGTCCATCAGCAGGACTATCCCGCCGGTGGAAAAGCTAGCTCCTGACGCATATCAGGGCCAATCCTTCGTATCTCGCCCACAGAACTGCATATAGATGATCCGTCGTATTTCGACACTCTCTATACTCGCGCCGGTCGTCGTGACAAGTATGACTTCATGGCTGGCCGATTCGGGTTCTCAACCGACAGCTTCTCGACATCTCCGCACGAGTTGCATAAGATTCGCCGCAAAGCGCTAAGCCCGTTCTTCGCGGCAAGCAAAATAGTCGAATTCGAATCCGTCATCAAGACGAAAGTCGATGATCTCTGCCGCAAACTGGCCGCGTCTGCCGATGGTGAGGTCGTCAAGCTTGACCGTGCTTTCGTCGCATTGACCACAGACACCATTACTCAGTACGCTTTTGGTGAGTCGTATGACCATCTTGACTCGCCCGGCTTCGAGAAGACGCTCTACGAGGCTTTCCGTACAATTCAAAGCGTCGGCGCCCTTGGGCAGCAATTTCCCTCTGTTTTCAAGATATTGAATGCGCTCCCGCTCTGGTTCGTGAAAGCAACACAGCCGGAAATCATGCCCATAGTCACTTTGAGACAGGTGAGTTGAGGTATCGCTTCGTGAGGAACCGGCTCTGACAGCATACCGCAGAGTATGAGAGCTCGAATCGCCGAGATCCGTGCCGGGAGCAATGACACAGCAACAAAGATAGATCATGCCAACATCTTTTACGAAGTCATCCACAGCGACCTCCCAGACTCAGAAAAGACGGATACTCGGCTTGGAGACGAGGCACAGCTGATGGTTGCAGCGGGCCTTATTACGACTTCTTGGGCTCTCGCGGTGGCCACATTCCACTTTGCGAGTAAGCCAGACATCCCAGCACGGATGCGGGCAGAGCTTGCTGCCGCTGGGTGGCCCATTGGATGGCAGAAACTCGAGAAATTGCCCTTCTTGAATGCCTGTGTACTAGAATCAGTCCGACTCTCCCACGGCGTTGTGACGCGGGATCCTCGACTTGCCCCTGATACGGAGTTGAAATATGGTGAATGGACCATTCCAAGAAATACACCGGTCTCGATGACTACCGTTGACGTCTTGATGAACGCCGACTTATTTCCCGAACCGACGTCATTCATCCCGGAACGCTGGATGGCGAAGCCGGAGCTCCAGCGGTACTTTGTTGCATTTGGCAAAGGGTCACGGCAATGTTTGGGCATCAAGTAAGCAAAACTCTTCGTATAGACTATCACATCTAACTGGATTATTAGCTTGGCGTTGGCGGAACTCCACATTGCGATCGCCCAAGTCTTTGCGCGGTTCGACTTTGAGCTGTTCGAGACAGAGGAATCAGACGTGCGAATGGCCCACGCGTGGCTCGCCCCTTATCCGAAACTGGACTCAAAAGGTGTCAGAGCGAAAGTACGGGAATATAGCATCTAGTCGCCCGCAAGACCAAGTTGATCAAAACATTGAAGACGACGAATCCGAGCAGTGGTACAAGAGCAGGTCGAGGACGACGAATTGTCACAAAGAGCAAGTAGTCTCGCGGTAATCGGAAGGAAAAGAGGATGTATTTCCCGTCCAACATTGATGACTGTTTCTACCGAAATCTCCGCATGACAGGGTGAATTTCAATTTCAGCTACTGTAGGAGATGTCAGAACCTGTGTCATACTCTAAACTTTCCGAGTTTTCCTGAGATAACTTACAAGGTAGCTCCTGAAGCATCAGAACAGACAGCCTTTCCAGAAACTGCAACACACTGCCCTTGGCCATTGTCGAGAAGTCTTGTTCCGTTCGGAAGATTGGGATCAACATCTGTGCCAGCGAGGTCTTGAAGGGCTTTGCGGTCGGCTCTTTGTTGTTCTCTGCTCCCACCGCGTTGAGGAGCGGCAGCTGCGAGACCGAGAATGGCAGTAAGAACAAGAGGAATAGAGAACTTCATTTTTACAAGTTCTAAAAATGATACTGTAAAAACAGAATGTGAGATTAAAGAGAATCGGCCGGCCGAGAACTGAGACTAAGCTAGTATATCACACAGATGGAATGCACAAAGACAAGAACCGAAACCTTTCTGGTTGTTGAAGGCTTATTTATACGAGAGCTGACAGCTCTTGGAATGAACCCTCAGTATATGTGACTTTGTTTAAGATGGGATGGCATTCGGCTTTGGCCGATGTCATGAACTTGACAGGAGGCCCCTGCCTCTCCGCGGCCAAGTTGACTCCTGTCACAGACCCGAGACAACCCCACTGGTAACGCACCTTAACAGAGGTCGTATGACAAGTAAAACTCGGCCGCGAACCCAATTAGGCTTCGAAGTATTGTTCAAAAACCAAAATCAGCTGCGACGTTTTGTCACTGGCGAAATTCCCTCGCTCGCCTTATGATCGACACTTCATGTTTGACGCCGTAGCGAGGAGTTTCACAGACGATCAATGATCTCCAGATAATCAGGCGGGGGATCAATTGGATCAAGCTTGAATTTATGATACAACTTATAGAGTGGATTTTGGCTTCTAGAATGTTTTGAATCCGGGGTCGCCGGATCTTTGGGCTCCTCTCTCCAATCGACATTCAATAATGCCCTGACAACCGCAACATGGCCTTCGCGAATCCCTGAGAGCGTTCGTGTCTTTGCAAAGTGCCCAAACCCCATTGTCACATGCCGGAAACGCCTGCTTCTCACCCGGAATTTAAATCTCTGGCAGAATCTCCGTAATGTTGCTCTTAGCCAGCTTGTCGGTCTCGTCCAAAACTTGAATCATTCGTTTCTTCGCAAGGGCATTGCATTCTTCCTCAAGTTTGGCGTTGCCCATATGCTCCATGGCGATGTAAATGACGGATTCCATGAGGCGCATGGCCAAGGGGCCAGCCATTCCAACGTCATAGAATGCTGGCGTCTCGTTCACTTCTAAAAGCCACGCAGTGCCATCCGTGTCAATGAGGAAATCGACGGCGAAGAGCTCAAAACACTTATCCACCGTTGTGAACTTATCCGCCATGGTGTGGGCTGCACCACGAAATAGCTCAGCCGAGGTGTGACAAATCTGTTCAAAGACGCTTGCTTTCCAGTCACCAGGCAGCAAGTCGTCTGGAGCCGACCAGAAGTCTCTCATCGATTGCTTGTTTATAAAAACATCTTCGTCTTGAAGGGCGGTGTTGGTCAGAGATGACTTGAGACTGGGGTTCAGCCAAGGGGGCTCATAGTCCTCCCCGGCCAATAATGCGAGCATCTCCTTGAAGACGTAGACCTTGAGACGGCCCATTGCAAGGACGTAGGCTCGAGCATGCCATTTTCTCTTCTCCATTGGCGGGATGTGAACGATGTATCTTTGAGCCACGAACTCGCGCATCTGGGCCGAGGGAATTCTGCCTCCCTCTTTGAAGACATACTGCGGCTTCGGGGCTCTTTGAATCCCGTCCTTATGCTCCTTCAAGGCCAACCCTCCAGTTGCCGTTACGAGTGCGTCCAAGGTGTCGAGCCCAGGCGTCGACAGGGTTGGATAAAAGCCTTCAGAGTTGTCGCGGGTGGTGTCATTTTCCGACTTGCCATTGGCTTCAAGCATGGCTTGGTAGCTGAGATCGCTCTCGTCATCTTCATCAATCTCGTATTCCGCGAGCTCGAGATGGCTGGCAAGCTCCTCCATCGTACTAAACAGTCGAATACCAGCACCGCAGTCAACCAGTGCCGGTTTCAAGATCCACCACTCACGCTCTGAGGCTGGTTTGTCCTCGTTGTCTTCCAGCGAGGACAAAAGCGTGAGGTCGTCAGCCGCAGTCAAAGCATCGTCGACATATTCGGCATAGTCAAGAGACAACCGGACTGTCAACGGGACACACTTTTTGAGAATGCTTTCCGGTCTCTTGGCCGTCCAGAAGTCAACGACTCTGGCGAGATAGTCCTTCCGAGCAAGCGCATCGCTGTTCGGGTAAGCGTTGATCAGAGCCTTTTCAGCAGTGTTCAGAGCGGCGAAGTTGCGGTTGAGTGCCCACCCATCGCAGAACTGAAAGACTGTTGAAGCGTCCGAAGGAAAGTCGTCAAAGTCGTCGATGAAGATGGCATCGGGCACATGGTTTCGGATGAAAGACTTTATGTGTTCCCCCAGCCAAGGGGCTGCTGGCTGAATATAAACGTGCATTTCGTGAGAGAATGGCGTCGCAGCAAGGTTGACACTTTTCAACGAAAGTAGCTGTCTATCTCAGGTGGTAGTGATGCTTGCCGGGGGATTGTGTAATGGACGGCTCGAGATTCCATATGACTGGCTGGCGATTGTGGTATCACAGGCAGCTCCCGAAGCTGCAAACAATAGTTAATCATCAGGGCAGAAGAGGCCTCGGTCTGAGACGGAGGAATCACCGAATAAATATGATTTGAGCGGTCACTCATCCAATTGTATGCCCGGCTAGGGCGGTTTGAAAATCGAGAGGATTGTTTGCTGTTGGAGTGGCCAAGATGTGTGCCAAGCTGAGTTGCTGGATACCTATTACCTAACAAACCTGGAATCTTCACATTCATTATTTCTATTAGACATTTCTCACCAAATAAACGTAATTCATATCGAGAATACATCGAATGACATGACCACAATTTCGATCCCAACGCGATGACCTGCCATTCTGCTGACTTGATCCTTGAAGTTGTCGTTGCATTCAGACCCAGAAGATGCAGAATCCGATGCATATGCGTGTTTGAAGCCCAGGAAGAAAATCAGTTACGTTTTGATAACCAATTCGCGATCAAATACATCAAATCACTGGCACCAACGAATCACGATTAGAAGGAACGTTAGGCTAGCGTTGTCTCTTCATGCCCTATCGTTGCTTTCGCACGCAACGACAATACTTCCGGGTCTAGAGACCAGCATTTGCTGGATGGATAGAGAAATCCGAATCCTAGGCCAGAGATTGTCGCATTCATGAAGAATATACTCTTCTGCTCTATTGAAGGTAGAGCAGGGTGACTTTCGGTGTTGAGTATTTGGCAGGGTCCGGCGGCCAACAGCGTCGTATGCGAAAGTGGTTGCCAGGTTTCTAGGGGAGAGGCCGAGTAGCTTTCTCATGCGCAATCATGCGAATCGCATACTGTATGGCATGACGTGAATGAAATCAAGTAGTCACTCTCTGCGAGGTTTTGATGCCGCCAAACCTTCGCGTCCAGAACACTGAAATCGGGTTGGGATGTTCAATAGCGCGTCGCGACGGAAGAGCTGATGCCAGGGCAACGCTGCAGGCTGGATCAGGCAAAGTTGGGCGGATAGCTGCCAATCGGGCGTCTGCCATCGACTTAGGAGCCGGTATTTTGGCACAGACATGCGCTAGAAATTGGCCGTTTGACAGGTCCTCTGTTAAAGCTGTACAAGCTGCGGCCGCTTCACCGAGGTGAGACCAGCGTAGGCTTGGTGGGGCCGCGGTGAGTCGTCACACCTGGGCAGGTGCCCGACTAACAGCGACCTGGGGATCCTTGACCGCTAACTTGCAAGGCAGTCGAGGCAGCTGCTGGGCTGATCCCTCCACCGCCGTTTCTCCCCACCATCAACACAACGAATGCGATTCCTGCAATCGGCGTCAATTCAATGCGACACGCGCCTGCTAAAACCACCCACCCCCCCTTTTTCTTCGACGACTTCGGCCAAGACAAGATTCAACTCTGATCTCTCGAAACCGCCTTCACGCAGCAAAATGTCGTCATGGCGACTCTGCCGCCCAATTCTCTGCTTGCCCGATCCCGGCAACCGCGCGCCGTCCCGCCAGCAAAGGCTTCGGGCGCATCTGTGACCACCTCTGTAGCTCCGCCGCCCAATGCTACCTCCAATGTCAATCTGTTTCTCACCAATCTTCGTCTGCTCGACTTTCCTTCCTACCCTGATTGGCCCGACTTCGACGCCCAAACTTTCACGGTGCAGAAGAAGCGCATCCAGTGCGTAGAATGGACGCTTTACCAGCTCTTCGTGCTCTGGGACCCGGAAGAGGCGCGAAATGTACGTCAACAACCGCCCTCCTTTGAACCTTACTGACCCTCTATGCTGCAGAAGCTTCAGCCCTTTTTCCCTCCTCGAGACCATGTCCAATCCTTGAATCTGCGTGCCGCCCTCTTACGAAGCCTCGAGCAGGCCAAAAAGACCGGAGTTCTTGGCCGCGATGCCGTCGTACGCAAGACAATGTTGGATGAGTGCAGGGGTGAACGGCTAGAAGAGGTCCTTGCTGTCTTTTCCTCGGCTGTTCTCAAAAAGATGGTTGCAGAAGTTGCCGAAGCTGAGGGAGAATACCCCGCTATTGCTCAACAACTGGCACTGGAAAATCGTGGATACAGCGCTGAACGCGCTGAGCTGGTGACACTGGCTCTTGCTCATAAGGTATCCATTAGACATGCGATGCGAAGAAAGGATGCAGCGAGGCAACGATACCGTGGCCTCGCCGAGCTGCTGCATCTCAAGGAACAGAACATTGCGCACCGGAAAGAGCAGATCAAGGCTGCACGAGAGCAGTCGAAACATAAAGACATCTCGGACGATGTGAAGCTGGATACCTGGAGAACGGTCCGCAACAACTGGGCTGGAAACGAACAGTGGATGGAGACCTTGCTTTACGGTGATGCAAATGTGCGAAAAGATGGCGTATTGACAGCACCTTTCGATCGAGTTTGGAGGCGTCTGCAGTCCGGTCGTCTTGCCGAGCTGGAAGACCACGGGAAAGGTCTGCTGGAGCAACTCGACGGCCGGGTGAAGACCCAAAAGGAGAGACTAGCGAAATGGCAGCATTTCCGACAAAACATGTTTGGCGACCAGCCACTAGCTCCTACTCCCTCGACGTCCCGCCCAGCAAAATCTAAACGAGGTATCGATCTCGGTTTCGACAAGCATGAGAGCCTCCGCCTTGGACGAATGAGCCCAAGAAAGCAGCTTGCGAGAAGGACACCCCATTTGACCTCTGACTATGCAGATTTACTCGACGGATGCGAAAGGGACCTGGCCCAGGTGGGCGCTCAACCAGTGATCAACTTCACCGAAATGTTTGGGCCGCCACGATCCCATCGCCTAGGCCAACCAGAGCGGCCCGAAACAATTTCGGGCGCGAGGGAGAGTCTCGGGGAGGAAACAGTATCCGAGCTGAGCGAGCTGGAGGACGATGGCCACGTTTTGCAACATGCTCCGCGGCGGCCCTCGACACACGATGTAGCACCGCCATCACGACGCCTTGGGCGACCGTCTCTCCAGCTCTCGGAAGAGGCCAAACGCCATGTCGAGTTACCGCGGCCACTTCCAAGCCCTCCAGTGCTCCCCCCGGACACACACGACGAGCTATCTATACCCCCACCGACTCCGCCACTACCAGAGGAGGATCAACTCACCCAAAAGATTCCAAGCCGATCCCCTAGTCCTCTACCGTTAGCGGCGGAACAGCCAGTTATTTCTTTTGACAGTGAAGAAGACATACCTGAACCAGAACCCCCGAAATCACCCACACAGGAATTGGCAGACCAAATTCTTGACGACATACACAATGCTTCTCCTTCTCCCGTCAAACGTCCGAAACCTAGACATACGTTATCTCTTGCGGAACGAACCAGGTTGTCCATGGCGCGGTCTTCACGTGGGGTACGGTATGATCCGGACGATGACGAGGATGAAACCTTGTCCTTACGACCTCTATCAACACCCAGCAAACACAATGAAGACCTTACGATCAGCATTACAGACGAAGACGATTTAATGTCTCGTACACGACGAAGCATGGCAGGTTTTGAGGCTGCCCGCCAGAAGGCACAGCTGGATCGACAAAGGTCACTGAAGAAATCTCGGGCGCGGGCAAGGACGGAAGGCAGCCAATTCCCTGTCGTTGAAGAGGAAACGATAGAATTGGACCCGGACGCGTCCATCCTCGCAGAAGAGTTGATGGCTAAGGAGGATATGGAGGCGGTTTTTAGGAGTCGGCCAAGGATCAAGACCAGCCCAGCTCCCTCGCCTTCGAGAAGACCTCTCGAGGCCGAAGATGTATAGTGACTTAGATATGTTTCATGACCCATACATAATACATTTGAGCTTCTGTATTGAGAAAGCTCTATGATTGCTAAATGTTGTACACTCCAAGGCTGCTTGGGCAATTCCGTTTCTTCGCAACTCATGGGCCAGACCATTTTACAGCTTCGAAGATTTACCAGCCCTGGTTTGTTAGCTCCTGCACTCGACGCACTGTCGCGACGAAACCCTCCTTATATCGCTTTATCGATCTCTCCCTCCTGAGCCTCTTGCGTCTCATTCCTGGACGCTCGTGAAACTTCTGCCCGTGCCAAAGGGACTTGATCCTGTTCCTCTTGGTTGAGACATCGAGGGCCTTCATTGCGGCGGAAAAGTCGCGGGAGCCGGTGACGTGGATTGTGCGGCCTGTTTGCGGGCGAGTTCGGAGCTCGATCTCTTGCTGACCAGCGGCGTGGTGCTTCATCATGAAGTCGTCGGAGTCCATGGCGATGAGTTGAGAGATATCGAAGTTTGAGGAAGTGGCATCGTACGCGAAAGGAGTGTGGGGCTTCTTTTTGGCGGCTGCTGTCGGAGAGGACGATGTCGAGGAGGCCGTCGTCGATGATTGGGGGTTCTCTGCGAGGGGACCTTTCACGCCGAACAGAGACTCGTTGTTGAACAAAGTGCGGGATGTCGAGAAAGTACGTGGCTGTAGCCATAGAGGCTGGCTGGCCAGCTGTGATGATCGTAGTGAAGTGTTGCGGAGGGAGCATGAGGTGAGCAGTCTCCTGCTCAAAAGCCCGATTTCGGACGCCCTGAAGATGTAAGGATTAGTGAATGTTTGATCAATGGCACGAGTTCGTGGTCCTACATGGCGATTAGACACTCTACCAAGCGGGAGAGCACACTGCTGGAGGCTGGCGTGGGTTGCGCAGAATGGCAAAATGTCACCACCGACGAGCTCGACCGCGAAGATTTCCTCGAAAATGCGAAAGTTGCTGAGGTACGTACCGGACCTCCCGCAGTGCCCGCCGCTCGGACAGGAGCTCACTCGGATAAGCGTGTCGCCGTACTCCCGCCCGCTCCACATATTGGACCAATCAGAGACCAGTCGCGAGACCAAGCCTGCTTCGCGTTGGCCTCGCGCCGAATTTTGAATGTTCGACCCAGAGCTTCTGGAGCTCAAGTCGTCATTGTCGTCCTCGTCTTCGTTTCCGTGCTCGACCTGGTCCCCCCTCCGCCTTCACCATACTCTGCGCCTGCCGCCCGACCTTACGGATAGATCAAGTCCTAGCAATCTCTACCTGCAGCCGGCTTCGATCGCGACACGAGGTAGCAGCGACTACTACTAGACCCTCGAATTACTTACGGATTGCGGATTGACACACCGACCGAGCGACATTCAATTAGCAACCACTCGCATTGCATCGTCATGTCGTACAACCCGTACGGAGGTATGCATTCGTAGCTCTCGAATTCAAAATTGCACTCACTCAATCTCTCAGCAGGAAACCCTTACGGGCCTCCCCCGAGCTATGGCGGCTTCCCGGGATCCAACGCCGCGCCTGGCATGGCTCCTCCACCTGGTCTAGGTTTGGGATACCAAGCTGCGCCATCGAGTTCCTACGCTGACCGATATTCAGGCCCTCCGCCAGGCATGTCTTCCGCTCCGGGAATGGCACCACCTCCCGGTGTCCAGCAATCCAACAACGCACAAGCTAACCGACAAAGCGGCCTGCCGCCTAACTTCCAAGCTCCCGCGAACCTCCCCAACATCAACTTCAGCGCACCCGTCATCCGTCTGGGAACCATAGGCGCTAAGCCAGGTGCCCCTGAATCGGGAAGGAAGGACAGCAATACGCCAAGCGGTGGAAGACAAGGACTTGGTATGGACCGTGGCTTTGACCAGTCAAGAGCCGCTGCTCGAGAGCACATGCAATCGCTCGTCCCTCCGACCAGCGAAGAGAAGTTGCGCACATTATTTGTCCACAAGATTCCAGACGGAGTTGGTGGCGACGAAGGTATCGAGAGAATCTTGAATGCCGTTGGCAAGCTCCGGAGATGGGATGCCGCAACATCAGTTCTGTCTGATGGAAAAGGCGCCAAATTTGGCTTTGCTCAATACGAAGACGCCGACTCCTTTTCGACGGCTGCCGATCTTTTGCAGGACACCGAAGTTCCTCTCAAACGCCAGAGCCCAGCGGAAGCGCCATCTGCAGATGACGACAAGTTCGAAGGAGTCGAAATGGTAAAGCTCCAGGTTACGGTCGACCCTAACTCTCTGAAGTACATCGAATCCTACAAAGAGGGCAGAGGTGATGACAGCGGTGCCGATTCAAGGACCCAGGCTGCGAAAGACGCCCTGCGGCACGTAATTCGAGACCTCGTTTACCCAAAGACCGCAACGAACATCGATGGCGAAGGTGATGTTGCTATGGGCAACTCCGGTGAAAACGTCGAGGTTGTCAATATTCCTCTAGCTCAAGATGACGAACTCGCAGACATTCCCGCTGAGATGCGGGAGGTTGTCGCCGCAGAGATCGCTGCGTTCCGAGAGCGTAGCAACAAGCGGGACATGGAGCGTCTGAAGCGCGAAGAGGAGATGGAAGAGATGGAACGAAACCGCAATGGCCCTTCCCGTCCATCCAGACTGGACTCACCACCTCCATCCAACTCGAATAACATTCCTGTTGGACCCCGTGGTGTCCCCAATGCTCCTTCTGGCCCCAGGGGCCAGAATGGCACCCGGACAACTTCTTTCGTCAATGGTGGCATCTCCAACACCGAGTTCTCAATTAACCGTGAGGACGAGGACACGGACGCTGATGACGAAGAACTGTATCAGCGAGAACTGTCTAAGCAAAAATCCGAAGACGAAAAGATGTATCTCGAAGCCGAACGCAAGTGGGTCAACAGAGAGCGGTCTAGAGCTGCAGCTCTGGAGCGTGAAAAGGAGCGCGAGCTCCAAGAAGAGGAGAGCTTGGAGAGGCGGGTGCAGGAGCAACTCGAAAGAGAGAAAGCTTGGGATGACGAGAGAGAAGCGTCTCGGAAGAACCATCTTTACTACCGTGATCATGCTGCATGGGTTAAAAAACGGCAGATCGAGAGAGCCGACGAACAGGCAAGAGACGAGGCAGATCGGAAAGCGGAGGAGGACGAGCAACGCAGAGAGGCTGCCGATATGGAGAAGGCGCGTGGTATTGCCGACTCATTCCTTGATCAGCAGGCCCAGGAGATGGAGCAACGCCAGCAAGCTACTGTTTCCGCCCCTGCGCCCTTCAAGTTGTCTCTTGGCGCTGCTGCTCAACGTTCTCAAGCCCAGCGTGCCGCACCGCAGCGGCGGACTGTTGCTGAAGTGGAAGGCCTCCTTGATGATGAAGAGCAAGACAGCACGGCCAAGAGGCAGCTGATTCCCATCCAGTTTGAACCCACTACTGCGGCGGATAAGATGACAGAGGAAGAGATCAGCAAGGCGGTTCGTGCACTCGCACAGGAGATCCCGTCCGAGAAGGAGGGATTGTGGAATTGGGCGGTGCAGTGGGAATACTTGGACGATGCGATCATCCGCGAGAAGCTTCGACCGTTTGTCGAGAAGAAGATTGTTGAGTATCTCGGCGTCCAGGAAGAGCTTTTGGTCGAGGTGGTGGAGGAGCATCTACGGAAGCACGCCAAACCTTCAGATCTGGTCGAAGAGCTTGTCCCAGTACGTGCATTAACCCCATATTTCCAGAATATTTCAGCTAACTTGACCAATAGGCTTTGGATGATGAGGCGGAGGATATGGTCAAGAAGCTGTGGCGTATGGTCATCTTCTTCACAGAAAGCGAGAAACGGGGATACCCAGCATAGTGTAGGCAAGCCCGGCATGATGTATTATACCAACTTTTTGGGGGGCAGCGTTAAACAGAATCGGTCCTGCTTCTCTACTCTTGGGCAGACTCGGCAATGATAAGGCGTGTCGACCTCTGAAACTAAAAGTGAGCGAAGATACTGTGGCTGCGCATCCCGCATTTGCAGAGATCATGGAGCTTACTCTGCCCATCCAGATGCATGATTCTTCGCCGCTGGATCAACAGCAGTCGAGGCCAGTTTTCTTCGTATGGAGACAAGATAGGGCAACTGAGTAGGTATTCTTTAACAACACCGCCATTGACGAGTGCAGATACTTACTAGTACACTGTGAGTTTGTAATGCTTGCCCGCACTCCGTTTCGATTGCTGCTGCTCACTTTTCATCCCGTAGCGACGAATTGATCTCAAATGTGCAATCAAAGACCAAACCGCCTCGACCGTTGGGCTGTTGTCAATGGTGCGGATGTCTCCCTCGGCTCCATTCGGAGTAGGCGACGGAAGCGAGAGATTGGTATCACGGTATCGTGGGGGAGCCATTCCATAGCGGGTCTTTGGCAGGTTAGCCTGTAGATCACTCAGCCCACGAAGCAGGGGTTTGTTCTTCTCCTCGGCTCACGGCACTGGCAGAAAGCTTCGCATCCATTATCCGTTACTCAATGATGTCACAAGGTGAAGACATGGGGTTGTCAGCTCAGCCCAGTGCATCGATTAGTGCAACAAGCGCGATTGCCTTGCGCTGCGGTCTTTTGCTTTCGTCGCAAGGCCCTTAGGATGAGCGGACATTTCGTCCGACAAGATGAATGGTTTGTCTTTTCTAAGTTTCTCTCTCTTATCGGAAATCCACACACCGAGATCGTCGCTCTTAATGCATCCTACGAATAATATCCGTCGATGGATACACTAGGTACAGTGGACTGTGGGACCCCCCCTTTGAGTCGTGTTGGGTCGCTTCATTTCACTTTAGTTTCGTCTATCATCATGTCTACCACGGTTGATCCCGACTCTTTTCTGGCTCACGAACCATGCCGAGCGTTCCCAAGATCTCCCAAGGCTTTTGGCTGGCCAATTGCGATTGAGTTGGAATCAGTCTCAGCCCACTCCGCACCAAAGTATGGTGTGCGCTAGTCACCGCCCAAGTCTTCCCCAAGACCCCAAGAGTCCCCAAGACACCCCGAAAAAGCAGTGGCCCCACCGGCCCAAGCATCCGATACGAGGTCAATTGGTGTTGCTGACTGCCTTGACCCTGGTTGAAGCCATACACAAGTGTCAGAATAGACGGCTTCGGGGTAGGCGGGATTCAGTTGCCGTGGGAGGCCCAGCCTCGTATAATTAGCTTTTCCTGCCAATCCTTCCACTTGCTATGCCGCCATGCCGCCAAGGGGAGCTTCCCTGTTGTCGCGAACCATTCCTTTGGGCTGAAAATGTGAGATAAAGCTCGCCGCCCGCATATGCTGTCGCACCAGAGTGCGCTGTCTGTCGTGCTGAAGAACCTCGGAGAAGCAATATGATCACCCCGCCGTGACGAACATGTTCATCCCATCGCTGAGACGTGCCGTTGCCGTCTCGTTGACGTGCGCCATCTTCGTCACTGTCCTCTTGACAAGCCACCAATTGAGTTGGGAACAAGACATCTTCGGCTCGTCTTATCTTGCGGGGAACGAGAGCCAACACACTCCTGCCGCGAAGTCGCAGGAACGCAGCTCGAAATTCGCATACGCGCAATATGCGACGGACTTGGATTATCTATGCAACGCTGTATGTTTTCACCATGTACTCTTCTGAGCGCAACCAGAGCTGACGATGCCAGGTCATCAACTTCAATCGCCTTCAGAAATTCGGCGCCGAAAATGACATGGTCTTGATTTTCCCCTCTTCATGGACGGAAGGGAAAAAGGCGGAGGCAAAAGCAATTCGCAGCATTCGTTCCAACCATCCCCGAGTCATTTTGAGGCCATTCGACTACGTCCGGATCTCCAAAACGAAAGCGAGCGCAACGTGGGCCGACAGTCTCAACAAGTTTCATGCCTTCGACCTTACCGAGTACGAGCGAGTCATGATATTCGACTCTGACAGCCAAGTGCTGAACAATATGGACTCTTTCTTTCAATCGCCCAGGGCCAGCGTGGCTGTCCCCCAAGCATACTGGTTGAACGAACCCGATGTGCCTGCAGCTGAACGGGTGCTCAGCTCGCATGTCATGCTTATCGAGCCGAACAAGACAACGCACGACAGACTCATCGAAGAATCGCTGTCGTCCGGAAAGCTCGATATGGATTTGGTGAACATTATGTTCAAGGATACGGCAAGCATACTGCCTCACCGTCGACTGGCCCTTCTGACGGGAGAGTTTCGCGATGATGACCATCAGAAGTACCTAGGCCAGCACGATGACAGTTGGGATCCGGTGGAAGAGGTGTCAAAGTCTTACCTGGTGCATTTCAGCGACTGGCCAATGCCAAAGCCTTGGAGACCGCGCACGAAGAAACAGTGGGAGGCTGCTCTCCCCGGTTGCCCAGAGAATGAGGTCACGACTGGTCATCGGCAATGCGCCAACCAAGACGTGTGGAGTGGGTTCTATGAGGACTACGATTCCGACAGAAAACGATACTGCAAGCGCTGGGGATGAACGAGTTCGGAATAACTCGGTGAACGAGTATATTCATACACTGTCCAGCCTACGGCATGCCTCTACGAGACCGGCAGATTCCGTTGTAGCTTGCGAGCCGCCGCATCGACGCCCTACGCCAGAGAAACGGGTACTCCGATGCAACCGCATGTATCATTTCATGCTCTTTCGGATGTCACCCCGGAGCATGTGCGCACAGCGGATTACATCCGTCAATCATGCTGAGTGCTGATGGATCACAGCCTCTTGTATGGTACAGGGTGATATTCTTGCCACTTGTTGCTCCGACGAATGCCTGTGGGCAACAATACCTAACGTCTGTACATCGGAATTGATTGTATCAGAAAAATCGGAAGAATTAGCGCGCCGTTGGGAGGATATTGATCGACGCAGCCCTCTATGAGGCCCAAGGGCAAGGGGCAGAGACCCAGCCGAATGGATGAACTGCTTCGTGGGGGGTTTGCAGCGAGTGTCGTAGCCATGCCGGCATTTGTGTATGTTGCGGATATCGCTCTTGGCCTTGAGTGGCTCGGCGGGAAGGCGGTATTGGAAGTACACTGCCGAGGGAAGCACGCCATATGCGTGTGGATGTTGTCAAGGCCTGGGATTGACGCTGGGAAGCATTTTCAGGGTCCAACTCCGATGAGTGCTCTCGGAATGATGGAGCTATCAAAAACCATCCTACCTTAGACCCAAAATATTAAAGAGTTTAAGCTCTCTAAAAAGTGTCTCGTTCTCGGTCACATTCAAAGCCAGACCAGCTACAAACACTGCTGGGGGTTCGCCAGGCAGGACGCCTCCCTATTGTGATCATGTCTCTCAAATCTCTGACGGTGTTGGCTGGCATTTTGTCGGTCAGCGCCGGCTCCTTCCTCCAATCAGATGAATATCAAGTTCCTCTTATCTCTGGTTCCTCGCGCAGGCCAAACATCGTTTTCATTCTGACTGACGATCAAGACCTGCACATGAACTCGCTGGATTACGTCCCCTTCATCAAGAAGCATTTGATCGACCAAGGCACCCTGTATAAGAGACACTTCTGTACGACAGCAGTTTGATGTCCTTCAAGAGTGACTCTTTGGACAGGGAAAGCTGCGCACAACACCAATGTCACTGACATCTTTCCTCCTTACGGTGAGTGTTCACGAGTTAGTACCAATGGCGCCCAAGCTGACCTGAACCCAGGTGGATATCCCAAGTTCGTGGCAGAGGGCCACAATGAGAACTACCTACCCAAACTCCTCCAGGACGTGGGCTACGATACATACTACACTGGAAAACTGTTCAATGCTCATACCGTGGACAACTACCACAGTCCCCACGCAGCTGGATGGACTGGATCCGATTTTTTGCTGGACCCGTTCACTTATTCTTACCTCAACGCCACATTTCAACGAAACCAGGATCCGCCGGTGAGCCATGAAGGCGAATACAGCACGGATGTTCTGGCTTGCAAGGCTTTGGACTTCCTTGACGATGCCGTGGCTGCGTCCAAGCCCTTCTTCCTCGGAATCGCGCCTGTTGCACCTCATTCAAATGTCCAATCCAATGTCATCAGCAATGGCAGCGTTCACGATCCGCATGGCATCGTTGCAACGCCACCAATTCCCGCCGAGAGGCACGCCCATCTTTTCCCCGATGCCATTGTCCCGCGAACGGACAACTTCAATCCCGAGAAGGTATCTGGAGCCAACTGGGTTCGGCAACAACCGAGACAAAGTGCCGAAAATATCGCGTTTAATGATCACTCCTATCGGAACAGACTTCGAGCTTTGCAGGCGGTCGATGAGCTGGTTGATTCTGTGGTTTCCAGATTGGAAGAATATGGTATTCTCGAAGAGACATACATATTTTATACCACTGATAATGGTTATCATATCGGACATCACCGCCTCCAACCTGGAAAGGAGTGTGGCTATGAAGAGGACATCAACATCCCTCTCATCATTCGGGGCCCTCAAGTCCCGGAAGGCAAAGTCGCCGAAATTGTGACAACACATCAAGACCTGGTGCCTACGATCATGAGTCTAGCGCAAGCACCTCTGCGTGCCGATTTCGATGGTCTAGCTATTCCCCTGACCGAGGAAGATTTTGGTGATGCGGCAAAGACAAGACATGAGCATGTCACAGTTGAATATTGGGGCTTTGCGGCCTCCGAGGGTCCTTGGGGATATTTTGGTCGGAACGAGTCCTTCGTATTCAACAACACGTACAAGGCCCTGCGCGTAGTTTCAAAGGAGTATAACCTTTACTACTCAGTGTGGTGTAATAACGAACATGAGCTTTACGACCTCAATGTAAGTTGTTCATAGATCTTCTTGAGCCAGAGACTAACAAGCTTGGTACAGACCGACCCGGGCCAACTGAACAATCTTTTGCATGAAGAGTCCCAGTCAATATCGCTTCTTGGACTACCTATTGAGAAGATCGTTTCTCGTCTGGACTCGTTGTTACATGTAACGAAGTCTTGCAAAGGTTCCGTTTGCACACATCCTTGGCGCTCACTGCATCCACAAGGCAATGTGGACACTCTGCGCGGCGCACTTTCACCGAGATTCGACAGTTTCTATCAGCAACAACAAGTTCGAGTTGAATACTCGCGTTGCGAGATGGGTTATCTTGTAGACGCAGAAGGGCCACAATTCGAGCGAGACGGCCTTGTATACTGGAAGGGACTCCATTGGGGTGAATGGGTCTAATATTCTGCGAGATCTCAATTGCCAAGTCATGTGTGCCAAACGTAGCGTTCATGGTCCTTGGAGGAATGGCAAACGGCCATCGCTACACAACATGAACTGGTCTGCTGGTCGTTATCTGACGCCTACAAGCCTCTGTGCACACTGAACAGGCAGCTTCTCGATTTCTTCCTCGTTAGTTTGGCTCTGGAACAGCCCTAATGGCACACTAAATAGCAATGGCAAAATTAGTCACATGAAGGTAAAGGAAGTACGGACCGGGCAATAGTGCGTATCTCGTTTCTGCGTACGGCGGCATGAAGCATCACGAAGCCGTCAAAACTGTGATAAGACTAGTGACAAGTTGAATGCATGGCATTTCAGCATAACAGACTTACACAACAAGGCCGTCTCCCCAAGTCCATCGTTCTACGTGAGAGACGTAGTCGGGAATATCGTGAACTTGAACAGGCCCAGCAATTTAGCGAGTTGCCAAGGAATCTGGTGAAGCTATAGGTGTATGCTAGGTAATCGAGAAACAAGGAGAATTCTCTCTTTTGTTGCCGTGTATACCTTTCAAGCAAAGGTTTGGAGGGGAATTATTGCATTGGAAGACTCGATTTTATGAATCTAGCCACGTTTAAAACTCAACGGCCTTAGTGCCAGATGCAGCCCAACACGCTGTTTCGCCTCAGCTGAAATGCAACAGAACTTCAGACGAGCCGCCCATCATCTGGCTATGGAGATGTGGGAGGCTTACTAGTCTGGTTCAATGAAACGTGGACAGCCCGCACGCCCGTCTCATTCCCCTGTTGGTCAATGTTTGATTCACACATGTCAGGCAAAGAGAATCGGGGGCAGGAAACAAAACGGACTCGGTGATCCGATCAAGTTGGCCATGGCTTCTGTTTGCCTCCCTCGCGACGCGAAGTTGGCCGATGCCATCGGGACCGCAACGGCAGCCGTCAATGTTGGGCAGAGTTTCAACAGCAAGTCAGCTGCACCGCTGAGTCATATAGACACATGTTTCCGAGATCCGGGTCCGATGAGAAGCAGGCACATTTTCCGTTGCACGGGCGAGATCCGCCGACGGAGGGGAAAGCTGCCCCTGGAAAGACTTTCGCTACCAACCCATGGAGTAGCCCCTGCATGCGGCTGCAAGCCTTGGATTCTAGACTGTAGAACCAACAATAGTCTCGTCTTCTGCAGTACTCAATGTGGACCTCCTGCACCGAATAACCGCGTAGAGCCGGCCGGGGAATGACCGGGCCCCGCCGGCTTCCCGGTAGTGTGGGGGCCGAGGATGACCGAAGTTGCATGGCGGCAATGGCGCAATATGTCGCCATAGCAAGGACCCAGCCTGGATCCCCTTATCGGCAACTTTTCTTCCTGGGCCAAGCATGATTCTTCAAATTCTTCTGACGGACATTGAGTCAACGGGACCGGGAGCTTGGGAAGGAGGTTATCGGAGTTTGTGGAAAGTCTGATTGGCCGACGTCATGGGGTCCCTGAGGATCTCAGCGGTCGCGGGTCGCACGTTTGCATAGATGCGCTGTCCCCCGGAATTCTGAAAAGGTTCATCCCAGCTGAGTCGAAGCCTGCGTAGCCGATGACACCTTGGTTTTCTTCGAATCGCGCCGGTGCTTGCGGCTCTTTCTCTCTTTTCTCTCCTCCACAATACTACTACACACGAGTGATCCATCAAACATGGCTCGCCAAGAGACGTTACGTAGTAGAGGAGAAGAGACTGCGGAAGAGAGAGTAGTCGACGAGCGGTCGCCACTGTTGTCGCGCAATCGAAGAGAATCAAGTTCGTCAGGTGAGAGCTCTTTGACATCTTCATCGTCGAGCGGAGACTCGGACGGTCAATTCCTTCCATGGCATCTCACACCGTCGACAGAGGTCGATGAGGCGTACGTTGACGTTGAGCGTACCGCACCCGCTTGTGCCGAGAATGATACCGAGACGAAATCCCAGGGCACGCCGGCATCGGCTGTCATCAAGATCGTGGCGATCCTGCTGGTTGGGACATTTACCGCAAACGCCGATGGCTCCTTGGTTATGGCCACGCATCCGACGATTGCTTCAGAATTCGACGACCTTGAAAATTCGAGTTGGCTATTCGTAGCATTCGCGCTTGCTGGAGCGGCAACACAGACTTTGGTGGGTGTGTTTTCGAGACCGTGGCTGAGGTGTGACTAATAGAAGATTAGTATGGCAAGCTGAGTGACATATATGGCCGCCGTGCCTTGCTAATGGTGGCATATCTGTTGTTTGCCGTTGGATGGTAAGACCCAAGATGATCTAACAGGAGGAAATCCCGTGAATGAAGCTGACAGTAAACCGTCAGTGCCGTGGTTGGTGTTGGTAGTACCATGTGGCAAGTTGTGGTCGGCCGAGTGGTCTCTGGATCTGGCGGCTCGTCGTTGAACGTGCTTGGCTTGCTCCTGATTACAGGTTTGTTGTTCTTGAGGGCTGGAAAGATTCACGTAGCTAACTATCACAGATCTCGTGCCTCTGCGCGATGTTGCTGCCTGGCAAGCCGGCCTCAACCTCGCCGCCACAGTTGGCCGTAGTCTCGGTGGTCCTCTCGGAGGGTGGCTTGCAGATACCATCGGTTGGCGCTGGTCATTCCTTGGGCAGGCTCCTATCTTTCTACTCGCCGTCGTGCTTTGCTGGCTCTTCCTTCCGAAGGGAATGCCTAGCTCCGCACATCAAGTCGAAACGGAAGACTCAAAACCCGAGGATCCAAAGAAGAGCCCTCTTGCAAGAATCGACTTCCTGGGTGCCGGGCTGTTGGCTCTTTTTATCCTCGCGTTCCTGCTCCCCATAGAGATTGGTGGAACTAAAGTACCATGGAATCACCCCCTCATCTTCATCTTCTTTGGTGCTGCAATTGTTCTTGGTGGCCTTTTCGCAGCTACAGAACAATGGTGGGCCAAGGAGCCCATCTTCCCACTGGAGATTCTGAAGCATCGTGACGTCGTACTTACCTACTTCATCACCGGTGCTCAAGTCGCTGCTCAGCTCGGCCTCATGTTCTCGGTGCCTTTATACTTCCAAGTCACAAAAAGAGTGTCGAACACCGTTGCGGGACTACATCTCTTCCCTGCAGTCGCCGGTAATGCCATCGGCGGTATCATGGCTGGGTATCTGATCAAGAAGTAAGTTAAACACGTGCCTGTACACCATTTGTTACTGACTTTCAAAGGACAGGCCGCTACAAGTATCTTCTTGTTCTTGCGACACTTGCGTCATCACTATCATACGTCCTTCTTCTTCTGCGATGGCATGGCGATACCAACGTCTGGGAGTCATTATACATCTTGCCAGGAGGACTAGGCGCAGGTCTGGTGCAGTCAGCTGGTTTTATCGCCGCACAAGCCGGAGTCAACCCGAAGCACAAGGCCGCCATCACTTCGGGCATATTCTTGACTGTCCAGATCGGCATGATCATCGGGCTTTCTAGCGTCAGCGCTGTTATGATGGAAACCATGAGATGGAGGCTGGAGGAGCTATTGAAGGGGATGGGTCTGGATGCGCTTGTGCGCAAGACGGTAGGCTACTGACTTCTCCTCTCCGATGATACAAGTTGATCTCTGATCTTTTCCTCGCAGATTATCCAGAAGGCGACCTCGAATGTCGATTTCATTGATCGCACTGACAGCCACATCGCACAAGCCGTTGTGCAAGCGTACGTTGAAGGGTTGGGGTGGAGCCATGGCTTCTCACTCATATCTTCCGCACTAGCATTTGTTGGGGCCATGTTCTTGCAAGAGCATCAGATTTGAACACTAAACAACTGGTAGAGGCCTTGGGATACATGGGAAAGGATCATTGCAAGGGTTTTCACTCATACTTGGAGGGAGGTTTTGCATGTTTCGTAATTAACGGCAAGCATGGAACTCATGCAGTAAGATTTCGAACCAGCGAACAGCATGGGATTTTTAAAGATAGATATTGGAGTAATTGAACTTTTGAGGACGCGGATTATCTGTCATAGCCTTCTTGGCTGTCTTGGTGTGAGCAACTCGACAGCCACTGTAATAGAGTCATCGTTGACAACGACAAGATCAAGGTTGTCCCGCACCACTCCTGTTCAATGCCTCCAAAGCAATAAAAAGTGCCAGTAACTATAAAGAGAGGATGTTGTTTGATAACGTTGGAAAGTAGAATCTCTTCATAGGATGGATATCACCAGCCCCTAATATGTTGTGTACAGTGTCACACTGTACTCCACGTGCCCACCGGTGTGCCTCGGTGAGAGTCGCGAGTCGAGCTTGCCCGACGCGGCCTTCACCACACAACGTCGATCCACACAATGAACACAATCCAGTAACCTGAGAGGACATCGAACAGATTGAACCTTTCAAAGACCCAGTGCCACGAAAACCTTATCAGCCTCTGTGTTGTTCCAGACCCGTCTCTCACAGCTGCAGCCTAGTCGAGCGGTGAACCCCGCTTCAGTTGTGACGACTCATCTGCTCGCTTTCGGCATCATGGCGGCGTACTGCAGAATTCCCTCCCACATTGCTGCGCATAGCTAACACATGTTCAGGTCATTTTATGACGATAATTCACAGACGTGGGTTCGCATATCTCTCGATATGGCCAACATGATTAAGAGAGTTATGATGTATGACGGCGGAGACGTCGAACGCATCCAGGTCCGCATTCCCGCGCACCCCGACAGCTCTGATGCGACACTGCCACTGTCCCGCTTGGAACTCCCGGAGCTTTGTATGAACTGCCGCTCTCCATATCACTGGACTCAGGATTGTCAGGATGCCTGTGGCCACTGCGGCCAGCCCTGGCACGTCTGTTACGACTGCGAGAGCATACCGCGCAACCGCTGCAAATGTCGCCCCTACCCGCAACGGCATCTTGTCAAGAAATGCGAGGTGTTTTGCACAAAAGAGTGCCCAAAGACTGAGAAGGACGAGCCAGGGAGTGAATATCACCGGAATGCGATCATGTGCAAGGCCCGGTGTTGCATGTGTGGTCTCCTCGGCCATGCAGGGCGCGACTGTCATCTGAAGGAATGTCGCTGCGGTCGCGATCATTTGACGATCTCTCACGACCCCGACAGGAGGAAATGCGTGGTGGAAGGTTGCCCGCGCTGGTTTTGCACCAAGCATTGCCAGAAGCCGGAGTGTAAGGTGGAACTGAAGACGTTGAGAGCAGAGACGTGCCATTCTTGCGGTGCAGACCAGGAAAAGATATTCTCGGACAGAGATCCAAGCTGGTAGGGGCGGCTGAATCTGGGATACCCGGCATGTATAGGAAGCTGCAGCAGTAATGCAAGAAAGACGGCATCCCGTCATTTTATCAGGATGCGACGTCAGGGGTATGGCAAGCTGAAATGACAAGCTGCGATATCGCGATAGGATAGCCAATGGACACAGTTGAGTAGGTGTTGTCATTTCCCGCGCATCTTTGGGGCATAAGTCGTCATCGAGATATTTATTTCTAACCACGAGCATTGCATTACTCTAGCAATTACATCGAAAGTTTCTGGCTCCCCTAACCTGAGGAGGCTCCCAAACGGCCAAGCAAAGGCGAAAAACTCCTGCCAACGAAGGCGCAAATATGCCATAGGTGGTATCACGCGTCATGTCATTCCTGAACTCCACGCCGTCCAGTCGAAGCCTGATGTGAGTATGTGTGTAGCAAAACGCCTCCCAAAAACCAGTCCCAAAGGCAAACTTAATCATCCATCCAGCAACCGTCATCGCCATCAATCTCAATCTTGGTGCCAAGTGCTTCTCGGCCCTGGCGAATCATCTCTTTCAGTCTTTGGTTGAAATCGTCAATCCGTGCATCGGAATCCTGCTCGTCCCTGACCCTCCTAGCTGCCAATTTCTTGGCCTCGGTAGTAAGACGAGGGCTCTCGCGGATTGAGTCGACGCCAAAATCTTTCGATTTACGTCGTGAGTGTGCTGCTGATGCATTGCTGCGCGAGCGGCGATGCGAGTGAGTATAAGGGCTAGTGCTGGATTGTACAGGAGAGGGAATGGCGCTCTGGCGCAAGTTAGGGTTGCTCGGTCTCGCGAACGGATTGGGCCCCAACCCAGCGGGCTGGACAGGCAGAGGAATCCGACTCGGCGATGGACCAGTAAACTGCGAGGGTGTCTCGGGCGACCAGGCACCGGCAAAGCTGGCAGGCTGTTGGGGTGACAGCGCCGCAGTTCCAGCGTGCGAGATGTTGCTGTGACTGGTGGTTGGCCTGCGCTGGGCCGTCGGTGTGGAGCTGAGGCGTGGCTTGGGGACGCTGATTCTGCGCCCAGTCACCATTGATGGCCGGCTGTTCCGCGAGACCGGACGCGAGGCCGGCCGGGGAAGAGCCCGTCTGCTAGCCGCCGCCTGCTCATCCACCACAACCCAGTTGCGAAGCTCATCATGGTTTCCGGCGCTGGTTTGTCTGCGCTTCACCGCCGGCCGCGACGGTGTACTCTCGGACGGAAGGGTTTCTTGGAATTGGTACGCGAAGGGGTTGGTGCTCATGAAGCCAGGCGTTGGATAGCCACCTGGCGGTGTTGTGTCAACCACAGGGGCGCTCGGTCTGGGGCTCTCTAGCCCGAAATCGGGTGTCTTCTCGGATAGCTGGGGTTGAGGCTGTTGTCCAAGTTCAAGTTTGGGCTCAGCTTCCACCTCGGGCTCTGGTAACGTTTCTAGGCTCTGGCCGTCGATGGTGTAAGCCTTGCCACCTCCTGCAGAGAAGCCTCTGAAGGCGCCAGTCCTGCAGAATTCCCACACCTTGCCAACGACGCCACCAATAGTATTGAAAGCAAAGCGACTCCAGCCTTCGACGACAGGTTGAGGTTGAACAAGTACCGTTGGCTGGTTGGATACTGGGGACTCTATTTCTTCGTGGGGACGTTTTGATCCAAGTTTGCTTCGGTAATCGGCATCCGAGTACATGCTCTCGTCCAGCGCACCATTCTCGAAGGGAGGATTGGCAACAACGCCTGGGGTCTCGAGCTGACCGGCAAGAGTATAACGAGCCGCGTGGTTCGCCTGAGGAGTGTCGTATTTTGGAGGTAAATCGCCGGAGCTGTCGAGGTTCATGTTTCCGTCGCACCACTCGTGTAGGGGGGTAGCTTCACGAGACACATCGTTTCGGCGTTTTCGCATGCGCTGGGCGTGAGGGGTCGCAGCTTCCGATTGATAGCTACCGGAAGACCTTGCGAGGTAGAGCGAAGAGCTCGCGGAGGGAGAGGAGGGGGTGCGAAAGACGCCGGGATGAACACCGCCGGGCTGCGTGTCGAAATAGGTGCCGGGCATGCGATACTCGAACGCCATGTTGAGACGGGGTACCTTGCTATTTGGCGAAGCAAGGGAAACAAGGGGTTCGATGTCGGAGGAGGGCGTCGAGGGGTCCTCGACAAGATAGGGTCGAGGGAGAGTTCGGTATTGGTGTAGTTGGGTTGCTCGAATGGTGATTCACACTGTCGCCCAGGTCAGAGGGAGAAGGTCATGATCGATCAAGGTGTATGTGCCGGGTGTGTGTTCGCGGTGGACGGTCTCGCGACAGGCCGTGCAGTTGGTGATGTGCGCGGACAGGCGCTGTCAAACTAGAGGGTGAGGGTGACAGACGATGGAGGTGAACGGATTTCCGTGAGGTGTTGACGAGGCGCGTGACAACAGGATTTACCGTCGGGTAGCTGACAGGCGGGTTGGAGAACTGCGGCGTAGGCGATTATGATTACTGCGCGAGGTAGGATTTGGGGTAAGGTAAATGCTATGGCAGATAGGTAGCAGGGAGCAGCTATCGGGAACCAACAAGCTTCGACCCGGTTGTGGTGGTGTGTCCTGCTGCCTGTGCTCCAACTTTTCCAAGCTTCCCAGTGCCGGGAGGCCCCGTTGGTGTTAGCGGTGTCGCTGTCGCAATCTGGTTGGCCAAACGGCCGATGATGCGCAAAGTGATCAACACGCGGGAAGAGGAAGAGGAGCGTTTTTTTTTTTTTTTTTTTTTTTTTTCTTCCGGAGCAGCAGCGTGGCCGTGGCGTTTTGGGGTGACGTCGATTCCGTTGTGCGCCAGGAACAGGAACGCAAGGGGGGGAAAGGTGATGCTGCTAAAGACAGATTTGGTGAGAAAAGAAAGAACAAATTGCGCCGGTGGGAAGTGAAGAGGGGAGTTCAAGGACAGAACAGAGTTCGTCGGATTTCCGCGCAACTCTAAAAATGGGAGGTCGGAGGTCGGTGGCCGGCAAGGTTGAAAAGACGGATGTCGAGATTCTCCTTCAAGAAGACCCAGCTGCACGCGCCAGGGGAAGAAAAGGAAACCTAAGGGAAAGTCGCGTCCCGTCAGGTCCCCCCGTCGTGTCATTCGCAAACCCCCGTAAAGTAGAATGAACCCACTGTATTTGTCTGTCCGCACCACCCGTGGGCCGTGGCATCACCTTGACACTGTCAGCATCGCACCGGCAGTCCGTCAGTCAATGTCAACAATTTTTCTTTATTCTTTTTTATCCCATCGCAGGCCCGGCCGTTCAGGGTCTTCCGGCGCCTCCTAAATTCAGTGCCCCGAGCGGAGGGGGCAGTGGAAACGCCCGTCCATATCAGGCAAGGCGTGTCTCGGTTGCTGGGGTACTCGCCCGGGGCCCATGCGCAGATGGCCTCCGTAGCGTGTAAATAGAGGGGCACAAACAACCACACCGCCTCCCCAATCTCGCCAGTTTGGCCAGACCTGTCCAGCCAGCCTGCCAGCTGCTCCCTGTTGTCATGCATACATAGTGCTCTAGCTTTTGATGTTGAGCTGCTCTCATGGCCATTGATGATTTCTGCCTTCGTCTGTGGATATCCCCTCAAAGCGCCTGTTCCCGTCCCCGATCCCGACGCGAACTATGCAATGCAAGTATGATCATCATGATGCGTGAAGCGAAAGCGACCACGACTACGGATACCACTCACGTCGACGGTCGCACGACATCCATCCCTCCAACGTGATCGCAGTCGTGTCCCCGTCATCCCATCCGTTAACCACCCTCTCCTGTCCAGCCCAAAAAAATAGCGCCAAGGGGGAATCATTCTATCCCATCCATCCGTCATTTAAATTCCTTGCTGCCCCCACTGCTGTCATAAGCCACAACTCCCAAGCCTCAAGTGCCGGCTTATTCATGCTTGTAGTAATCGTCCTGCTGCTGTCGCGTATCGACCTTGACTCCCCCGTCGACGCCAGACTCGCCGTGGACATGGTCCTTGGCGCCCCAGAACTGCTCCCGCTGCTTGAGAAGCTCATCCGCCCACTCCTTGGTCTCCGGAAGGGAGAACTTGGTGGCGACGTAGGCGAACTCTCCGAGGTCGAGCTTGCCCTGGCCGCGTTTCTCGTATTCCATCATTTGGAGGAGCAGTTCCATCTTGTCGAGGTCGTGCACGAAGTGGCTGTTGAGCGTCTTGGAGTCCTCGTACTCCTGCCAGATCTCACGGATCTCGATACCAGTCAAGCCACCGTTGAAGTTGCCCAGCAAGTTCTTGGTGATGTAGTCCATCGTCTCGGCCTCGCGTCTGTTCTTCTCGGGCTTGGGGACGCCGTCGACAGGTGTGATGTCACCGACCAGGGACTCTGCCATGTCGTGGATGAGGCACATTTTCATGCAGCGCGCGAGATCGATGCGGGGGGCAAGCGCCGGCGGGCAGCACATGGAAAGGAGGGACATGCGATACATGTGGTCGGCGATGGACTCCCCTCTGCACAAACTATGGTCAGCTTGGAATGGACGATGCAGAGACACAGAGGGATGATGCGAACCTCGCGATGCCGAATCGACGCCAACCCTCTCGCTTCGTGGTCTTGAGACGCTCGAGCATGTGGAAGTATGCCAGCGGCGAGCCCGAGTTCGTAGGTGCCGAGGTACCGGGCGAGGCCTTCAGAGCCTTTTCGACCGTCCAGGTTCCCTCAACCTTTGGTGTTTCGACATGGCCAAGATCTAGTGGAGGTTAGTAGAGGCCCACAAGGCGAGGAGGGGTTGTGGTTGCTGATTCACTCTTGATGTCTACGGCGTCATTAGCAGTCGAGATGCCGTTGGCACTGTTGGCGCCATTGGCCTCGCCATTGGTGTTTGTCGGGGACATGGTGTATGACCGGTGGAATGCGCAAAAGGGAGGGAGAGATGCTGGGAGAAGGGTTTTCTTGTTGTCGCAAGGCGGGGTGAATCGACGCGGGGCTAGTTGGTGGCGCGAAGACCGTTGCAAGTGGTTGCGGGCGTGTCGACGGGCAGGATTGTACGATCAGACCGGCGGAAGAGGAGGAGACGAGGTGAGGTCGAGTAGGCGAAAAGCGAAGTTGCGACAGAAAAACACAGGCGGGAAGGGAAAGGGTCGTTGGTGTTTGCGCTTGGTTTGTTGTCGATCAAAGGAGGGAGCATCCCAGCTTGATGTCACCGCCGCTTTCCAGGTTCCTTCCAGCAGGTCAGGTTGTGACTGCAGTGAGTGGAATGCGCTACCACGGGCACCCACCAGTGCCGCCCACCGCCAATCACAGCCGCACCGGTCCTCCACTGCGCGCGGGCCCGACCGAAGAATGCAGCCCATCTCGCCCCAACTGGCCAATCACGGCAGCCACATTTGCGATGGTCAACTGGTTCTAGCAACTGGCAATGGATGGCAAGCGCAAGCAAGCAAGCAAGCAAGCAAGCAAGCATCGTCTGTCTGTTTGTTTCGATGTGATGGTGAACGTGACAATAGCAAACACAATAGGGATGATGATGATCATGACGATAGGAGCAACGTCAAGCTGCGATGATTAAACTTCTTCCTCAATAGGTATTCTGTGCAGAAGAGTTGTGCAGCTGGAAAGAACTCAGTCTGCACCATTGAGGAAGAACACCCCCCCGACTTGCACTTACATACAGCACTAGGAACGAGCCCTCATTGGCTGTAATCAAGACATGCAAGATGACCCTTGAACACCTTGAAGTGTAATTCCATCAAGTCTTGCTCGGTTTCCTCATGGTCGCACCTCAAGGACGAAGGCATTTTGTCCTCATTTTGACAAAATCTTCCGGGGGCCTAACGACAACAGCCGGAGCAAGCAGCCATGTCGCGGCTAAGCTGATATTACCGGGTCCTCGCTTATCACGCATCTGCCGATGCATCCTTGAAATGGAAGTCTCCGGCTCGGAGCACCGACGGGAACATCACCAACTTCCCCGGCGCGGCCTTGGTCTCAACCGCACCCGGGTAAACACACTGCCGGATCATGCCCCGCGTCAAGCCTCTTGATTTGCGGGGCCCCGGATTCTCAACCACTTCCCGAAATGCCCCACGACTCAAGACACCGTTGTTTTGACCAAACATCGCTCCGGTTTTCACCAGCTCAAACGTTCACCCTTCAACCAACAAAAGTCTTGGCGTCTTCTTCTCGCTGATAATCAAACATCGCGTCGCCAAAGGTTCATCTCGTCATGACCACTCAAGCACCCAAGATCCCTTTCGCCGTCATCGGCGTAGGACTGATCGGGCCGCGTCATGCCCAAACAGTCATACAGAGTCCCGACGCCGAACTGATTGCTGTCGTCGACCCAGCGCCCGCCGGCAAACAGTTGGCGGCTGAGCTCAATGTGCCTCATTATGCCACCGTCGATGACCTCCTGAGCTCCTCTCATATTCCCCAGGCTGCTATTATTTGCACCCCAAATCATACTCATGCCCTTGTCGCCAGGCAGCTTTCTTCCAAAGGAGTGCATCCTCTCATCGAGAAGCCCATCAGCTCTGATATTCAAAGTGGCACTGAGCTTTTGGAACATCTGCGCACAACAGGCGTCAAGGCTCTTGTCGGACACCATCGACGATTCAACCCATACATCATTGCTGCTAAGAAGACGCTTGATTCGGGCTCCCTGGGCAAGATCATTGCTATCAGTGGACTCTGGACGCTATTCAAGCCGCGGGATTACTTTGAAGGTCCCACTGCATGGAGGCAGGGCAAAGATGGTGGCGTCATTCTCATCAACATGATTCACGAAGTCGATCTTCTCCATCACCTCCTCGGACCCATCACACGAGTTCACGGAGAAATGGCTGTCTCTGAGAGAGGCTACGAAGCTGAAGAAGGAGGTGCCCTCACTTTGAGATTCAAGTCCGGAGTCGTGGGTACTTTTCTCATCTCTGACAATGTTCCGTCACCGTACAACTTCGAAGCCGGGACTGGCGAAAACCCACTGATTCCGAAGACGGGCCAAAACTTCTACCACATTTTCGGATCCCAAAGCTCTCTGAGCGTGCCGAACATGTCTTTGTGGTCTTACGAAGGCACCCAAAAGTCATGGCACTCCGAGCTCAAGAAGCAGGACGTTCCTGTTATTGACGGTGTCCCATTTGAGCTGCAGTTGGCCCACTTTTGTCGGGTCATTCGCGGTGAAGAGCCCCCCAGTTGCTCCCCGCAAGCTGGTCTGGCTGCTTTGATTGTTTGCCAAGCGATCAAGGACGCATTGAAGTCGAATAGTACGGTGGAAACTCCAAGCTACGAGCTGTAAAAGGATAGAGTCGTTCTTGGGACCGTCTTCGAGGGGCAATATGTGGTGTGGTGGAGAAACATCATTGACCTCTTGTGTCACATACTTCTGCTACCATGAAAGTAACCACGAATGATTATGATGTGTTTTTGCTACCCATGATTGGGGTTCGCCGTGACTGACGCCGAACACTTCCCGAGCAGCCTGAGCCCAGATGCCAGCTCAGATGCCAGCCCATTATACAAGATCATGTAGCTTAAGCTTACGAAAAAAAGTGGTTCAATCTCTTGCAACCCAATCCAACAACTTGACTTACCATGTCAATGGCACACTTTGACACCTATCGTGCAATCAACTCGACCTGTCTGTTGCTCCGGAGATATATTTCAACGCTGCCAAGGCTACTGATTCATGGTTTCTACGTCAATTCTGATACCATGGGACTTTGTCATGTTTCAAGAAACCCACAACTTGGTGCGATTGAGAACTGGTGCTTTGCATGAGCCGCCAACACTAAGTTGTATACGAAGTTGAAATTTGAGCTAGAATACCTCTTGAGTGAACAGACCAAGAAGGCCTCCCACTCTGAATCGAAGACTGCGAGCAAAACATCTCGAGAGACTTCAAGGCGAATACCGGGATCGTTCTACCTTTGCCAAAGACCCTGCTCTCTAGACTCTTCAACAGTTTGGTCTTGCGTTCGCCCCAATGGCTCTTAATCACACTTGGGCTTAGCTGTAGATTAGCTGTACTCGCGGGGACGGCTACTAAGCTTTTACATCCTAGGTAAGTTAGGACCCTTGCCTATGTTACCTGCCAGCTTCGCGAAGTTCGGACCAGATCTGACTTTGCTTTTCATGCGCACAAATCAAGCTTCGGCATCCAACTAAATCCCGGCTAACAGCTGCAGGTAGCGAGCTCCGCAAACCAAACGTTAACAAAGTCTCAGTACGAGCCCCACTGCATTACACCCCCAGAAATGAACTGCAATCAAAAGTCTCAATACTCCGAGTCGTTAATGACGCACTTTGCCAGGTTGACCGGTTCAAGAGGTCGGATCTGTGAGGGGAAATTGTGGGTCCCTTGTAGGCCCGGACCTTGTTTGCACAACAGACCAGGGGTTCAATAGGATGATGAGATGAAGGATCACGCTGCTCGGGCCCCCAGGAATACCTCGCATTAGGAAAGAGGGGAAGAGAGTGCTGATGGAACGTGGTATAAGACGGACAGTCATGTCGACATCCTCCTGTAGTGTTGGTCCCATTCTCTGAAGTGCTTGCTCCGGGTGTCTGTTTTCCCGCCTTCGTCGCTCATGATGTGGCTCTTCTCTGCCCTTTCATGGGCGTTGTTTCTCGGGTTGTCGGTTTGGGCAGATTCGGATTCAAACAATGGCAAAGGTCAGAATCCTGAATTCTACAACTCAGCCCGCCATGCCGCGGCAGACCCCTACGTCCTTTACGATTGGGAGAGCGGGCAGTATTACGCCTACTCAACCGAGGGTGCTGACGATGGTTACCACTTTGCAATTTACGTTAGCCCTGACCTTTCGACCTGGCGCAAACACCCAGGCGGCGTCTTAAAGGCATGTTACGATGATCAGATGAAACAGATCGATGGTGGTCAGGCTTGCTGGGCCCGCGATTGGCAATGGGCTCCTGAAACATACTACAACGCAAAGACGGGATGGTACTTCTTTTTCTTCGCAGGGCGTCTGCGCGAAGATATGGCGAAAGACCACTTCCGCTACTCAAAATTTGAGGAACCATCGAAATTGGGAGTGGCCGTTTCGCGATCCCCTACAGGTCCATTCAAAGAGATTCAGTCGGAGCCCATTGGTTACTATCCATTCGACCCCGATTATCATGACGTCAATCTCATCATGGACGACAAACAAATGCTGCCACCAAAGACCCAAGAGGAGGGCAAGCAAGCTCCAAAGGGTACTTACATACCTACGATTGACCCAAACATCTTTTTTGACAAGGACGGCCGTATTTACCTGTACACTTCTCGAAACGCGTACCGTAATTGGAATTGGGATGAAAAGCTCGGCAAGTATATCGAGGAGTCGAATATCATCGTCGTCGAGATGGACCGAGCCTGGTGGGACGATCCATTTGCGCGAACCATGCCAGATATTGCGTCGTCAGAGGTTGATGTCCACGCCCGCGATGCGCCGGACTTGCCGAGCAATATCACTTCATATAATGGGACTGGCGAGATTGGGAACCCCCCGCGCAAAGATGGATGGAAAACGGTCATTTCGTATGGAGCCGACCCTCAACAATGGGAGAACTTTCATGTCGATGATTACGAGAAGAACAACGGCACGAAGAAGGACCGAAGGTGGTCAGAGGGCAGTACAGTTATCAGGCGCACGGGAAAAGATGGCAAACCAACCTACCTTCTCACATACAGCGCAAACAACTACGAAGCCTCAAACTATGGCGTTGGATTCGCAACGGCCGAGACTCCATTGGGCCCCTTCCGAAAATCTGCCAAGAACCCCGTTCTATCACAGGCTCCGGATGCTGAGATCCCCATATACTCTACTGGCCACGGAAGCATTGTGGCATCGCCCCCGAAGAACACAAGGAGCAGAGTTGGTGCTCAGGAGGTCACTCAAACAACCCCTGAGGGAGCCGAGCTATTCTACGTGCATCATGCGCGCAACGATACAACGCGCGATCGATCAATATACACCACCCGAATGAGCCTCGACGACTCTTCGATCTACTTTGGTTCCGATAATGCCATAACAATGAACCTGACGTCATTGGATCAGCCACTCCCTGTGAACACGTACCCGATTCAACTTGAAATAGGGTGTCCCCGGGGCAGAAACTTCGATTCACAATTCGAAGTACGTGTTATTTCGAAGACTGGAGCTCCTTTTGACTTGACCGAAGGCTCGAACAGAGTCGTTGCCCAACCGGAAACAATAGAAGCTTCCTCTATTGAGCCTGTCAGAGGAAGAGATGGAACGTTTGTCCTCAAATTCGACAAAGGCTCCGTGCAAGAGCTGGCTTATCAGCGCTCTAGTGTCAAGGGCAACTGGACATTGGTTGACAGCCAAAAGGTTCGCTGCCGAATAAGCTCCCGTCAGTATAGTGTGTAATATGAGGCAGGTTATGCCATGGATGTTGTATATATCAAAGTCGTCACAGCAACACTAGGCCGGTGACGATGTGAATAGTTAGCGAATTGGGAGAGCAATACGATCTGGTGCGTGTTGGAGTAATTCTCAAGGTCGCTTTAGATCAACACTAATAGTGTAGCCAGCTTGGGTGATCATGGAAGAATGTGTTTCTGGAGCTGTAGGTCGCTCTTGTTAATAGTCTCAGGACTTTAATTTAGTGTATGCTTCTATTTCCAGAGTGTTGATAATCATGCTGCGCCTGAGCTTCAACGTTGTTGTTAGCGCTCAGAAGAAATAGGTTGTGATCAGCAGTAGAAAGACGTCTGGCCACGTTTTATGCGTCGTGCGCCATCAACCACGTCGTCTGCGTGAAGAAGAAAGTAGTAAGTGGTTGATTAGCGGGGCAAGACACAATTAAATCTTGGTGGGACGCTTGTTTCCTCGAGGATATGGCTTTGAGGCGAACATGTCTAATCTTGAGGTCTCAGATCTTGGTTTGATATCTGCGATTTGAGAAATAATGGTCTGAAAGTGCTTTTCTTCTCACTACGGGAAATATCACCGTTGCATACCGGTCACATATTGAGGTCCAATACAACGCAATCTGAGGGCCCTTTATTAGGGGTGTCACAGATCACCCGTCGCTCATTACGGGCAAGACTCATTCAGAGATGAAACGAAACCAATAAATAAACCTCGGCATGCTTTCCAAAAGCAAAAGAAATTGCTAGACCCTGGGGCGCGGAGGGAGGGCCGTATCGTGGTGATCATCCATGATCCCTGCCAAATGGGACGCGACGCGAAAGGCGCGACACGTCCCTCCCTTCCAATACCCACCGCCAGAAGCTACAACTAGTGCCCTCTGTCCGCTTTATCTGATATACAAGAACAAGCCAGTCTGCACCCTGAATTGTTGTATCACCTCTGCAGGACATCTTGGTGCCCGCGATGGATATACGCAACTATTTGAAACGATCCCACTCGGACTCATCGTCCGATGAGTCGCAGACACCCCCGAGAAAGGTCGCGAAGTCTGCATCCACCAAACCTAAAACTACCGCAAAGGCTTCTGCGGCCAAAAAGCCTGCTGCTCAGAAGGCGAAAGCAAAGTCACCAAATAGAACTTTTGTGAAGCTATCAAGTCAATCGATAAGACTTATGCGCAGTTCCTGAAGAAGTACAAGCCGAATGGCTCTTGGGTGGGTCTTGCTCTGCTCTTTGTCTTCATCACGACCAAGCCTAACTCCCGAAAATAGACAGCCGACGAGTTCTCTGCCGGGTTTGCCCGCTTTCTGCCTATGGCACAGAATTTAAAGGACGAGTCGCTTCCCTTAGCTTTCAACCTAATTCTCGACATTGGAGAACATTCCTACGGCGACGTGGATTATGGCGCAAAGACGTGCGGCTACGGAGACACTGATGAGCCGTTCCAAGCCATGGACAACGCGTTATTGGAAATCATCGAGTCTCGCCTGAAAGACTGCACTGGCAACGATTGCAACGATGTGGCATTCATTTTAAGCCCAACGACAGACGATATGGGGACCTCTCAGGATGAGCTGCGAGAGGCGTTGAAACCCAAGGGAATTCGGAACAAGTCTCAGTTTTTGATGAATGACAGGGCGAGGAGAGGAGATCAGCAACTTTTGATGACACGGCGGAGGACTCGTCGTATGGATACAGTTGACTGGGCCGGGAATGCGCTCAATGATCTGAGCGAAACTCGGAGGCGCATCGACAGCTGGGGCCTGGGAGAACATTACTTTGCGAAGAGCATCGCAAAGCTATCCGCTATCAAAGGCATTGACGTACCGAGGTACAACGACTACCATCAGCCTTTGGGGATCTGAGGTTGAAAGATTACGTCGGGGTCGCGGAAGAAGGAAGCTTACAGCATGTTTCCTTCTGTGTACGATTTTGATAGAATGAATTAAGTATATCGTCTTATTGGGATGATTAAGGTGAGGTTTGCTGATGATTTGATAAGACCAACTTATGGACCACAGCAAATGAAAGAACTCACGCGAGAAGGGATGTTGAGTCGTTGACTGACTGCAAACCTGTTCCTTGCGGTTTGAACAGCGTCTTTTCGACATCTGAGGATGAAAAGGACTACTTAAGACGTCCTTGAGACTGGGCTTGAAGTGTGACAAGAGGCAAGATTCGAACACCAATTTAAACCCGCAAACACATGTAATTTCGTAATAAATTGAAATGTGTCTTTAAGTGGGTTGTTAACATCAGCCATATGGACATTCTCAGGTCCTCGGAGCTGGAAGATTTGGATCACAATGCTCACTGTGGAAGATGTGCTACTGTGCGCTATCTTCCCCGGAAGCCTGATGCTTGACAGAACACAAACGATCACGAGGTTGCTCCTACTTAGGCCGACCGAATAAAGTCATTCAGGGAAAACAAACTGTCCCTTGGATTGTCAGCTGATTCGCAGAATTGGCGCAGTCCCACTTGTATCAAAATGCGGCGAGGCCGGCCACTTAAGAGGTAAACCCGGGGGTTCGTCTCACCTTAGTCTGACACATGTATCGACCCCGAGGTTGTAGCCTAAATTTAGATGAACCTAGATTAAGCTTTCAATGCTCTAACATGACTTCCGCATTCCGAATCCATCAGCCTTACTGTTAACTCGGACTTTCCCAAACAGTACCAACAAGGTACGCCCAACGTGACAACAATGCCTCGGATGAGGCCGGCCGTAAAGCGCCTTGTCAGCTAAGTGCATTCGGTTTCACTTGGATAGAATGGGGCTCTTAACGCAACTCCCACCGGCCTTGTTACTGCAACCGAGTCAAGCACTCTTGTATTCCAGTGACAGCAAGAAGATTCTTTTATAAGAGGAAGCCTATGCCGGAATCAATGGTGATTGCAACATCTTCATCATCGAGATATTCCTGCCAAAAGCTCAGCCATCAATCGTGTAATTACTTCGACGTTTGCTCTTCATCCCATCAAGGCGTTTGATATCCTACTAAGGTATGTTTCATCTACGCCGATCAAAATGTTGCTCGACTAAGACGGAATCAACACAGCAAGCGGGCATATATTACCATACTGCTCAAAATGAAGTTTCATGCATCTGTCGGCCTCCTGCTCTTGCAAGGTACAAGTATTGTTGCTGGCCTCTGCACCTGTCTCGCGACTACGCAGAATGGCAGGGAAAATGACATCGAGGCTGGCAAAAGATGCTGTAAAGGTACGGGGGACAAGTTGTCAGGCAACCTCTGCAATGCTGCGAGTTTCGATGCATTCGCGAGCTGCTGTGCTAGTCAAAAAGGCTCTGAGTCTGTCACACCTTCAGGGTTCGACTGTACTCTGTGAGCGACGGATGCCAAAATTCTGCAGGGATACCCTTCTACTTTGTAACATCTTCGTAGCGTAGCATTTAGAAAATACCACACGATCACCAAACATGTTCTCTGAAAGGAAGACTGGGCCGTGAATATTGTTCATTCTGCGGGCTTAAGAGACTTCACAGGGAAGCTTGGGAGGTATAGTGGTTTAGGCTAACAAGATCGAAGATCGCATAACATACAGACTCTAAGGGCGGCATCTTCTTAGCCGGACAACTGTGACATTCCGGAGCGAAAAAGCAAATTTGCCTGTGCTTGTCGTGACGAGTTTGCTAACACGGCTCCAATGGTGAGGTCATAGCCCTGTCTGCGGTATTGTCTGGACAACAACAGAGCAGTAACGGTATCTCCACCACATTCAAAAATGGGCGCATGATCATCCTTGATTTGTAAACCAATGGCTTTCCACACTTCCAGCACCACAAGACGTACCTCCTCGGGAGTCTCGTCTATGAATTCCTGACTCACATAAGCTTGTTGATCAGAGGAAGCTGCCAGCGATAGACTTTTAGAAGCCTGACCCCTGAATGCATGAGATGCCTTGGATATCCACGGACTGATGTCACTGGGTTTGCTTTTCAGCAAGTCCTCAACCTGCCCAGCAAAGCCCTTCACTTTCTCCTCATCGAAAGCCGCGCTTGAAAAGTTGAAGCCTACGACAAGCTCTTCGTCAGTTGGACGCACAATCGTCCACAGGGCTGAAGATCGTGACGGAGGACTAGCAGCAGGAGGCATCATGTGAGCTGTGATTGAGTCTCCTAGGTCGAGCTCCTCATCTCCCAAGACCGCAGGACTTTGGAAATTCACAACTGATCCAAACAGGCTGTTCAACGGCCAGTCTGTACAGTCCTTCTGGATTGTCCGGTAACCGAGATAGGCGAACGAGGCGGCGGCCAGGGACTGTTCTTGTAATTGCGTAGCCAGCGCGACAAATGTCATGTTTGGCTCAAAGTGAGCTCTTACGGGGTTGGTGTTCATGCACGGGCCGCGAACAGTTTCTTGGTTTACACTGGCCGATAAAGATGGGTTGTAACGGTTGGCAAGGACTTCGGCGAAGACGACGTCTTGCGTGCCTGCCTCGCGGCCCATTACCAGGGCCCAGGCGGCTTTGAAGAGGTTTGCTGTCGTCAGGCCGGGAACTGTAAGACTTGGGAGCGGGACACGGAGCTCAACTTGCTTCAGGGTCCCAGGCGTCTGCCGCGGTGGCACGAGGTAGGTTAGCTGAGATCCTTTCAGAGTCGCCCGCCAGAAGCTTTTCGCTTCCAAGTGATCCAGCTGGGTGAGCCGGCGTGCCCAATCCAGAAACGACGTCTCGCGAGAGAGCTCTCGCTCGGCGTACGCAGCGGCGATATCGTTCCACATCATTCCAAGGGAGACGGCGTCGTATAACGCGTGGTGGATCTCGAGGCGAAGTCGATGGCAGTGTTGTCCATCGGAGGCCACGTAAAATTGTGGTAGGATATCATTGCGTTGAGAGTGAGGCCCTTCGTCTGGCAGTATTTGAGAGTCTACTGGGCGCCTCAAGACAATCTGATACAGTCTCGGACCCTTTTGAGTGAATACCGTTCGTAGAATCTCGTGGGTTTGTAAAACCTGGGCGCAAGCAAATTTGATCCGAGCCACGTCTGCAGGCGGCTCAAAGATGAGGCCAGTCTTCAAGACCAAGGCGTGTCGATCTAGCTCACCCAGCGCGACCATGGATGCCTGCGCGTCTGTTGCTTCGGCAACAGCTTCAATATCAATCGCGGCAAATCCCTCAACTGGGAAGTCTGAAACCACTGGAATCTCGTAAGGCTGTGTAGGAGGCAGGGTGGATGAAGACGTTGTGACCTCTTCGCATTGAGACACCACCTCAGCGAGACTTAAGCTCTGCATCAGAGCCTGCAAAGGCACGACCAAGCCACGCCTACGACACATGCCTGCCGCTCGCATGGCGGCGATGCTGTCTCCCCCAAGCACCATGAAGTTACTCTCGCGTCCGATTTTCTGCTCGTGAACATTCAGTGCCGAAGCCCACACCGACCGCATCGTTTTCTCGTCGTTAGATATTGGCGCAGTTAACGCGCTCGCAGCGGAGGGTTGGAGGGCACCTCGTGCCGCGTCCATGTCTTGCGACTGTACCCAAGCGATAACCGAGGGACGATCCAGTTTACCTGAAGTAACCACGGGCATTGTATCTTGCACCACCAACCAGGCCGTGGGGACCATATAGGAGGGCAATAACTCTGATACATGGTCCCTAATGCTTCTGAGGCGCTTGGATAAGTTGTAGCCTGTTGGCAGAGACACCTGTCTTATCGCTTGTTTGGCCGAACCCTGGAGATGTTTTGCTGTATCCTGAAGCTGTGCATCGGCTAAAGATACTACGGCGGTGAGCATGTTACCGTCGTCATGCCGCGGCTGAATGCAGACGACGGCTTCACGGACGCCAGAGACACGAACGAGAGCTCGTTCCACCTCGCCGAGCTCGAATCGCTGGCCTCGGATCTTCACTTGTCCATCTCGCCTACCGGTGAAGGTCATGCTTCCATCTGCGTTGTACTTCGCTGTATCTCCGGTGCGGTAATACCGAGATTCTCGACTTGGGGGAAGCCACGATGGCCGAGGGACAAAGGAGGCTCCTGTAAGCGCCTCGTCGTTGAGGTATTCCCGAGCTACGCCGGGCCCTTCTACGAGTATCTCGCCTATTGTTCCTTGATGACGGTCAGCATTCAAGGTTTGATTGATTCACTACTGACGTAGTCGACAAAATTCGTCTCCTTTGACGTACCAATGGGAGCCAATTTCGTCGGGGTTTCCAACGATACGATCCACGCCGCGCAGTCTACAGGCTTCCCGATACTTTGAGGGAAGGGCGAAAATGCTGTCAGCTCCTGCAGCATACAGCGTCCGGATACCTCGGAAGGGCCGTATTCGTTAACGAAACGGCACGAAGGAGCCCAATCGTTCACGGTGGTCAAGTCGACGCGCTCACCACAGGACACGATCGTCTTTACCGTCGCCATCTGAGGCGAGTGTGCGTCTAGAGTTCGGAGGACGGTCGGCGTGAGAATGACCCATTCAACTGCCTTATCATAGATGAAGGACCCGAGATCGGCCCGCTCAGCCTCGGAGGGCATACAGACACATCCTCCCCAGAGTAGCGTCCCCAAGACCTCGAGAGTATGCGTATCCCAAACGAAAGACGAGAACTGCAGCATCCGAGGGCCTCCACAGACTTCCCATCCCACGCGCCGGCCGTAGTGTGTGAGAGTGGAAGCCAGATTGCGGTGCTCCAGGACGACGCCCTTCGGAACCCCGGTACTCCCGCTCGTGAAGAGGACATAAACTGCATTCGACGGTGAAGCTTCTTCCTCCTTTGGGAGAGACGTCCCATTGCTTGGAAGAGCCGCGATCAATTCCGAGCTGACGGTGACATGTTTAAGTGGTTGAGGCATGTCGTTGATTGCCCACGCCGTGCTGCTAGACGTCAACACCAGGCAGCTTCGGCATCTGTTGATGATGTCCATAATGCGCTGGCTTGGGTGAGACGGGTCCAACGGAACGCAAGCGCCCCCGGCTTTCATCACGGCTAGGAACGAAACGACGGCCCAAATTGTCTTTCCAAAAAGCAGAGGAACCTTTATTTCTGGTCCGACGCCGTGAACACGGAGATGAAGGGCCAATCTTGTCGACATGTCGTCTAGCTCACCGTATGTGGCGGTTCCGTCAGGGGCTATCACAGCAGGTGCAGATGACTGTTGCCGAGCTCGAGTCTCGAAAAGCTTATGTATACACTCGTTAACGGCCTCAGGTACGTCTTGATTCCAGACCATAATTTCCGACAAATCATGCGGATTCAGCGGCAAAAGACTCTCAACCATGGTCTCCATTGGGTTACTTAGCAGCCACGACAACGTGTACGCAAATTGCCTGAGGATTCTTTGCATCTGAGCAGTCTGTAACGCAACCGGGTTGAAGTCGGCCTCGATGGCAACTTTAGCATCATGAAGGAAGCAGTTTAGAGACAAGATGAACTGCGCGTCGACCTCATAGGCCTCTTCCATCCGCAGCAGCCCGCTCGCACCCGTGTCAGATGTAACTCGGGCTTGCGGGATGATGTTCAGCTGGGTCTGAAAACCGGCGGCAACCCCGGCGTCACGACTGACACGGCGGATGTTTGCCAGTCCATACTGGAGCGCCGGATGATTCAGAAGACAACGCCTTGCGGCCATTCTTTGCTTGAGTAACGCGTGGATGGTCGTTGAAGGATCTACCTCGACGCGGACAGGCACAACGGCAGCGGTGGGGCCGATCGTAGACGCGAAGGCCGGCGTCCGGCCCGAGAAGACCAATCCGAACGAGACGGCGCGCGCATTGGTATAGGCGGTTGCCGTCAACGCCCAGGCGACCTCAATATATGCGGGAAGTTGGGCGCGTGATATGTTCCCAGGAACGAATAAATCATCCCGCTGTCTCTGGAAGGGCTCCGTAGCTGGAGCCGCACTTGCTGTCGGCGTAGGGAAGATGGCGCTCTCACCCCTGAGTCGGTCAGCCCAGAAGGCTCGCGCCTCGTGGTCCGCGATGCTGTGGCAAAAGGCGACGAAGTTGTTGAACGGAATATGCTGCGCGGGCTCTTGATAGTTGTATATGCGGACAATGTCAGCGAGCATAAGCGCTGTAGATGTCTCGTCTCTTATGGCATGGTGCGTCGTGAGAACGAGTTTGCCATCCACAAAGGCACTGCGCAGCAGAGGTGTCCCGAGTCCCATCGCATGATTCTTCTCATCCTCAAGGAACTCATAAAGCGGCTGCGAGAAATATTTTATCTGGTGTTCTTCTCGCAGGACGACGCGGACAAGACCACGACGGCTGCTGTCGACAATGCGGGAACGCAAAATCGGGGTCAGAGATACCAGCTTTGCCATTGCGAACGTCAAGCGCTTCCGGTCGGCAGAAGGAGAGATAGAGAAGACTGCGGTGTGCTTATACCGATTAGGATGCATCATGGACTCGGTCATAGTGCCCATCTGAAGCGCCGTGCACTCGCAGACGTCCTCGATAGCCTCGGTATGGAACAAGCGTGCCTCCGCCAGTTCGTCCAAGATGTCCGGGTCGAGCTGCGGAAGAGACATGCTTTCTATGGCTTTGTATTTCTTCGTCTATGTCTGGACTGTCTGTGCAAAGAAAGTAAGCGGCCGTTTGGCGTCGGTAGGGTGGTACTATGCTCAATTGTCAGACCACGAGAGGAGACTATGGCAACATTTAAAGATGATGAATTACAAGATCGTCCGTACGAGCATCTCGGCGGTACAACTGAACGCTGCCTAGTTAAGACAACTCGGAAAGAAAACAGCGATTCGATCGTGCTCAGGGGTATCAGACATTGCATACGAATCGCAAACTCCGACGGCGACTTTTTCCCTTTTCTGGCATGACTGACTAGCGCATTGGCGAGAGTATGCTCGTTACTGCTCCTTTCACACCGCGCCCATGATACGTGTCGTATTATAAAGTTTGACCAGAGTATTCGAATATTGGGGCTACGATTAGTGGGTTGGAAAATCATACCTAGTTTTGTAACAGCAAATGAGTCGAGCAGTATGAGCAGAATTCATAAACGTGCCAAAAAACAATTCAGGGGTCGTGGAAACTTAAACGCCTTACGTTCGGTTGCAACGGCATCTGAGCATCAACGCTGAATTCTCATAAAATTCGGTTACACGGATACTTTATGAACGCCGGGAGATATATATTAGGAACTCTACGGCTCTCTCTCGTGATAGATAAGAGTTGATGTGGGAAGTTGCGCAGGAAAAACAGCTTTTAGAATCCGCTTCCAAAAGAGTCCACAGCGTGCCTGAAAACCCGCATCACCTCTAGACAGGCTCCGCTGTAGCTACATGCCATCTCAGATTTCATACTCAGACCTACATCATTTCCGTACACTAGCCGCAGAATGACCCGCAACCGGCCTCCAACGCAGTATACGGAGGATGACAGACCCCAAGCTGGCCAAGATGAAGGGAACATTCATCCACCACTGGCCATAGTCGGATATGCCTACCGGGCCCCCCTCGTCGGACGATCAGGCCTTTGGGATCTTCTGGCGGAAGCAAGATGCGCATCATCGCCGGTGCCGCCATCTCGCTTCAATCAGGACGCCTACCACTGCCCCATCTACGAGAAACCAGGCTACATCCATTCGAAGGGCGGTCACTTCATGCCACAGGACATCCACGCCTTCGACGCCGCCTTCTTTAACATTCGCCGCGATGAGGCCAAAGCCATGGATCCCCAGCAGCGCATCACCATCGAATGCGCCTTTGAGGCCTTCGAAAATGCAGGCTGGACGCTCCGCGACATCGCTGGCCGTAACGTGGCCGTATTCGCGGCGCATCAAGGGTCGACGTATGCTGGCCACGCTGCCGAGGACCTCCTCACCACGAGTGCGTATAGTGCGAGTGGCACTGCGGGTTGTATGCTTGCAAACCGCATATCCTACCTCTTCGACCTCCGCGGGCCAAGCGCTGCTGTTGACACAGCTTGCGCGAGCAGCTCGTACGCTTTTCATCTGGCGTGCCAGAGCGTAAGGCTGGGCGAGTGTGAGGCCGCACTAGTCTCAGCTGCGAATTTGCTCAACGGTCCGGAGCTCTGGTCCATGCTCGATACTGTCGGTGTGTTGTCTCCCGAGGGCAAGTGCTTCTCGTACGACCACAGGGCGTCCGGTTTCGGACGCGGCGAGGGGAGCGCGTGTCTCGTGGTGAAGCCGTTGGCAGCAGCGTTGGCCGACGGCGATACCGTACGCGCCATCATCCGCAATGTATGTGAAGACCCCTTCTTTGCTCTGCTGTAATGAGATTTTGAGAGTCCTGGTTGTTTCTTGTCTACGAGAGACTGTTGAGAGGGAACATTTGATACCCCGTGTCTTCTACTTCTCGGCCTCTCAATATGATGCTTCCCGACTTGTCTTTAGGTCGACTTTCCCACAACTGTGCCGAGCTGACGTCCCTTCCAGACAGCGGCGAGTCACTCGGGTCGGGTGCCCGGTGGCATTACTGTGCCCTCTCAAGAAGCTCAGGAGGGCTTGGCGAGGCGTGTCCATATGGAAGTTGGCCTGGATCCCAGGGACACCGGATTCGTTGAGGGTCACGGCACCGGCACTGCTGTCGGCGATCCTATCGACGCAGCTGCCATTTCTTCTGTATATGCGAGCCAGCGATCACCGACGTCCGCCCCAGTGTTTCTCGGCTCTGTGAAGTCGAATATAGGGTGAGTTCATCCCAAGGATCATCGGCTCTGCTCGATGCTGTGACGGCCGATTTCCTGAATGTGCTGGTCAGGATGAACTTTGCCTTCTTTCTTTGCTGACGGAAGTCCCATCTTGCAGCCACCTTGAAGGTGCCAGCGGTCTGCTCTCACTTATCAAATCCACGATGATGCTTGAGCGGCGGGTCATGCTCCCCAATGCCAACTTTGAGAAGTTCAACCCTGCTATACTGAATGCCAGTGGGGCAGAAAGATTGCGGGTATTGAAAGAGACAATGCCATGGCCTACCTCCTCGTCCCCGAGGCGTGTATGTGTGACCAACTACGGTAAGCGCTTCTGGCTGCTTCTTTCTGGGGATGACTGCGTTGAAACGTGACAGCTGACGCATCGTAGGACTTGGCGGAGCAAACTCTGCTATACTGTTGGAGGAAGCCCCCGATATCCATGTCACCAACGGCGACAATAAACTGGACGAGACGCCGCGGGTATTTGTAGTCTCTGCTGGCTCCAATTCGAGCTTAGGCGCCTACGTGGCTTCACTGGCTGAGTACCTAGCCTCACACGAAGCCCAGAGCGCGACTAGCCTGCTGCAAAACATTAGCTTCACTTTGGGCCAGCGTCGTACACATTTTACGCAGTCTCGGCGAGCAGTCGTAGCGCAGTCCCTGAGCGAGCTACGAGAGCGAATGCTCGAGATCTCCGGTGTCTCTCCACGACCAACCGGACTCAACTCGAAGGCATCTGGCATACCCATCCCAGGATTCGTCTTCACCGGCCAAGGCGCCCAGTAAGTCCTGTGATCACAAGCAATGCCGAATGGTCTATTCCAGCTCAAAAGGACTCTAACTCAGTCTTTCCACAGACACGCGGGCATGGTTACCGGGCTTCGGCGCTACCCGCCCTTCGCTGCTGCCTTGAAGCGGGCATCCCGATGTCTCGAGAATCTCGGGGCATCTTGGTCGATAGAGGAGGAGCTCGAGCGCTCAGCCGAAGCCGGCTCGCGTATCAACGACGCTGAGATCTCTCAGCCGGCGTGCACCATCGTCCAGCTCGCCCTCGTCCAGCTCCTCCTGGCATGGCGCGTGGAGCCAGCAGCTGTCGCTGGTCATTCCAGCGGCGAGATTGCAGCTGCCTTCGCCGCGGGTCTCATTTCGTTCGAGACGGCAGTTGCTGTTGCGTACCTTCGCGGTCAAGCAGCTTTGCAGGTCACGCGCGACTCTAAGCTAAAGGGAGCCATGCTCGCTGTTGGCGTTGGCAAGGATGAGGCAGAGAAACTTGTGGCCGAGGCGTTGGGAGATGAGGACCGTTCCAAGGTCATTATCGCGGCTATGAACAGCCCTGCATCTGTCACCATCTCCGGGGACCAGGAGGCTATCGAGACCGTCCAGGATCTGGCCGAGAAGAGAGGACTGAATCCGCGAAGGCTCAAGGTCAGCGTGGCGTACCACTCGCATCACATGCAGACGGTGGCAGAGTCATACAAGGCTTTGCTTGAGCCGCATCTTTTGTCAAATCACGGCGAAGATAACCCTGGTTGCAAAGCTGTCTTTGTATCTTCGGTAACCGGCCAGGTAGAATCTGCTCTCGACGCGTCATACTGGGTCCGCAATCTCGTCCAGCCTGTTTTGTTTTCAGACGCGCTCAAACTATTGCTAAGCCTCCAGAAAGGAGATGACCATGAAAAACCCATCAACGTCATTATCGAAATTGGCCCTCATTCGGCGCTTAGGGGCCCTATACGCCAGATACTCGAGTCTTTAAGAAGCAGCAACTCTCACCAGACACAGGTGGCGTATTTGCCCTCGCTGCAGAGAGGGACATATCCCATCACATCCGTCTTGAATTTTGCCGGACGCCTTTTCGAGGCTGGCGCCGACTTGGACTTCGAGCAGGTCAACCAGACATCACGATACAACGCACGATTGGCAACGGATCTACCTGCTTACGCCTGGAACCACGAGACATCATACATCCACCGGCCACGCGTTGCCGAGCAGAAGCTCTTCGGAGGTTCTCCGTACAACGCCCTGCTGGGTGGCCGAACTGCTCACTGCGAGGGGGACGAACATTCGTTTCGCAACGTCTTCACCTTAGACGACATGCCCTGGCTGCGGGACCACGTCGTCGGCGGCGACATCCTGTTCCCGTTCACAGGTTTTCTAGCGCTAGCGTTCGAGGCTGTGAAGACCGTTACAGCACTTCTTCCCAAAGGCGGTGGCGTTGCCCCAGAGAGCATGATGATAAAGGACCTGACCGTGAGACGCAGCCTGAAGGTTGTTGAAGACCAGCGTGTCGACGTGACGACGAAGCTGAAGCCACTCTCAGGTGGCACTCAAGAAACCTCGACGAGATCATCTTCGCCGCACAGTTGGATCTTTGAAGTTCTGTCGTGGTCCGAGGAAAACGGGTGGAACTCTCACTGTCGCGGCTGCATCGCTGCTGCAGAACCACTCAGCCCAACGAGCTTTGTAGTCTCAGAAGCCCAGCAGGTCGTCGACCGCATGGTTCAGAATACCAGTGGCCCCGAGCCCACAAGGATAGACCCGGCGAAGGAGTACCGGACTGCGGCCAATTCCGGCACCGCATACGGCCCCTCTTTCACAGCCATGACGGAGCTGTGGGTATCGCCGAACCACGACGCCACGACCCACGTCACCGTCCTTCGTCCCGAGGCGCTCAGTCCGCCTTCCGCCTTTCTGCCTCTTTCGCCCGTAACCGTGGACCCTCCGACGCTGGACTCCTTCTTCCACGGCATCCACATCCTCCACGAGCGTGCTGACGGTGTCAGGGGTGTTTATGTGCCGACCAATGTATCGCGGCTTCGCGTGTCGAATCGCATCCAGGCCGAGGCCGGCCAGAGCTTCACTATCGTCAGCCGTGTCCTGGAGCATAGCCGACAGAACGGTCGGATGGACTTTAGCATCGTCGTTTTCGCGGGCGCTCTCGCCGACCCCGGACCCCGGATCCCCATCTTGGAGATCGATAGGGCAACGGTCAAGCGGGTCAGACAGCCCTCGACCGAGAGCATAATAGCTGGGCTGCCTGCAAGCTACGCCGAGCGTTTGCTGCCGCACATTGATTTCGTCGATGGTCGTGATCTCGCAGCGATGCTCGAAGACCCTTCCCTCGAGCACGACCAGCTCGACAAGCGTCGGCTTGGGAACCAGGTCGCGTGTGGTTACATGGCGCTTGCTCTGCCTCAAACCGCGAACGATGATCTAACGAATCTACCCCATCACCTTTTGAAACTGCGCTCCGCAGTGCACAAGTTCGCCAGCTCGTGGCCTGGTCCCCGTCTTCCTGAGGAGTCGTTATCAACACTATCCCTGGCCTCCCTACGGCCCCTAGCCGACGCCATCGGCCCTGCCGGAACCTTGCTGCGCATTATTGGCGAGAAACTGGTACCCATCATGCGTAATGAAGTGCAATCGCTGGAACTGATGATGCAGGACGGGCTTCTTTGGCAGCACTACCAGGATGAAGCAGCGTTTCGCCGTGGCAACCAGGCCATGGCCAGATATGCGCGCACACTCGCGGCCACCAAAAGCAACCTACGTATCCTGGAGGTTGGTGGCGGCACGGCCGGCACAACAAAGCCGGTTCTTGAGGCGTTGTCATCTCCTGAGGTCTTTCCGTTTGCCGAGTATGTCTTCACCGACATCTCATCAGGGTTCTTCGAGAAAGGCCGCGAGAAGCTGGCAAGATGGTCTGACCGGATGACATTCGAGAGACTCGACATCTCGAAAGACCCCGTCAGGCAGAGTACAGTGTTTGCTAAAGGCTCTTTCGACCTCGTCGTCGCCTCGCTCGTGATGCACGCCACGCCTGATCTCGCCGTCAGCCTAGCACATGTGCGAAGTCTCCTCAAGCCTGGGGGAAGGTTGCTGATGTTGGAGAGCATGCACATGGCGCCGTTAGATCTTGCGTATCTCGGGCTTCCCGGGTGGTGGCTTGCCGAAGACGCTTACCGAGCATCGGGAGAGCCTCTTGTTGGTCAGGATGTGTGGGATCGCGCTCTCAAGGATAGTGGGTTCACCGGTATTGACGGTGCCGTCGAAGATTATCCCGGACATCCCGAGCGGAATGTTACAGCCATATGGTCCATGGCGGCAGCAGAATCAGATGCCACCGAGGCTGTCCAGACTAGTGATCTTCACAGTTGGGGTCGGGACCCAACCCCTGAAGTCATCGTTTGCGGCTTCTGGAAAGGCGATGACGGGCTTCAAACACTCAATTTTGCCCAGCAAGTAGCTCTTCAATTAGAGAGCCAGCTGAACCTCGGTTCACCGGTTGTCCTTCACGAGTTTTCCGAATTTCTGCCGATTCCGACGGCGTACTGCATCTTTGTAGATGGTCTTCACCGCAGCGTCTTTGACTCTCTAACTGCGAGCTGTTTCGAAAAGATCAAGAGCCTCATTATAGAGAACACAGGCATCCTCTGGATCTCTCCCGGTCATGTACCGCCCGAAGGCGGCCTGGCGAAGGGGCTGTTGCGCTCTCTGCGTCACGAGAATCCGGAAAAGCTCATGATATTGCTAGAGGGCGCAACTTTGGATACCGAAGGCCAGCAGTCAGCTAAAGCAGTGGCCAGGATTGCCAAATTTGTAGCTGCAGGTACTAACATGGACTTAGCAAGACTTCGACGCGACCAAGATCTCGTCCTCAAGGATGGCCAGATTCACATCAACCGCCTCATCGAGAAGGAACTGGCACGGGAAGCCTTTGCGGGAGAACTGGGCGTTGTCGTTGCCAAGGACGAGCAGCCAATACCACAGGACGAGGCTGTCGAGTTGACAATCTCCTCAACCGGCGATCTCGACGCAATCTACTTCCAGCGCACACCGATTCTGGATACCAGCCCAGGAGACGACGAAATTATTGTCAACGTACAGGCAGCTTCGCTTAATTTCCGTGACGTTCTCATCCTCCTTGGCTCCATTCCATGGCAAGCTCCTGGCCGAGAGGGAGCCGGCGAAGTCGTCCGCGTTGGACGAAATGTCATGAACTTCAAGCCCGGCGACCGCGTCTTCTACTATACAACAGACAAAGCCAGCAGTCTGGCCAACTTTGTGAGCATTCCCTGCGACCATGCAACACCGGTGCCGACTTCTCTGAGCGTCGAGGAGGCTGCGTCACTCCCCACGGCTTACTACACAGCCATCGCATCCCTAGAAACCTTGGCAAATTTACAGCCTGGGGAGACACTGCTCATTCACTCTGCTGCGGGAGCTGTGGGCCAGGTTTGCATTCAGCTCGCTCAGCATCTCGGCGCACGCATTTTTGCCACGGCCGGAACTCCTGAACGCCGCGAATTCCTCCAACAGGAATACAACCTAGCTGGTGTATTCAACAGCCGTACAACTTCCTTCCGTGACGATATCCTCAGAGCCACCAACGGCAAGGGCGTAGATGTCATTGTAAACTCGCTGAGTGGGGATCTCCTTCAAGCGACATGGGACCTGATCGCGAATGGCGGACGATTCGTCGAGATCGGACGGGTGGACTTCCTCGCTGGCAGCAGCCTTGCCATGCGACCTTTTGATAGAAATGCTTCCTTCATAGGGCTGGACATATCACGCCGACCGATGACCGAGCGACGTACAGCAATGAACCGCATTGTCGAGTTGTTGGACCAGGGCGTGCTACGGCCCCTGCGACCATTGACATTGGTGCCTATCTCGGAGCTACAAAAGGGGTTGCGTAAGCTGCAGCAAGGCCAAATTATTGGCAAAGCTATTGTGACCGTGTCGCCATCAGACAAGGTGGTTATTGAGCGGAGGACGCCACTGGCAACGGCGGGCAGGGCTCAAGGTTCGTGGCTGTCGTCGGCGGCCACGTATCTGATCACGGGCGGGACAGGTGGCATCGGACGTTCTTTGGCAGCGTGGATGATTCGCAATGGCGCTGGTCATGTCGTTCTTCTCGGCCGTAGCGGCGCTTCTCATCCCAAGGTCGCGAGAATGCTGGAAGCATATACCGGTCGATTACATGCGGTTAAGTGTGATGTTGGGCAGCGGTCAGATCTCGTGCGCGCTCTGGGCGAGATCAAAAAGAAGGGACTTCCCCCGGTCCGCGGTGTGATCCATGGGGCACTCTATCTTCGTGTAAGTTCGGTTCAGTTTGGAGACGACTACTTCACCCTTAAGTCTTCAGTGGAATACATGCCATGCACGACATGAACTGACCCCTTTTCCGACAGGATGCATTGTTCACCAACACCACATTTGAAGATTGGCAAAATATCACGGCCCCCAAGGTTGCAGCAGCTTGGAGTCTGCACGAACTTATCCCTGACTTAGACTTCTTCGTCTCTCTGAGTTCGATGACGGGAGTGTTTGGGACTCTCGGCCAGCCAGCGTACTGCGCAGCATCAGTATGTCAGATCGATGACGAAACGGAAGGGATGAAGATAACGAAATTTTTGCTAACCACTTTGCATCACCAGGCATTCCTGAATTCGTTCGCGCGCTACCGCCTGTCCCGTGGTCTACCCGCCAGTTCTATCTGCCTCCCACTTGTCGAGGACATCGGATACGTCGCTGAGTCCCTGGGCAACGAAGATGAGTGGCGGCGATCGCTCGGCTTGACGCTGAAGGAGGAACACATTCATGCCCTCGTCAAAAGCGCTATTGTGGCACCATCATCTCTGTACGATGCCGGCGTTGGACTTTCCTTGTGCTTCACAGCCCACGACCTCACACAGGACTGGCAGTTTCCGTGGATGAACCAGAACTACTCCATGGCCATCTGCAATGGCATCGCGGGGAAAGCCAACCTTACGAAACCAGCGCAAAGGACCAGCGGAAAGGCTCGGCGAGGTACAGAAGCCCAGGATGTGATGGGTAGTGTCGCGCAGAAAATTGCAGACATAACCATGATGGATCTCGAGGAGCTGGACCCAAGCGCCAGGCTAGAAGACCTGGGATTAGACTCGCTTGTAGCGGTTGAGCTGCGTAACTTTATCCGTCGCGAGTGGGCGGTAGAGCTTAGTCTCAACCAGATTGTAGGTGGAGGGAGTTTACAATCACTCGTAGAAGCTATTCAGACGTCACAGGCTGAATTTGCTAGATAGACTAGATTTTTACGCCGCTTTAAAACGGTGCACCATGGGAACTTTCCAGCCAGCTAGACAGGAAGAAAGGCAACACCACGCGCCGGCAGGGAGAGACAACAAACACTTTTGTTAATAGAAGTCTCAGGCCCTTCAGCAAGGTCCGCTTGATTGTCTAAACCCTTGTTCGGCCTGATGCACAACTATATCACCTAAACCATATAGTCTCGAAAATGGCCTGGGTACTGTAACCTGTCGATCTGCATGAGATCACGCATGTGAACCCGGTGAAAAATGTAGTCCAGGTGCCCTTGCACAATACAAACCCGAGTCATTCAATCAGCTGCGTGTTACGAGCGGGTCAGGGCAACCAACTGTGGCACAAAGCAAAAGCTTCGATAATGACAAATCCGTTGTCATTGTCCCCTGTTCTGCACTATATAGTTACGAGCCTACAGTGACCAACTGCAGCGGTCGTAACACTGCGCTAAGAGGATAATAATTAATAATGCGCCGTGAATTAGACAAATGCCTGCACGCTATTGTTAGCACTTGACTATTTTGGGAAGGCTCACTGCTCTAGTGTTTCGTTTCGAAGCAGGCTGTGAGGAAGGTTGCGGGAACAAATATCTGCCACACCGCCAGGCTCGTTTTCCGTCTCGGAGAGCTCTCAATTGACGCCATCTGACCCCAATCTGACCAAAGCGCTTTGGCACTCGATGCGTTCTGTACACAATGTCGAACCCCTTCGTACCACCCGTGACTGTAGAAGACGCCAGCGAAGAGGAGGACGAGCCTGTTACGACCGCTACAGTTGGTCACTGTAGGGTTGTAACTATATAGTGCAGAACAGGGGATAATGACAACGGATTTGTCATTACCGAAGCTTTTGCTTTGTGCCACAGTTGGTTGCCCTGACCTACTCGTAACAATTAGGATAGAGAAATATAAAGTACATACTATATATAGCTTATATATTACTAAAATAGGAGTTAAAGTAATATTAATCCCTAAAGTAACACCTACTTAGTTAAGTATATACCCTACTTATATATATATATATATTGTAAGGGTCTAGGACAAGGTCGATGCCATTGGTCTAGCCTACTTGTTACGGTCAGCTATCCGACAGTAGGGTCTGCTAACAGAAGCTGGGGATTGAGACGTAATAACAGTACACTTGGTCGTGGTCTGGGTCGTAGGTTGTAGGCTGTAGTAGATCGGTCTTCAGAGGCTAAGGTGATCAGTCTTAGACTCAACAAGTAATTCGCAGTGAAGGTAAGCTGAGAGTATCCGTGAGGATGAATACTAAGTTGATTGCTGAAGAGCTATGGAAGTCTGACCATGAGCCAGGCTCAGGGTCATACTATATACAAGTCTAATTCCGAACATGTTCCTTTGTACCTTGGGTCGATCTGGATCATTCTGATCCAGAATGATCGTTCGGCCCCCAAGTCGTGTTGGATCATATTGATCCAATATGATCGTTATCTTATCGTCACGTGACTTGGACCATAGTTCTTCCGTTTACCGAGTGAGTCCCTGTTGTTCCCGTGATCCTGCAGTACAAATGTCCTGTCCTAGCCGCCCGACGCCCGAGTGGGTCGGTTAACTGTTATCCATGCATAACGGGTCGTAACACTACTACTACGAGTGCAATAAATCTTCTTGAAGAACAGGAAACAGAACCGTATCCTCCCTATTTCCTGGGCATTCTTATAACCTTGCCATTGACCTTGTCGATATTCCTGGAACCTTCTAGCGAATGCGCCATTGGATTTGGTGGGTCCAATGAGTCGTGGCTGAGGGTCTTGCCGAAGGCCGAACACCGGTCCATAGACCGTGACAATTTGAGAGAGGTAGTCATGTGTGAGGGGGCCAGGGACAATGACTCCGGTCCTGCAAGGGCCTAAACTTGGCCAATTTGGATACTTGACAGGAACTAGTCTGACGAAGGAGCGCGCTCCGTGGGACGACAGATGTCTCTGCAGAAAGTTTGAGTCAAGGAACCGTCATGCAAGGACGGATAACAAATACCCTATTATCGTAGAGCCTACCAAGATAAAGGACGTGTCTTGAAAGCCGCTGAGTATTCGAAAAAATGAAAAGGGATGCGAAATTTGGGCCGACAGCTATTCTAATTGAGAAGCCAGGGAATGTGGATGTCATAACAGTAAGTGGTCACCTAGAGTATCCTGGATTAATACAACAGGGAAGACATTGCTTCAGGCGGACCACTGCTTGGCATACGCATCTTCTCCCGAACAAATGACTCATTGAATCTAGAACAGAGGATCAAGAGACATTGATAATGTGTACATAGCATTGGAATTGTTGATCATGGATACCCTTGGACAATATTCGGATGCCGTCTCTGGGCTAGCCACCAACACCGAGGTAGTGGCTATTACTGATAGCAAGGCACGGAATGATCATAGTGCCTCAATGCTCTATCTACGCCGACGTGATAATTGATCGAAAGTGATATTGGAGTCTTCTGTATGCTGACGCGAGAGCCCGACGGGTACTTGGTAGCCTGTAGAGCGTTGAGTCTGGAGAGGGCAGGTATCTCGTGCGTAGGCCGGCCGCTAACAGCACACCCGCAAGTCTGAGAATTTTCGCGCTCGCCAGCGTTTATGTACCTTTTCGATGTCGTTTTCCACAAAGGTATGTTATGAAGGATGTACCAGCGAATGATGTCAGTAGATGGATGGAGCCAGTAATATCTCTCACCTGTTGGGAATTCTAAATTACTGGTTATGGAATTGTTGCACAAAAGGACTGCGTTCCATCTGGCTCCATGATGCTCAGTATGGAATTTTACCGACACCAAGTCAACATAATTATGGTGCATTGAGAGAACAACCTCCGTGGTTACACGATTAAGCCGCAATTGACGCACAGCATCTGCACGTTTACCACTGCGGCTTAGGAGCCCTGCAAGACCTAACGCAACATTGAGAGCCTTTCTTCCAGCGAAGTCGGAAATCATAGCCGGAGACCATACCCAGTCGCCGATTCCATCCAAAGTATCCAATAACATCCTTGGATGCAGTAGACCCCTGACGAGCGCGGAACTGTTGGTCATTGGCTATGGCACGATAGCCAATCGGCCTCAACGGCCTTATCAGCGCTGAAGACTCTGAGAAAGGTCTTCGCGAGATCAATATGTTGCTAAGACTTATTGATGGAGGAGGTATCTTTACTACCTTTTGTTTTGGAACAGGTGCTGTCGCGAGAAACTGTCGATAATCTGGCTCAACCGTGTCAGATCCTCGTGTGAATTGCAGCACGGTTACGTCACACTTTCAACAGTATTGGATAAACAAACGGATCGATCTCGCCATGCCTTGTCACGTGTTCTCCGCGAAGGAGATGCTGTTCTACAAAACAAAGATCGACGTGGAAATATCTCGTTTTGCCAATATCATCACTACAGAGTAAGCCTTATACTGGGACTGATCAAATACCATGATTGACATATTTATACATACCGTAGACAGCCATAGCTGGGAAACTTGTAACGGGTGTCTGGACTCTGGATGATTCTGAAGTGCCTTCAGGAGTCAGGAACATTAAGTGTACTGCAACCAAGACGGTCATTGCTGGTGTAACGGGCTAGAGCCCGGCCGAGATCTCCGGCTTTGCCGGAGCAGCTACCGAGATCCGGCTCCGCCGGATCCACTATTCTGCTGTAGCACACCGCCTAGCCCCGGTCTGCATCACTGCTGCTAGGCGCCTATCCCTGTAAAGTCCTTTCCTCCTTCTTCAGCTTAGAATAGTCAATCGACGGCACCTCTACGTTGAACAAGCCTAGGGGCCAGCCCCTTACATATTCTAAGCTCGACAACAAAAGACGCTATACGAAACCTCACGAGAGCGATATGACGATTCGCTAGAGGGTAGTGCAAACGAGAAGACGCTATACGGAACCTCACGAGAGCGACACGACGATTCGCTAGAGGGTAGCGCAACGAGAAGACGCTATATGGAACCTCACGAGAGCGGCACGATGGATCCGCCAGAGGGTAGCGTAAACGACGCGATGAATGCTGAGATTGATCGCCGGATCAACGAAGCGGTCAACGCAAGCGTCCGTCCTCTTCAGGACCAGATGGCCCAGCAGACGGCCCAGATGACGCAGCTCTTGACAGCTCTGAATGGGCTTATGTCAACGGATAGAGCAACCCCTACGCCGCTTGCGAGCAGCGTAACGACCCCGTCCACAGCCGATACAACTATACAGGCAACGAGCGACGGTATAACGATGGCAGCTAGAGGGCGGAGGAAACATCAAATACCAAACCCACCAAAGTTTAGCGGCATACGTAAAGATTTCCAACGTTGGTTCCTAGAGATGAAGGGAAAGATACGAAGAGATAGGGAAGCTTTCGACTGTGATGCCGATATATTCGCATACATCTACGCAAGGCTGGAAGGCACAGCTCAAACCATGGCGTCACCCTACTACGCTCAAGGCGGAGCAGATGGAGCGGAATCCTCCGATCAGTTTATGCAATACCTTGAGACTCGCTATGGAGATCCCAATGCAGAAGCCAGGGCACTGGATAGGCTACGTACTATCCGACAGAAGGAAAACGAAAGCTTTGCTACATTCCTCCCAAAGTTTGAGAAGGAGTTAGCAGAAGGTGGAGGAGGACACTGGGCAGACGCAGTCAGAATCAACTATCTGAAAGGAGCCCTGAACTCCACTCTGCGGGACCGTCTAATTAGTGTAATCGATCCCCCGAAAACCTACCCAGAATACGCCCGGGTCCTTATGATAATAGGGTCAGGGCTAGATAGTAGGACCTACCAGGAACGTCACGAACGACGACGATACCGAGATGCCGATGGGGACACCCTCATGGCTGGAGTCAGCCGGACTAAGGAGCCCAGAAGAGCCGCAAAGTCACAGCGCTACCGCAGCGACTCTTCCTCATCAGAAGACAACATAAGGCCCCAGAAAGATAACCGTAAATGCTATAACTGCAATAAGATCGGCCATATTGCTACACGGTGCCCTAAGCCAAGACGTTCAGGGCCTAAGAAGGTCAAGAAGGTTGAGAAAGCTAAGAGGCGAGAGGAGAGCAGCGATAGTAATGCTATAGAGGAGCTAGGAAGCTCTGAAGCTGAAGAGAGCTCGGGAAAAGAGTAACTCTAACGCGAAGTCGGGCGTTAGAGGCCAAGCCTAGTGACATTACAGAATGGAAGCAGTTCAAGCATCACATGAGCAGCAAATCAGCAGTGATCACTACCCGCATACACAAGGGCACTCAAGCAGACGCCCTAGTAGACACTGGGTGCGATCTATACTCCCTTATCGACCACGACCTCGCCCGTAAGCTCCGCCTACCGGTAGTAGACCGCTCTGAGCGGCTGCTAGGCAGCTTTAGCGACGCTACAGGCGCTACAAAAGCAACAGGTGTAGTTGTCTTCAACCTAGAGCTGTGTGGTTATGATGAGAAGATCTTTGCATATACCGTACGTAGCCTTGGTGACGACCTGTTCCTAGGGAAGCCTTGGATGGAGAGGAACCGTATTCTATACGATGCCGCTGCACAACGGATACGGCATAGGAGGGGTGGCGTAGACCTACGCTTAAAAGGCGAAGAAGAACCAGATCGAGTAAGGGAGATCAGAGCCGCGCGTCTCCTTCCAGGAGCTCCTTTCACTGCACTCTATAGGAGAGCACAACGAGACACCAAACGAACTGCAGGATACGAAGTCCGAGCCATCAGCCTAGCAGATATACAGAAGGCCCTTACGAAGAAGACTGAGAAGGCAGATCTAAAGGCCCTCCTTCCGCCAGCTATACTAGCTGAGTTCCACAAGCTGTTCCAACCTGACGAAGCCGCCAACCTTCCACCACATCGTCCTGGGGTCGACCATAAGATCCCTATCAAACAGGATAGTAGTGGTAATGAGACTGTACTACCATGGGGGCCGCTCTATAGCATGTCACGAGAAGAACTCCTCGTCCTCCGTAAGACCCTACGAGACCTACTGGATAAAGGCTTTATCCGCGCCAGCAGCTCAGAGGCATCAGCACCAGTACTGTTCGTACGTAAACCAGGGGGAGGGATACGCTTTTGTGTTGACTACCGCGCCCTTAATGAACTCACTAAGCGCGACCGATACCCTCTCCCCTTAATCCAAGAGACACTACGCACTGTTAGTGCTGCTAAGTGGTTCACGAAACTGGATGTGGTTGCAGCGTTCCATAAGATACGAATTGCTGAAGGAGAGGAGCATAAGACGGCCTTCAGGACAAGATATGGGCTATTCGAATGGCTAGTTGTACCCTTTGGGCTTACAGGAGCCCCCGCTACATTTCAACGATATATCAACGGAGTGCTTCGAGAGTACCTAGACGATTTCGCTACGGCATATATGGACGACGTACTGATCTACTCAAACGGCTCACGGCAAGACCACGAAGCAAAGGTTAAGCTAGTACTACGGAAGCTTGCTCTTGCAGGGCTCCGGCTAGACCCTCATAAGTGTGCGTTCTCTGTGAAGACAGTCAAGTACCTAGGGTTCATTATCACCGCAGGAGTAGGCATCTCCTGCGATCCTGAGAAGCTGAAGGCAATCAAGGAATGGGCTGCGCCAAAGACGGTTAAGGGAGTTAGAAGCTTCCTAGGGTTTGCAAACTACTATCGGATCTTCATCCCAGCATACTCAGAGATTGCTGGACCCCTTATATCTCTTACAAAGAAGGGCGTCCTATTCCACTGGGGTAAAGAGCAGGAAGTAGCATTCCAGGAGCTTAAGAGGATCTTTGCAGCCAAGCCTATCCTACATCAACTAGACCCTGAGCGTACAACCTACGTTGAGGCTGACTGCTCAGGCTTCGCCCTTGGAGGAGTACTGTCACAAGAAGATGAGCATGGGAGACGTCACGCAGTAGCATACCACTCGCAGCGGCTGAATGCCGCCCAGTTCAACTACCCAATCCACGATAAGGAGATGCTAGCTATTATTAGCTGCCTACGAGCATGGAGAGCGGAACTGCAGAGCGTCAATAAGTTCAAGGTTCTATCTGATCATAAGAACCTGAAGTACTTCATGACAAAGCAGAGGCTCACAGAACGACAAAGCCGATGGGCAGAGGAGCTGTCTCAGTACAACTTCGAGATACAGTACCGGCCAGGAAGTGAAGCAGTAGTGCCAGACGCACTCTCTAGACGCGAACAAGACGTACCTACGTCTCTAGAGGACGAGCGCGAACAAGGCCGGATTCTCCAGCTTCTTCCCGAAGTAGCCCTTACCTCAACGCGTACACGACGCGTAGAGGCAGCCCCATCAGTGCTTGTGTTCACCGACGATAAGGAACTACAGCAACTCTGGGACCAGACCCAAGGGCAAGACCAAGTCTACCAGCAGGCATATAATGCTGTGAAACAACGAGAAAGAAGCTTCCCTCCTAGCCTCAAGCTAAAGGTCCAGATTGCTGAGTGTGAGATCGATAATGGCAACCGACTACTATTCAGAGACCGGATCTGGGTACCAGGTAGCGAAGACCTAGATAGCGAGGCGAACACACTACGTACTCGTATCGTTCAAAGCAGCCACGACTCAGTACTTAGTGGCCACCCTGGTAGAGATAATACCCTCGCGTTAGTCAGTAGGCGCTTCTACTGGCCTGGCCAGTCACAGCTAGTACGACGCTTCTGCCGCAATTGCGATGGCTGCGGGCGAAGCCACATCTGGAGAGAGCATCGAAAAGGACTTCTGAAACCTCTACCAATACCGCAGCGTATACGAAGCGACCTCGCTATGGATTTCATTACCGACCTTCCCCTTACGGATAAGGGTGAGCGATACCTTTGGGTAATTATCGACCGGCTAGGAAAAGGCGTAACCCTTGAAGCTATGGAAAGTATGGAAGCTGAAGCCTGCGCTGAACGATTCCTGAGCTGCCACTTCCGCTTCCACGGCGTCCCTACTTCAATCGTGAGCGACAGAGGAAGCAACTGGACGAGCCGCTTCTGGCGGCAATTCTGCAAGCTTTTAGGAATAGAACAGCGGCTCAGTACTGCCTATCACCCACAGACTGATGGCGGCCCAGAAAGGATGAACCAAGAGATCCAGGCCTACCTACGCAATTACATTACCTACTCGCAGAAGGATTGGGCGAATAACCTCCCAGCAGCTCAACTAGCGCTCTGCAGCCGCGATAGCAGCGCTATAGGCATGAGCAGCTTCTTCTTAGAACACGGATACCACCCAGAGCCTGTCCGGGTTCAAGAGGCAGACCCAGAAGACCATGGGGGCCGTCGCGAGGACCTGGCACGCAAGTTGGTAACAAGGCTCCAGGACGTGATGGATATGGCACGGTCGACCCTTGCCTCAACGCAGCAACGCTATGAGGAGCTGGCTAACAGGAAGCGCCAGCCTACGGAGAGACTAGAAGCAGGCGACAAAGTCTGGCTTCACATGGGCCACTACAGGTCTCCTAGGCCATGCAAGAAACTGGATTGGTTGCACCATAAGTATACCGTTACGAAGGTTATCTCACCATACGTGGTAGAGCTTAACGTGCCAACGGCTATATACCCACGCTTCCACGTGGATACCCTGAAGCGTGCAGGTAACGACCCTTTACCTGGGCAAACGCTAGACGACGAGCAGCCGCCCCCAATTATAGATGACGAAGGCGAGGAGACCTGGAATGTAGAGAGTATCGACGCCGCCGCCTGGAAGCGTCGAGGGCGTGGGAGACGCCGTGAAGTGCTGGTTAAGTGGGAAGGATACGCAGAGAGAACCTGGGAGCCTATCGAGACGCTCCAGGGGACGGAAGCGATGGAGGCTTACGAACAACGTTACGGCCCTGCGATGAAGCACGACGGAGACCCAGCTCTAGCGCCACGGACGCGCCGCCGGAGGGGAGCGGGGAGGTAATGTAACGGGCTAGAGCCCGGCCGAGATCTCCGGCTTTGCCGGAGCAGCTACCGAGATCCGGCTCCGCCGGATCCACTATTCTGCTGTAGCACACCGCCTAGCCCCGGTCTGCATCACTGCTGCTAGGCGCCTATCCCTGTAAAGTCCTTTCCTCCTTCTTCAGCTTAGAATAGTCAATCGACGGCACCTCTACGTTGAACAAGCCTAGGGGCCAGCCCCTTACAGCTGGACTCATTACAATGGAAGATCTCACCCCTGGGGAAATATACACTGCCACGACTGGATCGGTCATTTGGTTCCCGAAGGGTGAGGTATCTACGCGTCAAGGGGCTGCGCAATCTTCACGCAGATCAACACCACCGACCCTGAGTGTGATTTTGTCTATCCGACAGCTAAGCTATAGCAATGAAGAAGACTTTGGAGTTGCATTGGTCAATGTGTTTATTATTTCACTTCATTGTGTAAATTATTAGATTCGAGACACGGAGCTGGGTGGTATAAATTCAATCAAAGGCCCAAACCCCAACGAACCCAAACATCACGCACGCAGATGATGTGGTCAAATTCCTTCCTCCGGGTATTTCGCTTCCCATCGTCATCTCCTCATTTAGTGTCTAGGTTGGTAGGGCCAGTCTCATCGACAGAGGCATCCTGAAGCTTGACCGCATTGGTCAAGATTTGACCATCATTAGTTGTGAGCTTTAGGACTCGGTTCTCGACGTGAACTTCTAGTAGAACCGTGTGGAATAGTGGCACTGCGACCACAAATACGCCGATGTAGATACCGAACGGGATGAACTGACTGGCGACATGCGAGCTGATTCCATACGAAACAGCTTGCCCAACCGTTTCCTAAGATCGGAAAACACCGCCTGTGCGGGCGTTCGTGGACACATCCGATGTGGGACTGAAGACATTGAAGTCCAATGGCCTCAACAGTGGATTTCCAGTGGAGCGATGATCGGGTGACCTTGATCAGCGCCTAGGAAAGCTTTCCAGCCCGGGGTTCCGGCAGGCAAAATAGCTGGGAAGTATTGGTGCTGGGTGGTCAGCAAGCAATGCCGAGAAAATTGAAAGGAATGGCCTCGGGTTGTACAGGTCAGACGAGACCCACATGCCCAGCCCGAGACATTATCACATTCGGACCCGAACCAGATAAAAACACACGACAGTCGTTGTCCTATTGGTAGCCTCTCTTCTTGACTTAGAGAGCGACTAGCGCTCAAGAAGGCTGGGTGGACCGAATCTTACAAATTGACCCTGACATCGCCGTTGACACCGGGCACTTCCGCTCCAATCACCGGGTGAGGCTGAGTTGCATAAAAACTGTGTTATGTCGTGTAACCAAGCTCACCGGTCACGGACATGGCTTGCTGGTCGAATGTTATCAGTTATTCCCGTAGGATGGCATCGTTTGCATTTATTGAATGCAGCCTGTCCTAAATTGGTTCTTGGATATCCACGATGAAAACCAAGAGGATTAACACCCCCCCCCATTCAAGGTGGTCTGAGCTCTCCCCGAGCAGCAGAACAACATAAAAAAAGTTGACTTCCCGACCTCCTTCCTCAGAGAGAAACAGTACAGTCTCATTTCTTCGAGAAAAGATATTCTCCTGAACCAACATAACCTATCTCAATATGGCCAACCGCCGGGTTTACTTGCAGAAAACAATTTCGCTTGAGAGCAAGGATATACGCCTCCTCCACTTGCTGCCCGGTAAGTGGGAGGAAGATATTCAATGCCGCCTAGAGGTTACCGGACTCCACAATTACCCAGTGTATGAAGCCTTGTCTTACGCATGGGGAGACCCCGAAGTCGTACGACCTATTCTGCTCGACGGTGAGCAAATGGATGTCACCATCAATCTCGAATCGGCGCTGAGACATCTGCGTTTTGCGGAGTCTACACGCATTCTCTGGGTCGATGCACTGTCCATAAACCAGAAAGCCATCGTCGAGAAGACACACCAGGTCGGCATGATGGATGAGATCTACAAGCAATGCTCAAGAGTTATCATCTGGCTTGACATAACGCCCATACCGACGCCTCAATTCCAGAATGGTCCGATTGCTAAAGCTCGCAAAGCCTTGCTGGTTCAGATTCATAGAGGCATTTCAGCCATGCCCATGTCATCTTTGACCTCGAAATGGGCCTTTCGTTCCCGTCTGGAAGAGTTTGGTGCGTAATTACCTTTGACCCCTTTGCCTTCGCCCCTCTGCCTTCGGCAGTGTTAGCACTTGTTCAAAAGCTCAACAATGTAATAGCTTTGTTCTGCAACGCTGGCGACTATACGCACTTCAATCCTTTCGTAGGTGTGGACTTTTTCGCCGACGACAAGCACTTCCACGAGCTTCCCTGCTTTTATCGTCGGGTCTTCGCGGTTGGCAAATATCCCTTTCGATTCTACCACACTCAAGCCTATCAGTCTATGTGGGACGGTATTGCCTCCAGCTTTGACGCTCGCTGGTGGTCCAGACTTTGGTGCGTGCAGGAGGCCATCCTTCCGCGAGAGGCAGTGGTGCGAAGTGGGAAATACGAAGTCAGCTGGGATCGCCTGCGATCGGCGGCGTGTAATCTGATCAGGCATGCGAAGACGTGCTGCACGGAAAGTAATAAACATATGCCCAGGAATTTCGGCCTGTTGCCGGATAATTTGTTGGTTGCTCAAACCCAGAACAAGGCCCGAGGCCCTACTCTGGAGTCGCGAACGCCACAAAGCATGAACGATGGAAATGACGAGGACCTGGGCAACAGCCTCGACCGTACGCTGAGGCTATACCGCTACAAAGACTGCAAAGATCCACGGGACAAGGTCTACGGCACCCTTGGCCTGGTGGACCGAACCGCGTTTGACGATGTTGCTCAGGCACTTCTTACGCCAGATTACTCACGTTCACTCCGCGACGTATTCTGCGGGGCAGCCACGGCCATCGCTCGGCAATCCAGACAAGGTAATCTCAGGTTCCTTACAGGCGAGGGCTTCAACAGGGATCACAGCGACCTGCCATCGTGGGTACGCGACTTGGCCTACCGACCTGACGAGACGACTCTCTGGTACGAAATGGAACGTCTAAAGTCTTACGATTTGTACAATGCCTGGAAACCCGGGAGCGATCAAGCACTGACAGACCACTCGCCCCACGTTCGTGAGAGGATGCTTCTTTCCTTGCTGGGCGTCTGCTGCAACGATGAGGTGGGTAAGGTTATTCAGGTTGCCGGATACACATCGTCTAAACATGCCTGGGACGTGATAGGAGACATCTTGGGTTGGCTCCGTGTAGCTGGGCTCAAGGTGCCCTTCGGGAGTCGGCCATTCAAAGCACCAGCACAGCAGGCCTTTTGGCGAACCTTAGTCGCGAACCTGGTGATGATTGAGAAGGAGCTGCGCTGTCAGCGGCTTGATGACGGTTATGTGGGGGTGTACGAAGACTGGCTCTCAAGCGCTATAAGTTCTTGGAGATTGGGAAGAATGCCGCCACTGGATGGGAGGTTTATTGAAGCTCTTCATTGCGCCACGTACGGTCGTGGGCTTTTTGTGACGGAGAAAGGTAACGTAGGACTCTGTCACCCTGGCGTAAAGTCCGGTGACGAGATATGGGTTTTAAAGGGAGGCAGAGTGCCGTTCATCCTCCGGAAACAGCTCCAAAGTCACGGAGGTCATGAGCCTACACGGTACCGCTTAGTAGGGGATTGCTACCTTGACGGTGTTATGGATGGAGAGGTGTTCAAGGCTAAGCCTGCCATGACTGAAATTCTGCTAGAATGATTTCCGGCCTCGTTTTATAACCTAGATATTTTACGATTCACGTTCACCATCTTAGTCAATATTTCCTGAGTTTATCTGACCTGATGTAGAAGTAGTTGCTGAAGTACCAGTAGCTCATCCGTTGCCCCTTTCATTCCCCCCCTCGATTGATTCGACTTTTAAAAAAAGCCTTTGCTGCCAAATGTAGCTCCAGACCCCCATTTCCCTATCTGAGACCTCATGTAAGACCGTGCTTGAGAATTAGCTGACAGCAGCCCGTTATAAGTCTACGTGTGCGATGTCCGTAGCAGTGAGTATGGCGTGATCTTTTCACTCCCAATATCAACAGCGATACAGTTCACTTGGAACTTCGTACGGGGCTTTCAATTAGAAGTCAACTGCGAAACCGGGAATACCGTTGTGTTCGTAAAAGTTCAAGCCGCAGCCATCCTTGTGGCCAAAACAGCGGATGTCTGCGGACATTTGCGGAGATCGGAAAGTTTATCTTTCGAATACCCACCACCTCCACGAGTGATGACATGTGCGGAAACTAATTTTTTAATTCCCGGAATGAACCCGGTGTTATCAGTACTGTATTGCTCGGGTCCTTCTTTCATGTCCAAGAGGTCACTCACTTATTAAAGCCGCAGAGTCGCCCATAGTAATGTTCGAACCTTTTCTCAGCGACATAAGTAGCATCATTTCAATCCATTTTCGTCATAATATTCGTATTAGTATTTCATCTCGCGCCATAAGATGACCCGAGACCGCGTCCCAGCTCCAATGGCTATCGCCCATATTGGACTACGAACAAGCAAGCCGGAGATGTTGGCCTCTTTTTACCAAGTACTTGTTGGCGCAAGGGTGGTCCTCACCAACGACTTCATCTCCGTTCTCACTTGGGATGAAGAAGACCACCGTCTCGCCATAATCCACGATGCGACCGCTGTTCCAAAGCAGGCCAACACGAGGGGACTCGATCACATCGCTCTCAAGTTTGCCTCGGCCAAGGACCTTGTGCAAGTGTACCGTCATGCAAAAGAGGCAGATATCATGCCAAAGTTCTGTCTTAACCACGGCGTGACAACAAGTCTGTACTATACGGACCCCGACGGAAACAACATTGACGCACAGATCGAGGCCTACACTGACCCCAACGATGTTCAGAGGCACATGAAGGCGATAGACCCGACCAACATCAGAGCAGTGAGATTCGATCCTGAGGATCTTCTTCGGAGGGTCGAAGCTGGAGAGGACGATGAAAGCTTGAGGAGGGCTGGGCTTCTTGGTCCACAGCCAGCTTCAATCGGTGCTTCAACGGCTGAAGTGGCTGCTGGCGGATAGTGAGATGGAACCATTTTTGAGCAGAGCTCGCTGTGTTAAAGCCTCAATACGGCCTTGTTGTACTTAATCATCAAAGCACGGTAGTAATTCAGGAACTGCCCCCTTACAGGTCAACCCAGATCTATCACAATTCAAGACCCAAGTCTTCGTAGAAAGCCTCCGTCGTCGCCTCCCGACCAAGAAATCCTTGTAAAGTAAAGTAAAGTAGTAGTAGTAGTAGGTAGCGCGGGCCCACGGGACGGGTCGGGGCAGGGTAGGGTTAGCCAGGCAGGCAGGCAGGCAGGCAGAAGGTGGCATATAGACCAGGGCTACAGGAGCATGTAGGGAGGGGACAAGCAAGGGACAGCGCATAACATATATATAGCTACACAAGGCATGTAGATAGAATAGTTAGATTAATAGATAGTAGTAGTAGTAGAAGTAGTGAGCTAGACTAGCGAAGTTGATAGAGGAACTAGTGCTATGCCATGCCCTCGGGGGCATCGACCAGCCCATGCCCTCGGGGGCATGGAAAGTGCTATACCCTCAGGTAGAAAGTGCCATGCCCTCGGGGGCATAGAAAGTGCCACGCCCTCGGGGGGTTCAACCAGCTCATGCCCTCTGGGGCATAGAAAGTGCCATGCCCTCGGGGGCATCAACCAGCCGAAGTTAGGAAGCTTCATAGCCTCCCATAAAGCTCCGTTCGAAAGCTTCCGCCTGAAAAGCGTAAAAGAGTCTGTGCCTTTGCTGACCTACATCTTCCCTAGCATCGATATCCAGACGCCTAGCAGGCCAGTCCCACCGTTAGCCCTCGCAGACGCTCAAGTTATAGATATGCCCACCTGCATAGCTCTCCCAGAGCCTGTATGAGTTGCTGCTTAGCCCACTCCTGTCTATCTCAAAAGGAGGGATACAATCGCTCGAAAGATAGCAAAATCCCTAGAAGGAGGAGGACAGTATGGAGCACAAAACGACAAACCCAATAAGCATATAGAGCTGGCTCACAGGGAGCACCATACATATATACGGCCTCACTCAGCAGTAGTAGCAATAAATATATCCACCGATAGATAGATGAACAGATGAATAGAGGAAGAGGAGATCGAGGGTAGAGAAAACGGGGGACGCGTAGGAGATAGAAGAGGGTTGGATAGCCTTAGCTATCCACGCGTTTGGTCTAGGCGTGTTTGTCCGCGAGAAGTAAGACCCTGGCCGGAAGCGGACTAGTGTATGATGTCGCGTTAAGAGTGAGACCAACGCGTCAAGTAGGGGCCCAACGCGTCAAGTAGGGGCCCAACGCGTCAAGTAGGGGCAAGACAAGAAGGCCAGCTAACCATAGGACAAACTATCACAAACTCCATCGTCCCAGATAAAGAGTATATCAGGGCACCAGTGAGCAGACATGCGCGCAAAGCCTCAGTCAGTATATAGACATTTGTAAAGGGTAACAGGAAGCATGTTTGCTTGTGGTATACAGCAAGATGTGCAACTCAGACAGCGCAAATTCATCGTTAATGGGCAAGGGAGAGCCAAGGGAGGACCTCAGGTAGGTCCGGGGCCCTGTTGGTCCCGACCCACTCCATCGGAATAACCCAGGGCCCGACAGCCGTTGATTATGTAATAGCCAGTTGAGTATCCAACCGGCCGAGCAGATCACTCTGAAATTATGAGTTTGGGGAAGCAAATCGCAAATAGCCCTGCGCATAACGTTCTACCTAGGATAAGGGCAGATGGGATAGTTTAGATAGGAGCGATCAAAGTGATCTAGAACTCAAACAGGCAAAACAGGCCATCATATAAACAGGCAACATTTTTTCCAAGGAATTTTATCACAACGTTAGGATGTTATTGTTCCGCAGAGCACGATCATCAACACCGCCACCTAGACAAGACCTCGGAGCAAAGGTCAACATAAGACGCGCTATACTGCAGGTTAAATATATCTACATATCATTATGTATAAACAAGTAGCCGGATCACTACCACTTCTCTTTCTAGTTGTAGTCATGCATGGGTTGGGCCATGATACCTCAGCTCTAAGGAGTGTATTTCCAACCTTACAACAGACCCCATGTTCAACACCTCTCCCCAGAGTAGTTCCTCAACCAGAAAACAGGAGGGAGCACACGCAGCATAGGCAGGCATAGCTTGTCCTTACTGCCCTACACTCGTCAGATACCTAGGGCGTCCCAGGAGCTAGCACAGCCAGTGACCCAGCCAGTTAAGGGCGCCAATCCTGAGTATGAAAGACGTGCGATTATGGGGGTAGGACAGCTATTTATCCAGAGGGCGACTAATAGTGCGTATAAGTGTTCATAGCACCCCCTATCATAGGTGTATTCCGACGCCTGATTTGTTTATTACCTTACAGCATGACCTGAGGTTAATTATGCCGCTGCCGCTGCTGCTGCTGCTGCTGCTGGACGAGAATACGCTAGCTGTGGTGGGGTGAGTCAGCTCCCTCTGCTGCGTAGCCGTCCCCCACCCAGCACATAAAAACATAGAAGATTAGTGTACTATAGCAGCCTCGGACCAATCGCATCCGGCCGCCCTGCCAAATACGCACCCCTTACAAGCATCCATCATCCCATCTTCCCGTCTCATTTGTGCACACGTCTCATCTGATCACAAGCACCCCCACCCCCTTAACCACCTATCCCTAAGCCCCCAGGGGCAAGAAAGACAAGAAAATTAACGAAGAAACAACCAGCCAGCACAGGCTATCAGGCGGCAGTTGAAAAATACATATCACCGCAATGGCCAGAGTGCTCAGCGAGAAGCGGAAGAGGAAGTGTGATGAGGGCGATAATAAGAAAGCAGCAACAGCGCCATCAGCATCAGGGCTGAGGAAGCGGGTCCGGGCCAGGAGAGAAGATGAGATCAGCTCCCCCTTTACAGAAACATCGTCCGCGCGAGAACGGGCGCAACCTTTCCTCCTCGCCGTTGCCAGGATGCCCATCGACGTGCTGGACACAGCCTGGAGCGTCGGCAGGAACCGCCCTATTAACGCAGCCCACGTCCAGGAGCTGTTACACGCATTCAGGAGCGGCGGGCTGGAACGGCGGGCGCCGGAGAACCGGATCACCGTCCTCTGCAGCGCCGAGGCAGTCAGCCTTATGCAGCAGGACGGCGGCGGCATAGAGGGGCGAGAGGAGGACGACGGAGAGGACGGCAACGATGATAACGACAGTCCTTGCGAGCTCTCCTTTTTACACTGGGCCGAAGTGAGCGGGGGCAAGGCCGAGGTCATGGCCGGCCAGCACCGTATCCAGGCGCTACGCGAGTACGTCAAGGAGACGGGCGCACCAGGCTCCGACCTATGGTGGGCGTGCGAGCTGTACGACAAAGGTATAGCCCCCAAGCACAAAGCATGAGACCGTGTTCACAAGAGGCTAACGGACGACATGGAAACCCAAAGACCGCCTGCCGCGCGACCTGAACGTCAAGCTCCGCGTCAACAGGCGCGACCCAAGCCTGCCCGACAATCACGGGCAGATCTGGACGCAGCTTGCGTCCATCGCCTGCATAGGAGGGCAGGCAGACGGACAGCTAGGCGGGGAGGACGCCGCCGTAGACCAGCACGTCGTCGAGGCACTCCGCCTCGACGGCGAGAAGCATTTCCCAACGCGGAGGCTCGTTATGTTGTGGAACCACCAGAGATGGCGGCCTGTCACAACGCAGTGGTGCTGCACAAGGCTGGGGTTAGACACCTTCAATATCTCATACTTTGAGTGGATTGCCAGCCTCCGCATCGACGAGTACTGGATTGATGCCCTCAACGAGGTTCTCAGCGTTTTAGCCGACCTACCCGCGGACGAGCAGGTCTACATCACGCCCGCCGACTGGGACAGGCTCTCAACTTGCCAAGCCGCCCCCAATATCACGAGCGTATTCTACACGTCCGGACAGCAGCAGGCGGGGCGCGAAGCACGTACACGGGTCGACGGGTTCCTCGCGAACATGGACGATCACACCTACCACCTCGTCCATGATGCTATCACAAACTCGCTAGTGCTTACGTTCCCCGACCTAAGGCGTATCCTCCACTGCAAGAAGACGGAGATCCAGATAGCCGTCCGTGTGCTCTGCCACGTGATCTGCTGGATCAGTCCAGAGCAAGCTGCAGCCGTCGACGACGTCAGGCCCAAGGATAGGAATAAGCCCCTCCTCCGGGAGCACCTGTCGATAGCGCTGGACGAGCTCGCCTCCCATAGGGGCTGGGCTCCCGGGGCCTTCCCCGCGATCGCAGCAGTACAGCTCCAGCGACGTATTCTGGACTTCGTACGGGACAACCTAGCCGAGTTCCGGGCGCTGGAGCTGCTCCCACTCCTGGATGATGACGCGATAGGCGATGAGGGGCAGGACAGCGAAGACGGCTTATACGGGCAGCGCTTCAAGCACGTGGCGTGGGCGCGTCTGCTGAAGATGGTGCGTCAGTCAACCGACAGGGAGGGCTACACGCTACGCCCGTTGTGGACGACGGAGTGCGCAACAAGGAGAAGCGAGCGCCAGGCCAAGGCCTCTACCCTCGTGCAGGGGTTCTGCGCCAATCTGTTCAAGCTCGCCGGCCAGCAGGACGTCGCCGCTAGACAAGCTACCCAGCAGAAGGTGGAGGAGCTCGTAAACGCCTACCTCACGCCCTCCAACGGATCTGCAGCAGCGCTGGACTGCCCTGGCGACGAGGACCAGCCGACACAGGACGCGCCCGCCATCACCACTAAGCAGTCTGCGCGCCAGCGCCAACAGAGCAGCAGCAACAACAATAACAATGATGATGATGACGACGACGATGCTCGAGATGTTTCACAGCCCAGGCGCCGCAACAGTATTCCCTCCTCCCCCTCCCCCCCTTCCTCGCCGCCGCCGTCACATCAACAGCGGCGCCCTCTGCCTTCGCCCAAGGGGCCAGCGACCACCGCCAGCCAGAAACCAGTTCCACGCTGGAAGCTGGGGCCTAGAGCTAGGAAACCAGCCAGAGCAGTATAGTAGCAGTCGTGGTCGCGTCTGCAGGCCTGGGGATCCCTTGCATACCTTACATAGACAATTCGTTTGGGAAAGTTGATCTGAAGAACGCTGCAAGCCAGCCCGTTTGAAACGTAGCCAATAGAAGATGCCTCAGCAAATACCTGTGCCTCAGCAAATACCTGCGCCCGGCGGGCACATACAAAGAAGGTTGTCTAGTTTCACACTAAGTGGGCCCCCAAATTCTAGGTGTGCCCCAGTCTATCCCTTACTGAGGTCGTCATCATCAGCTTCACGCCCGGGAGGGCATTTGTGCAGACCGTACATTCTTAGGCAGACCACTGTCAGGCCAATTCGAGGTTTTGTTTTTATTGACAGGATATTAAGCCGTCTTAATAGGGCTTTCGTCTCGTAAGAGGGCAAGAGGATTCCTCCACTCTCCCCGATAAAACACAGGCGGCCCATGCTGCATATCTGCCCTCCTGGACTTATAGTGGGGGAGAGTTACATGGGGAGCAGGACAACAAGCAGTATTCAATACCCTACTGGATAAGTGGTTAGTAAGTAATCTCCTAGTAGAGGATATATAGGTAGTCCTACATAGAATCCCCAGAGAGTATAGTACAAGAGACCTCACCTAGCACACACATACATTACGCACACCCAAGACCGTGAACAGTAACACCTAGCATCCCACCGCAGCTACACTAAGATGTCTTTAACCTATAAGGGAGATGTTATCACCGAGTCGCTAGTAGATAGTGATGGCCTAGCCGATACAGAGGATACCTCTAGCCTGGACGGTAACGGTCCCTTCGCCCGCAACCAGGACTCAACCCGCCAACATGAGGATGAAGGCGATAATGGGCGGAACGGCCACCGTTGGGCTGTGGACCACTCCTCAGGGCACCACCGGTTCCGAGGTGTATATACGGAAGGAATTAAACTAGGAGTGAGAAGAATATGCTGACGCCTCTCACCCCTCTCCTCAGCCAGACGCTTTATCGAAAAGGTCCTCCGAAGTGATTTCGAGCCAGCCGATGCTATCAAGATGCTACAGGAGAAGCACGCGATTGACTTTGGGTCTCGCGATGGAGGTAGCGCGCCAGCGAAGGCCACGGACGCCTTCTTCCCGCAGTTCTTCCTTGACTTCTTCAGCATCGTCGGCAAGCCACGCAGCCCCATCACGAAAAGCGACGGGCCCGTCTTCGACAACATCGAGTTCTCTCTCGAGTCATACGCAGCGCCCTGCAGCGCAAAGCATATCGGCGGCATCCCGTTCGATATCACCGGGCGCACGTTCAGGGTCGCTAAGGCTGGTACCCGAGAGGTCTGGTTCGTCGTCATGCACCCCGTGGCGCACGAGCCGACCTCCAGGGGCGGGGCCCCACGCGAGAGACCAACAGCCTTGGACAAGAGCGGGATGCCGGCCGGGTTAGCCCGCGAGCTGGCCGCATACATCGTGGGCGTCTTCCAGTCGCCGCAACTGCTTGGCGAGGGGGTTGAGGCCTGCTGGCGGTTGGGGACAAAGAGTACCCAGCGCATAAGCTCGGCTAAGTGGCAGGTCTTCCAGCAGCAGTTCATGGACGGTTGGGCCGCCTGGGCTAGCACCCACAATCCCAATTCATTCTGGCGACGCCACGAGCCGGCCTTTCACGCGTATGACTACGGCGCGAATATCGAGATCCAGGTCAGCGATACTATCTACGACCTGCCGCGCGAGAGACATATACCCTATGAGGAGGAGGAGGAGGAGGAGGAGGGGGTGGAGGACGCCGAGCAAGATGCCGAGGAGGAGGGCCTCAGAGATGGAAATTCTCGGCAGGAGGTCGAAGAGCTCTCTCTTAACGAGGGACAAAGTACACATAGCGATACAGTGGAAGGCCGGGAGTACCAGCAGATGCTCAGAGAGAGCAGGGACCTACAGAGCATGATCGTGGAGCTCAACGCCCGCTTTGATCTCAGCAGTATCAGTGCTATATCTTACGCCCTCGCAGTCTGTATCAATAGCGAGTCGGGCGGCTCACAGACGCGCTGCCTCCTCGCCGACCGGAACATGGTGGCGCGAGAGTACCCTGGGAACCGCGACTACACCTTCTACCCGCAGGCCTTCCACCCCACGTATGGAAACTTCTCTTCCAGCCAGCCGCCCGCCTTCCTTAACTCGCTCTACACCGCTCTACAGGGGAATATGAGCGACCGCAATGAGGGCGCAGACGTGCTTTCGTTCGGCTACTTCCAGGGCTACTCCAACATCAAGAGAAGCGTGCGCCATAGCGCCAGCGCCCTCCTCGCGACAAAGGGGTACGCGACAGCAGCGCTAACAGCCCCAACGTCACACACATCCGCCATGTCGTACACAAGAGACAGGCGGGAGAGGCTACTACGTCGTATCCGTGGCGACCTCACGCCTGAGCAGCCCGAAGAGTCTAAGCCGTTTGCGCGAGAGCGCAGGCAGCTGGACATCGCTATCGAGAAGGATGAGGTAGCATACCGGATGGAGCAGGTCGTATCACTCAACATACGACATATGGACAGCGTTGAGCGCACATTCGAGAACGTCATTCGCCCCATTTTCCAACTCATGCGCTTCTTCCTCACAGAGCATGAGTCGTATGTCCATATCTTTCGGTCTATACCAGTCGGAATCTTCCCCCGTATCATGTCGGCCTACTGCCGCCTGTTTGAGCTTGCTATCTGTGAGATGGAACGGCGTTACGTTGCTGGCGGCGAGCGCGGCCTAGACCTCGCACACTCTGAGGCTGTTGCAGTACTTGACCGGCTTGGTGGGTATATCTTCACCGGGCATGAGCGCCACCTGCCGAAGACGGTGCTCCGGCCGCTAGGCACCATCGACAGCCTTCTAGCTGGGGCGTGGCCCTATATCGACCCAGCCGTACTAGACCTCGGTCCAGCCGGGGCAGCGACCTGCTTCATGGACACCAGCCGGTGGCCCCGCTCCGCGAAGACGGGAAGGCTTATACTGCTCCATATTAGCGAGCTACAGCACCACTACGGCGACCGCCTTGCCTCCCACCGGGAGACCGAGATCTGGTTCAGCCAGCTAGGCCGGGACGCATTCAAGAGCCATGCAGCTGTGACAGAATATGTGACGGAACTCCTGCGGGAGATGTGGATCCCCCAGACGAAGCTCTTCATAGCCAACCAACTACGGCGCAGGCTGCAAGAAGGTAGTAGCGACACTAGTAGCATACCTATCACCTTGGAGCAGAAAGAGGCGTGTAAGTCGGCTGTTGAGGCGTGGGAAGCGGCGCCAGACGCCTTCACCCATATCGTGCTACAGCGGCTAACTGACGGTCTCACCTCGGGCGGCTCGCGCATAAAAATAACCTTGTCGAGGACGCGCACCAGGCATGACTTTGCTACTGAGCTTCTCCGCGTTATATCTACCGAGAAGGGGCGGGCAGCATCCGCGCCAGTCAACGCGACATGGCCGGACCATCTGCAGGCGGCCATAACTAGCGGCAACCAGGCTAGCAACGGACTCAAGCCTGATGAGTGGGTCTCCGTGATAGCTGGCCGACTCCTCGCGGCCGGTGTTGAGTGGGTGCCTGACGCCGTCAAGGGCCGCTTAACGTCAACCACCGTCGTCAGCCTGCGCGGTCGAGAGGTCGCGCACGTAGTAGTAACCGGTCCGCCAGGCTCCCTGAGGCGCGCGGCGCAGGAAGCTCAAATCAAGCACGAGAAAGCTGCGCACGACCGGGCGCTCAGGCAGACGCGCAGAACCATCAGCTTCGGCTGCGGCTTCCCCTTCACCGACGTCCCCAGCCTCATCACGGACGGTTTTCTCAAGGCTAAGGCGATCTTCTCTAACAAGGGCGACCTACGGGTTCTAGACCACTATCAGCTGGCGATAAACTGCCTCTCTAACAACATCGACGACCCCCTCTGTTGCCTGATGCTGATGATCACATTGACCGTTTGCTCCTCATCGGAAACGCCAGAGGTTGCGCCTGGGTCGCGCGAATTCGGGACCGCAGCCAAGAGGAAGGACCCGGCCCAGCTGGCCCTCGTCATGGTCACGAGGATGATGTGGTTCCTCTACCCCGCCTCTTTCCCCTGGAAGAAGGGTTCAAGTGGGACGGCCTATGATGTAGCCGAGATGACGAAGAAGATTGGTACAGTATAACGCAGGGATGGTGTGAGGCTTATGATGCTAATGGCGCTGTAGAGCATAAGGGGTGCAGCAACCGGATGTTGCGTGAGCTGGGTTGGGTCACCTCAAAAAGCAACCGCGACAGCCCCCGAAACACAGACCTGCAGCTGCGGCCTCAAGAGGACCTCCTCCAGACATTCCGAGAGCTACGGTCGGCCATGAAACGGCCAGACGACTTTATCGGCGTGGTCTTCAACAGCCAGGACAGCATCTGGACGGAGCGTTGCGCGAGCATCATCAAGGATCGATAGGGTTATACAAATACAATAAATAGGCGCATAAAGGAAGGGAAGGGAGATGATGGGAATTGAGTAGGAGATGCAGATGCATTGGGTTTTCTTCCAATTTCGGTGGGCGAATCCGATGGGAGCCAGGTGAACGCTTAAGCGCGTTACACCCTAAAGCCTTAAGGATGCATAGCCCCAAGTTAATCACTGGGACAAATTATAAAGAGAGAAGGTCTAGGAGGGGAGGAGGGTCCGCAGTGGTTTTCATAGCCATCACCTATACCTCTAGCCTCGGCTTTCGTCTCATCTCAGGCGTTGGGGTCAGATCGGATTACCAATGCTGGGTAGGCACATGAATACAACCAGGACCACAGCGAAGACCACCTCACCTTCGTCCAGGTGATGCGTTTTCTCCACCAGCCTCTCTTGCTGAGCTATCACGTGGGGGACACGTCGACTGTCGTGTCGAAAGGTTATGTATCTCGCCAACAGGACCATTGTCCTGAGGAAGGAGAGTATAAACGGGGATTGGAGATACGAGAGACCAAGATATAGTATATAATGTGAGGCTAGGCGGTTCCTTGCAGGAGAGGAAATTTCATGAACATGTTCCCAAGTATACGTAAGGTATCGCACTCTGATGGCTTAGAACTGAGAGTATAAACGAAATAAACCCTAAAACAAGGGATTTCTTGCCAACGGAGAGGCCTATGACAAAACGGATTGGATATTTGAGATCAGGGCAAAAAAGAGGCCCACCCGGGACTCGAACCCGGATCTTCTCCTTAGCTAGAGGAGTGCTCGACCGATTAAGCTGATAGGCCCTCGACTGGGGATTCTATCTCTCACCGTTGTTATACTTGGCCTTTTCGACGTACGTCCAGCTCGGCGAGGGGACCCGGCGGGTCACAGAGCAAGCGAGGCGCACCGCGTCTCAATTGTGTAGCGCATGCTTATGGACGACGTTGTCGCATGCTTCCGAAGTGGGTATGGCCGAGATTACGCGGCCGCGGCAGCGGCACCGAGCGGGGTGGTACGACCGGTCGGGGCGGGGCAGCCGGTCGCGGACGACGTCAACCACACTCACCGCACAGCGCAAAAGAGGGAAGGGGGAAAAAAAGGAAACAAAAGGAAAGCTAACGACCCCACCTGGATCTTCTACGACTGTCGGTGTATAACTGTTGGTCTAACTCGTCCTGTCCCACCTATCACCCCCTGCCTAACCCTAACCCTAAACGCCTTCCCTGGTGCCTCTTAGGGTACAGGTCAAGGTTCGGCTTGTTCACTGCAATCTCAGATGAGTCGAGATGAAGGGCACCAGTTGCCAGAGCCATCACAGCTCCTCCTCGTTCCTGGACGGGCTAACCTTACGACTTGGGGTTTTGGACTATACTATAAGCAATCTCACTACGCTCCTTTAGAGACATAAACTAACGCTTTGAGTTTAGTCTTGAGTCTGCCAATCTCATAGGAAAGGGGCTAGATAGTTAGTTATTGGTGGTAGGATTTCCACGACACGAGCTGTTAGTGGAGGCGCTGACAGCTACCGTGGGGTTTGTTTTCGCGAGGATGCAGAACACTAAATAACCACCACGCTGCTTGGCTCTGTGTATATAGAGAACCCTCAGGAGCTGGATGGACTGGTCGTAGAGCTTGAGCATGTAGAAAAGCAAAAAGATGCTAAGGCTTATAGCGACTACAACTGCATACTGAAGTAATTCTAGCGCATAACTATTTCTCAAAGTCCTTGACCTAAGGCGAGGAGTTAGTTGACGGGATGGGGTAGTGTTAGGATTAAGAGCCAGCCCGGCCGCCCTTCTGCCACATACGACCATACCTACTGGAGAATTCGGGATCCCGTCCGCTCTCCCATAGACAAGCCAGTGAGGGCTGGAGTAGTAGTCGGGTCGGTGACGACCGGCGAATGCCCGGTGTTGTATGTTTCGCCCTTCTTTGGTGATTCTTTTTTTTTTGCGCCTGACATCACGTCCACGATGAACTGATGTCGGGTTCATCAAGACGGCCAGCCAGATTAAAGTGGGTCCGCAAAGGCATAGGGTAGGGTTCATTGAAAATAGGGTAGTAGAGTTCATAGTGATTTTCAGCCCCAAAATAAACGAAAATAGGATGCATCAAAAGCCATAATGTAGATCCAGTCAGAGGTATATTTTCAAAGGTACTCGATGCATGTAAAAGGAGGAACAGGTCGGTTTCGTATGAGGAGGAAATTGGGATGTTGTTGGTGATTGGGCGCGCACGGACCCATCGAGTTGGGAAGAGCGCGCCATCCAGCGAATCAGATAACACACCACCCAGCAGGAGAAGATGATTCAAGGGGGCAGGATGCAGAGACAGGTTAGAAGTAAATAGTTTCAGGAGGCAGGTAATGTTAGTATTTAGCATAGGAGGAAGCCATTTAACAAGCCATTAACAGCAGAATAGATTCATCATTATTCATCCCCCAGCACAAGTCATCCAAAGGCATTGCCGGGCCGAGCACGGATGGCACAATGATTGGCAGAAGGGGGGCAATGTGCGTAAGAGGGCCACGGTAGCAAGGGATTTACCGTGGACGACGGGGGTGCCGTGCCAGCGGTTTTTCCCATCGCGCGCCGGGAGCCGGTGGTTTGAGGTCGGGCGGGGGTTAGGGATGGCCGTTCAAAGCGAGCCACCAGAGCCGGGGACGGATAACACGGCGTGGTTCGTCGCGTTGCACGAGAACCAAGAGAAGCGGTTCGAGGCCGACGCGCGCGAGGAGGTTAGTATAGTAGACGAAAAGTTGGAGCCGAACGGGTGGTTATACCGCGTCGGGTGGACGAGGGATTTGGAAGGGTTGAACAGGACGCAGTTACAGGAGGCCACGCGACCAATTGAGGATGGCGAGGAGACGTTAGAGGCCATATGGGCCGTGTTCAACAGCGTCGCGGACAAGGCACGCGCAACAGCAGCACCGCACAAGGTCGGGCATGATGTGTTGTTTGAGGCGGAGCGGAAGGAGATCAGCCAGAAGCCAGTGCGGCCGTTCGACAACCGCATGGAGGACGACACGTGGCAGCGGTACAAGGAGGTTTGGCGTAAGATGGTGAGCATATTGTTCCGCATGGACGAGTGGCCGGAGCGCGAGCGGCCGCCGTACCGGTTCACCATGCGGCAGGGGTCATTGTGGGATGCGTTCACCAGCCGTGTCGAGGCGGACGTCGGCAGCAGGGAGGCCGCGCAGGCGGAGGAGGTCGAGAGGATGTGTTTAGACGCCATTATCGCCATCATCGAGGACCCGTACAAGCAGAGCCAGAAGGAGAGCGCGATGATCGGCGCGTTGGCGGTGTTGGGCATCCGCGAGGACGGCGGTTGGCACCAGGCGACGGAGTACACGACGAATTATTCGGCCGTGATCAAGGTGGCCAAGATGTTCGTCGTATACCAGGCGTGGTTGGAGCGGCAGGACGAGGTGGCGGAGTTGACGGCGACCAAAGGGGCCGAGGCGGCGTACGAGGAGGCCAGCAGCGTGTTCCATTTGGTGCGCGACAAGGTGCGGCGGTTCATGACGCGGATGCCCGGGCGGCCGGACGACGAGCCCCGGGTGATGAATTGGATTTACGATGCGCGGACGTACGGGATGCACATCCGGTTCAACACGGTGGCGCCGGGGATGGTGGATTGGAGCGGCGACCGGATATCGTTCCGACGGGTGCAGGTGCGGGTATGCGAGTTGGCCGAGATGTTCCACGGGTTAGCGCAGGAGGCGCGGTCGTTGTTGGCGCAGTTGGCGGTGGTGGATGGGCATGGGGACAGGGATAATGAGCACGGCGATGAGCATGGCGATGGGTATGGAGGCCGATCAGCGTTGGCAGCAGCGTTGCCCGCCATCAGGTGGGACAGCATGCACGACGACCACAGCCAGGACCGGCCGGGGTATTCGTTTTTACACGACGACCGCAACGAGGCGTGGGTGGGCAAGGGGAAGGGGTGGATCGCACGGCGCATCGCAGAGTCGGAGGCACGGCGGCGGGCGTGGTTAGACCCGACGCGAGGGACGGCAGCAGCAGCAGCAGCAGCAGCAGCAGGAGAGGCGGAGGAGGCCACGTCCAACCACAGCAATAGTCACCACCCGTACCGCGAGAGGACGGAGGAGGCCACGTCCAACCGCAGCAATAGTCACCACCCATATCGCGAGAGGACGGTGCAGGCATACAGACAGGCGTTGGAATCGTTCCGGGAGCGGTTGTGGATGTTGATGCACATGGTGGCAGGGCAGCCGGCGCGGGCGCCCGAGTTAGCAGGCATCAGACACAGCAACACGGCCAACGGCGGGGTCAGGAACGTGTTTGCACACGACAGCATGATTTGTTTCGTCACGTCGTATCATAAGAATTACCGCCAGACGGGGACGGCCAAGGTGATACACCGGTATTTGCCGCGCGAGGTCGGCGAGTTGTTGGTGTGGTATTTATGGTTGGTGTTGCCGTTTTGGCAGCAGGTAGGAGGCATCATCCATCAGACGGACCGGAAGAGCGCATTTTTATGGGCGGACGACGTGGTTGTAAGGGGCAGGGCGGCGGGCGAGGCGAGCCGTGATAACACCAGGGGCGACGAGCGCCGCAATAACACCAAGGACAACGACGCCCGTGACAACACCGAGGACGACGACGCCCGTGACAACACCATCACAGACGACGCCCGTGACAACACCATCACAGACGACGCCCGTGACAACACCATCACAGACGACGCCCGTGACAACACCATCACAGACGAGAGCGCCAACGCCACCCCCGGCCGGGCGCCGTGGACGGACGAACGGTTGTGGACGTCAGACAAGGCAAGGCGGATCATGCAGCAGCACAGCGAGCGGTTGGTCGGCAGCAAGATCAACATCAGCGGGTGGCGGCACATGGCCGTCGCCATCGCCAACCGGTATTTGAACGAGGCGTTCGGGCGGGCAGACGACAAAACCAACGACAACGACGACGACGACGTGGGGGTTGAGGACAGCGCATTGGATTTGCAGGCCGGGCACGGCACGCACGTGGCGGGGATGATATACGGGCGGTTGTACCAGGAGGCACCGTTCGGCACGGCGGCATTGCGGGACAGGTTCCGGGCCGTCAGCCGGCAGTGGCACCGTTTGTTGGGGTTCGGGGCGGAGGACCGGGGCGGCGGGGCACCCAGCAAGCGGCGGCGGACGGCGGCGGACGAGGAGTTCGAGGGGCAGCGGCGGCGGCGGTTCACGCGGTTGCAGTTGGCCAACGCCGCCGGGCAGTTGCGGCAGATGATGGGGGACCCGCAGGCGGCGTTCCGCGGCCAGCAGGAGCGGGTGATCCGGTCGATCATGCGCGGCGACGACCCGATCGTGCAGGTGACGGGCACGGGCGGCGGCAAGAGTTTGTCGTTCATGTTGCCGGCGTATTGCGCGCCAGATGGGGTGACGATAGTCGTGACGCCGTTGGTGGCGTTGCGCACCGACATGGACGCGCGGTGTTCGAGGTCGGGGTTGGCGTCGACGACGTGGCGCGGCGGCGGGCGGGCCAACACGGCGGCAGCAACGGTGGTGTTCGTGACGCCCGAGTCGGCCGTCACGCAGGGATTCCGGGATTTCGTCGGGCGGTTGCAGCGGCGGCAGCAGTTGGACCGGGTGGTGTTGGACGAGTGCCACGTCGTGTTGGACGGGTCGAGGGGGTTCCGGCCGGCGTTGCGGGCGTTGGGGCGGACGGTGCAGGAGTTCGGGGCGCAGTTGGTGTGTTTGACGGCGACGTTGCCGCCGGCGGAGGAGCGGGAGTTTTTCGCCGTGACGGGGATCCGGCCGGAGCGGGTGCGGGTGTTCCGCGAGGCGACGACGCGGAGGAATATCGGGTATGGGGTTGTCGTCGTTGCGTCAGGGTCAGGGGGTCGTGGTCGTGGTCGTGGTCGTGGGGCGGCAAGCCGCAGCCGCCGGGCAAAGTCAGGGTTAGGGTTATGGTCAGGTCGGGAGGGTGAGGACGGCGAGTTGAGCGCCGTAGAGGAGCGCGGTTGCCAGGAGGTCAGGGATTGGTTGCGGCAGCAGCCACGCGGCAAGGCGGTGGTGTACAGCAGCACGATCGAGGGCGTCGAGCGGATGGCCGAGGCGTTGGGGTGCGCGGCGTTCCACAGCAGCATCGGCAGCACGGAGGACAAGGCGTCGAGGTTGGAGGCGTGGAGGAGGGGCGACGGCGCCGATGGGGGCGTCATCGTGGCGACGAACGCGTTGGGGTTAGGCATCGACGTGCCGGACGTGCGGTTGGTGGTCCACGCGGGCATGCCGCGGCGGTTACGGGATTTCGTCCAGGAGAGCGGGCGTGCCGGGCGAGACGGCCAGCCAAGCCGGTCGGTTGTTATATGCAGTAGGGCAGCCGTGGAGGAGGAGGAGAAAGAGAAGGAGGCAGGGGAGGCAGCGAAAGATGGGAGGGCAGCCGGAGGGGGATGGGAGGTGTCGACGAGGATATACATCAGGGGAGAGGTATGCCGGCGGATCGTGTTGGACGAGGTCATGGACGGGCGGACGGACCGTTCAGGATGCGAGGAGGGTGAAGAGGCATGCGACATGTGCCAGCAGAGGGCGTCGGAGGTGATGTGGGCAGATGACGGGGGAGACGTTCAAGCAGCAGTTGGCGCGATGGGCGGGACGGTGCACGTATTGCGGGATACGCCGGAGAGAGAGCGACGGGCACACGTTGGACGATTGCCCAGGCCGCGGGGAACAGGCGTGGGGGTGGACGGCGCAGTACAGGAGGCAGATGGAGGAGGCCATGTTCGACGGACGGAGGATGGAGAATTTCAGCAGTTGTTTCCATTGCGGGTTGCCGCAGGGTTGGTGTCAGCGATGGGAGCCGTTGGGCGAGGACGGCGGGCGGTTCAGGGAGGTCGAGGGCGGTTCATGCCAGTACCAAGGGTTGATGGTTGCGATGTTCGCCGTCGCAACAATCGGTGTAGGGTCGAGGGTGTACGAGGAGACGGTGAGGGCGATGCGTAGGGCGGACGGTTTAGAGGAGTGGGCGTCAAGCGAGAAGGAGGTGTACGAGTGGTTAGGGCAGATGATCCAATGGGGAGGGGTGCAGTCAAGCAAGTTGTGCCGTTTGACGAGTCAGTTGTGGCAGAGGGCAGTGGAGGGCGTAGCAGACGGATGAGAGGGGGCAGGGTAAAGCCGGCGAGTAAGGGTAGTATATAAGAGTATTGTAGTTAGACAGTAAGGGGTAGAGAAGTAGAGCAGGGAAGCAGAATAGCAAACGGAATATCAAACGTTTTCACACAGGATAAGTTCGCATAACAAGTGAGGGCAGAAATAGATAGTAAGTTGAAAAGAAGATAGAGGACAACAGAGGACGATAGGGATCGATGAAGGTCGATGGAGGTCGATGGAGGGCGATGAAGGAAGATTTCAGTCAATAAGGCAGAACGGGGATTCACAGAGAGGAGAGAGTGTGGATAAGGAAATTCAGAGTTAGTAAAGAGACGGGGAAATCACTAAGGAAACGGAAATAAACACAACAAGTTAGTAAAGAAGGAGGGAGATTTATTTATCAATAAGTAGATATATGAGGCGTAAGTAGATAGAGCAGGGTTAAAAGAAGGGAAAAAGGTCAGAGTCATAGACGAAGGAAAAGGTTAGGGATAGATGGAAGAAAAGGGTCAAGGACAGCGCAGAGATGTCAGTCAAAAGAGCGGAAAAATGTAGTGTACGTACGTAATAGGGCAATAAAGTGCACAGCCGGGTTCAAAGCATTTTCCAAAGGTTAAATAGCATTCAGTTCGTACACATCACAAAGAAGGAAGATGACACAGTATATATATACCAGATATATAGAGTATATGAAAAAACAACAAAATGAAAAGGAGAAGAGAAAGGAAAGAGGAGAAAGACATAAAGGTAGAGGATAGGAGGTTGAGAGCAGATGCAGACGATATATCAAACAGAATGAGGGCAGAGGCATACCAATAAGAAGGAGCAAAGAGACAGAACATCCACACATATATAGAACGTAGTATAAGTAAGTTAAGGTAGGATAGATGGAGACAACCATCCAAGTCAGGGTTATACATTGAAGATCGTCAGATTGTATAGTTATATATACAATCACATAACGATAAGCGTATAAGCACAAAAGCCAAGATAATCATAATCATCCGGGAAATACAACAGGGACATCAGTATAATGCCAAAAGAAGATTGAATATAACAGAGTAATAAGAGGAAATTTAGGTTAGGATATTATCAAAATATGCACAGTTGTATACAAAATCATCAGTAAGGCGATATTCAAAAGGAAAAGAGCAACATCAGTTTATATATAATTTAACATAAGGTTCAGAAGAAGCAATACCAAGCCAGAGAGGACGTCAAAATAGAATAATAATAGTATAGTTCAAAGGTCGATTTTTGATGCGCATTTCAAGGTTATGATAGTTATTAAGAGAATGATAGGCAGGTTAGGGTTATATCAGAAAACACAGGCAGCAAAGAGAATATATAGTCCACATATGATGAAGGGTTCATGATACCACGACACACAGCATATAATAACAGTAGAAAGATAAGCAGAACAAAGTATAAGGCATTTCCACATCACAAGGTTTAATGTTACACAGGAGGTGAAGAAAGAAGATTGACGGGAGAGTTGAAAAGTCCAGAGGCAGGCAGAAGGAGAGAGTAGGAGGGAGAGCAAGAGGTCCAACAGAGCAAGAGAGACCAAGCAGGTAAAAAGGGTTAGGAGATACATATCAAGGTTACATAATACAGGACAGCCAGAATAGCGGTATAAGATTTTAGGGTTAGGGTGGAAGTACAGTTCACAATTTCCACAGTTGGATAATAAGCCAGGGTTAAATAAAAGGTAGAGTAATAGGGTGAAGCAGGTACAAAGTTAAGAAAGAAGGAGTGAGATGATGGAGGTAGCATCAGAAGAAAGGAATTTCAACAGTGAATGAAGGGATAAAGACGACGCAGATAAGGGAGTCCACAGATGAAGACCATAATGACATAGGAGTAGCAGGGATAGCGAGGAGGGGGAAGAGAATTTGGGTTACGAAGGAAGGTTTCAGAGTAGCCAGTCAGAAGTGATTTTAGAACGGAGGAAATCAAGTGGAGAGAGGGAGGTTTTTAGGGTCATGAATAAACACAGAGCAGTTAAGACGAGGAGATGAGCAAGACAAAGAAGTTACATATAGCAGGTCACGTTATATATTGGTAAGTTTACGTTCAACATGGACGGAAGAGTTAAAGAAAGAGGAGAGAGAGAGAAGGGTAGGATTATCGCAAGAGGGGCAGGTAGAGACGGACAAAAGAAACAGGTCAAGGTCAGAGCAGGAGGAGGTAGTCAGGGATAGATAAGAGGAAAGGGTTAGGGATAGATTTTAAGGTTATTAGGAAACAGAAGGTCAGGGTTATGACGGTAGAGGGAGAGAGAAGGGGCAGATGAAAGAAAAAGGTTAGGAGCAGGGCAGAAGGGGATAATTAGAGGTAGATAAAAAAGAAGGTTAGGGATAGATGGAGGGAAAAGGTTAGGGACAGATGAGAGAAAAGGTTAGGGACAGGCGAAAGAAGGTAGTTAGGGACAGATGAAAGGGCAAGTTAGGGCATTGAACAGCCCAACAAGGATATTAGGAGTAGAGGTTGAGGGACGAGATGGAAAAACAGGGCAGAGGGTTAAGGATAGAGTGGGAGGAGAAGAAGGGGAGGAGGAGGGAGAGAATGAAGGATATTTTTCGGGTCAGGGTCGCCAGGCAGAAGGAGTTTTGGGATGGAGGAAAGGATGTGGAGATGGAGAGGGTTAGTAGGGGAAAAGAAAAAAAAGCCAAAACAAAGAAACAGAAAAAACAAAAACCAAAAGGGTTCAGTTGCCAGGGTAGGTAAGACGGGGAAGTAAGTGAGAGGAATGATTCATTCAGCGGGTAAGGTAATTTATTCACAAGTCCAAGTCCAACATAAACAGGGGGGGTTAGAGAAAGAGGGGAGGGGAGGTAGGGGTTATCGCAGGAGGAGCGAGTCGGGGATGGAGGAGAGACAAAGGTGGGGGTTTAGGGTTAGAGGAGATGGTCAGGAACAGACGAGGGAGAGGGGTCGGGACAGAGGGTTGAAAAGGTTAGGGATAGGTGAGAGAAAAGGGTCAGGGTCAGATAAAAGAAAAAGGGAAGGGATAGATGAAGGAAAAAGGGTGTGGACAGGGCAGAGGGGAATAGTAGGGAATAGATGGGAAGAAAAGGTCGAGGATAAGAGGCGAATTTGGAGGGTTCATTCAGATGAGAGTCGGTTTGGGTTAGTACAAGGGAAAGGGTAGGCAAAGAGTTCCAGTCAAAAGAGTTTAGGACAAGTGGAGTGAGGGGAATAATAGAGTTTAGGGTGAAGGCAGATATTAAGAGAGGAAAGGAAATTCAACGGTGAACAGAGGGATGAAGACAACAGAGGTTATGTAGAATGCGTCGGAAGATAACGGAGTTTAGGGGTAAGACGATAATGATACAGGAGTAGTAGAGATAGCGATGAGGGGGAAGAGAATAAGGGATGATAAGGGAAGGTTTCAGAGATACGGGTCAGAAGGAATTTTAGAAGAGAGGAAATAAGGTAGAGAGAGGTAGGGAGCAAAAAAGATCAATTCACAAAGAAGTTAAGATGATGAGGTGAGTGAGAGAGGCAAGTGATATAGCAGGTTAGGTTATTTATTCGTAAGTTCACGTTTGAATACAGACAGAAGAGTTAAGCAAAAGGGAGAAAGGGAAGGTTAGAGTTGTTATAGAAGGAGTAGGTAGAAATAGGTAAAAGAAAAGGGTTAAGGTTGGGGCAGGAGGAAGCAAGTCGGAATAGGTAAGAGGAAAAGGTTAGAGATAGACAAGGAAAATTAGAAACAAATGGTTAGGGTTAAAAAAGTAGAGGGATTGGGGAGGGGATAGAGAAAAGAAAAAGGTTGGGGTTATAAAAATAGAGGGGGGGAGCAGAAGGGTTAGGGTTATAATTGAATATGAAGAGGAGAGGGGTATAGGGAAGGGACAGATGGGGAAGAAAGGTTAGGGATAGGGCAGAGAGAAAGGATAGGGATTCATAAGAAAGATGAGAGACAAAAGGTTAGGGTTTTTTTGGGGTTAAGGGTGAGAGCAGAAGGAAACAGTCACAATTCAATATAAAGAGGACAGGAGAGGAGATAAATAGGGGGGAAAGGTTAGGGATAGATAGGAGGAAAAGGGTAGAGATGGAGCGGAGGGAGCGGTGAGAATGAAATGGAAAGAAAACGTTACAGATGGAAGAGAAGTATTTAGCGTTAATCCAGATAGAGGTCGTCAGGAACAGATAAGAGGAGAGGTCAGGGATAGACGAGAAAGATTGGAAACAAAAGGTTAGGGTTATAAGCGTAGAGGGAGAGAGCAGAAGGAAAGAGTTATAATTAAATATAAAGAGAAGAGGGATTAGGGATAGGTAGAGGGAAAAGGTTTAGGGTTAGATAGAAAAAAGAAAGAGGAAAAGGTTAAAATAGAGCAGAGGAAATAGTAGTGATCAAGTACAAAGGAAATGGTAAAGATAGAACAGAAGTATTTAGCGTTCATTCAGAGAAAGGTGATTCATAATAAATATAAGGGAAAGAGTAAGGAAGAGGTTCAGTCAAAGGAGCATAAGGAGAAGGGCAAAAGTTCAAAACAAACAAAGCAATAGAAAATAGAAATAGCAGTCAAAAAGGAAGAGGAAAAGAAAGAAACAAAAGCAGAACGAAAACAGGTTAACAGGTAGAAGAGTTAAGAGGAGGAAGGAAGGAAGCAAAATAATAAACAAAGAAGGAAGCAAAGTGATTACATGATAAGTTCACGTCAAATATGGACAGAAGAGTTAGAGAAAAAGTAGAGATAAGACAAAGGTTCAAGAAAGATAAAAGCAAAGGGTTAGGGATAGATGCAGAAGAAAGAGATAGAAGGTCAGGGTTATAATAGAGGGACAGGGTTAAGGACGGAGAAAAGAACAAGGTTAGGGACAGATGAAGGGAAAAGGTTAGGGATAGAGCAGAGGGGATAGTTAGGGTTAGATATGAAGAAAACGTTAAGGATAGAACAGACGTATTTAGCGTCAATCCAGAGGGATAAAGATGGTTTAGAATGAACATAAGGGAAAGAGTAAGGAAGAGGGCAAAGGTTGAGAAGAAATAAAGTGGTTAAAATGACAAAGTAAATAGTATAGTATACGCAGACATAATTACACAGCAAAACGCATAAGACATATAAGAGTAGGAGAATAGGATGGAAGCAAGAGAGGCAGGTGTTAGGGTTAGGGAGTATATTTCAGAGAGAGGGGCGGTTTTATGGTTTAGAAGATAGGGATAGGAGTTAAGGAAAGCAAAAAAAAGGAAAAGGGAAAAATAAAATCAAAAAGAAAAGAAGAAAGAAAAACAGGTTAATAGGTGGAGGAGTTGAGAGGGGGAAAGGGATAAGGATAAGCAAAAAAAGGAACAAAGAAGGAGGAAAAGGGATTAAATGACAAGTTCAGGTTCGATATAGGCAGGAGGGATGAGGAGAAAGTAGAGATAAAAGGTCAGGTTGGTGGCAGGGGGGACAGGGGTGGAGATAGATGTAAGAAAAAGGTAAGATATAGAGCAGAAGGAGATAGTTAGGGGTAGATAAAAGCAAAGGGTTGGGGACAGATGAAAGGAAAAGGTTAGGGACAGATGAAGGGAAAAGGTTAGGGATAGAGAAAGGAAAAGGGTTAGGGATAGAGAAAGAAGATAGAAATACAGGTAAGGGATAGATGAGAAATAAAAGGTTAGGGACACATAGAATGAAATAGGCAGGGGCGGACAGAGTTAGGGTTAGAGATAAAATCAAACAAACAGGTTCGGGATAGATGGAGGGAAAAGATTAGTAACAGTTAAAAGAAAAAGGGCAGGGAAAGGGCGGGGAGGTCAAGTCAAAAGAGCAGGAAAACAAGGTATACATACATAACAGGGTAATACAGTAAACAGTCAGGTTAGAAGCATTTCCACAAGGTGAAACAGCATTCAGTTCGTACACATCATAGAGGAGGAAGAGGATAAGACAGAAGTACAAAATAAGTAGATCAAAGAGAGTGTAAAGTAGATAGTTTATAGTAAAGGGGATGTTTTAGTACACATAGATGAAAGTAATAGATTACAGTTAAGGGAGGATTGAGGTACATATAGATAAAAACACCGCAAAACAAAGAATATAAACAGGGTTGATTACCACGTCAGATATAAAAGTATTGAAAGAAACGTATAAATATAAGATATAAAAGGGGCGGATCATGAGACAGTAAATACAAAAGGTAAGCGTAAGCCGAATAGCAGAGAAAAAGAGGGATATAGAATAGAGAAGATAATAATAAAAAGCATATGAAGTATAGTAGGGGGTAGTTGGCATAATAAAGGAAGAATGAGAAATTAGTTAGGGTCAGGATATTGGGGTTAAGACCAAATAGAAGAGGCCAGAGATAATAGGTAGAGAAAGTAAAAGTAAAAGGAAAGAGAGTATAGGATTCAGGGTTACATAGCAAGTAAGAGTAAAATCAAGATAAAAGGAAATTTTAGATATAATAGGGAATAGAAGAATAGTTATTCCAAAAGGTAAAGAAGATGTAGATAACGTCAGCAGTGTAATAGGGTATAGAAGGAGAGAAAGTATAAGATAAGTGATAAAGAGATAGAAAAAGATAGAAAGAGTATAGAGTTAAGGTTAGATAGAGAAATAAGGAGGAGAAAGTAGAGAGGAAGATGGTGAAAAAGAGGGAGTATAGAGTGAAGGCAATGAAGGGTTTAACAGGTAATAGAAGGGGAAATAGTTAAAGGGGTGAATGAGAGAAGGTATAAGAGAGTGGAGGAGTATGGAAGATGGAGGAAAGTAGTAGCAGGTAGTAAGATAGAAAATAAATAGAAGTAGAAGAAGGGAAAGGGTGAGGGTTAGAGAAAAGGAAAGGGTCAGGGTTAGAGCAAAGGAAAGGGTTAGGGACAGATGAAAGAAAAAGGTTAGGGATAGATGGAAGAAAAAGGTTAGGGATAGATGAAAGAGAAGGGTCAGGGATAGATAAAAGAAAAGGGTCAGGGATAGATAAAAGACAAGGGTGAGGGTTAGATTTAAAGAAAACAGGTCAGTGTTAGGGCAGAAGGGTATTCGTCATAAGTAGATATAAAGTAGATATTGAGGATAAAAGAGGAAGATTGAAGGTTATTTCAGACAAAGATAGTTAAGAGTGAATATAAATTAAGAAGTGAAAAGGGTTAAAGACATATTTAAAGATCAGGGACCATAATATATACAGCAGTAAGAGAATAGTATACAAGCAAGAGAGAGAGAGAGGTATCAAGAGACACAGCAAGTATAGAAATGCATACATAGAACGCGTTTTTAGCATAAAGTCATTTTATTATTTAGGAAATTGAAAGCCGCATTCAATGAAGGACGCGAAACGAAAGCAAAAAACAATTGATAGATAGAACAATAAATAAAGAGAGAGCGAGGCAAAGGTTTTAGGGTTAGGTTCAGGTTACAGGCGGACAAGAGAGATAAAGAAAAGGAAGATCATAACAGAAGAGGGGGTTAGAGTTAGATAAGAAAACAGAAGAATAGTTAAGAAGAGAAAGAGGAGATAAGAGAGAAAGAGATGAATGAAACAAAAGGGAAATATTGGAGGTGAATAAGAGGTTATTAGTTAAAAATAAATAGAGAGAAAAAGCGAGAAATGGATAGAGAACAGAGGTCAGAGATAGCAAGAGTGAAGAGGGTAAGGTTTAAACAGAGGGAGATGGATGGAAAGAAATCAAGACAAAGATTTCATTATAGAAGACCAAAGTAAAGAAAGATTGACGTTGAGAGTGGTTAGAATTTTAGGGTTATGTAAAGCGAAGGAGAGGTTCGATTGAAGAAGCATAGAGGATCAAGCAGATATTTACGATCAGCAGATAAAGGAGAGTATAGAGTAAAGAGTATATAATAAGAAGAATATTTGAGTATATATAGAGCAGAAGGCGGCAAAACAAGAGATGGAAATAGGATGAATAGGCGGGATAGATGAGGATGAATGGAGGAGGATAGATATAGAATAGAAAAGAGATGGATAATAATAGCAGATGTCAGAATATTAGGGTTAAGAACAGGCAGAAGAGAGTTTTAGGGTTAATAAGTAGGGAAAAGAAAAGAACAAAGGGTAAAGAAGAAGAAAAGTAAGAAGGGGAGAGTAGAGGGTAAAAGAAGCAGATAGTCAGTAGAAGTGAAATAGAGACAAAGAGATGATAAGAAAGACAATAAAGAATAGAAAGATGATTATTCCAAAAGGTAAGGGGCATATAGATATAGTAGGGGGGTTTCATAAGATATGTAATGAGGGTTGGTATAGAAGGAGTTAGGAAGGGTAGAGATAGAAGGAACAGTATTTAGGGTTAGGGTAAGAGAGTGATGAGAGGATTGAAGTTGGATGGAGAGAGGAAGAATAGAAAATGAAAGAGAAGATAGGAAAGAGATGAGAGAAGTTTTAGATAAAAGTGCAGGAGTTAGGAGTGAGGGGAATGAAGCATTGAACAGGTGATAGAGTTAGGGTTAGGTTGAAAAGGTAATTGGGAGAAAGTATAAGAGAGGATAAGAGAGGATAAGAGAGGACAAGAATATAGAGAATGATAGGAAGTGGTAAGAAATAGGAAAGGAGGAAATCAATAAGATTTAAGAGGGTGAATAGAAGTAGAAGGAAGGGGAAGGGTTAGGGATAGAGAAGAGGGTTAGGTTTTTAGGGTCAGGGAATAGGAAAGGGTGAGGGATAAGGAAAAGCAAAAGGAAAGGGTGAGGGATAGGGGAAAGCAAAAGGTGAGGGATAAGGAAAAGCAAAAGGAAAGGGTGAGGGATAGGGGAAAGCAAAAGGTTAGGGACAGAGCAGAGGAAAGGGTTAGGGACAGAGTAAAGGAAAAGGTTAGGGATAGAGAAAAGGAATGGGTGAGGGACAGAGTAAAGGAAAGGGTGAGGGTTAGAGAGAAAGAGAGAGATGGGAGTAGATAGAGGCGAGAGTGTAGGTATAGAGAAGAAAAGAAGAGAGGAAAAGCAGAGTTAGGGTTAAGATGAAGTATAGATAAAAACAGGCGAAGGAAGGTAAAAGAAGAAGAAGTGGAAGGGGGATAGGATAGAGAGACAGTTGAAGTGATTTAGATTTGAAAAGAATAAGGGCATGAAGATAGTAACAGAGAGAGAGTAAAAGTTATAATGAATAGAGAAAGAAAAGGGTAAAATGAGAGTGATAAGAAGGGGATAAGAAGGGTGAGGAAGAGGATTTTAGGGATCATGAAAAGGGTTAGAAGAAGAGGGAATAAGGGGTATTAGGGGTACAGGTTGAGGGAAGAGTGAGAAGAGAAGGATAGGTAACAGGGGTTATAGAGGGAGTGTGGGAAATAGGTATGCAGAGGCGAGGTGAAGAGTAGGGTTAGCGGCGAGAGAGAGAGAGGGCAGTGTCGAGAGGGTTTACAGAGGGCGAAGTTTACAGAGGGCGTGTGGGAAATAGGTGAGAGGGTAGTATATGCCCGGCCATGTTACATGTGGTGGAGGTGGTGAAGGTGGTGGATGTGGTGTGGTGAAGGTGACGTGGTAGAGGTGGTGGAGGTGGTGAAGGTGGTGGAGGTGGTAGATGTGGTAGATGTGGTGAAGGTGGTGAAGGTGATGAATATGGTGGAGGTGGTGTGGTGAAGGTGGTAAAAAGATGAAAAAACAGAGAAGTTAAGATGGGGAGGTGAGGGAGACAAACAAGTGATATAGCAGGTTAAGTTGTTTATTAGTAAGTTCACGTTGAATACGGACAGAAGAGTTAAACAGAAGGGACAAAGGGAAGGTTAGAATTGCTAGAGGAGGAGTAGGCAGAAATAAATAAAATAAAAGGGTTAAGGTTAGAGCAGGAGGAGGTAGTCAGGAACAGAAAAGAGGAAAGGGTTAGGGATAGATAAGAAAGATTAAAGAAGTAGGGTGAGAGGGAAGGGACAGAGAGAAGAAAAAGGTTAGGAATAGGGCAGAGGGAGAGAGCCGAAGGAAATAGTTATAATTCAAAAGAAAGAGGAGAGGGGTTAGGGATAGATTTAATAAAGAAAAGGTCAGGGTTAGATAGGAGAAAGGGGTCAGAGATAGAGCAGAGGGAATAGTGATGATTGAAAATGAAGAAAATGTGATAGATAGAACAGAAGGATTTAGCATGAATTTAGAGAAAGATGATTGAGAATAGATATAAGGGAAAGAGTGAGGAGGAGGTTTAGTTAGAGGAGGATGAAGGGGAGGGCAAAAGTTGAAAACAAGTAGAGCAATAGAAAATGGAAATAGCAGTCAAAGAGAAAGAAGAAGAAAAGGAAAAGAAAGGAAAAGAAAGAAAAAACAAAAGAAAAAACAAAAGCAAAAACAGGTTAAGAGATAGAGGAGTTAAGAGGAGGATGGAAGTAAGGAAAATGAATAAAGAGCGAGGCAAAGGTGTCGAATGATAAGTGCAGATCAGATATAGACAGAAGAGATGGAGAGAAAGTAAAGGTTGGTTAGGGTTACAGCAAGAGTAGAGGGGTAGGGATAGATTTAAGAAAAGAGATTAGATATAGAGCAGAAGGGGATAGTCGGGGGTAAGGTTAAGGGGAATATTCAAGGAAGACAAGCAAGAGGTTAGGGATAGATTTAAGAAAAAGGGTAGGGATAGATGAAAGGATAGGGGTAGGGATAGATTTAAGAAAAAGGGTAGGGATAGATGAAAGGAAAGGGTTAGGAATAGAATAAAAGAACAAGGTTAGGGACAGATAGAGGCCAGTAGACAGGTGTGTAGGGGTGATAGGTAGATGGGGTATGGGACGGAGGATGTGTAGATGAGGTGTGTAGACGGGCGAGAAAGAGGGCAGTGTCAACAGGGTAGAGGGTAGTATATGGCCGGCCATGTTCCATGTAGTGGAGGTGGTGAAGGTGGTGAAGGTGGTGAAGGTGGTGAAGGTGGTGAAGGTGGTGAAGGTGGTGAAGGTGGTGAAGGTGGTGAAGGTGGTGAAGGTGGTGTGGTGAAGGTGGTGTGGTGAAGGTGGTGTGGTGAAGGTGGTGTGGTGAAGGTGGTGGACGTGGTGTGGTGAAGGTGGTGGAGGTGGTGAAGATGGTGGAGGTGGTGAATATGGTGAAGGTGGTGAATATGGTGGACGTGGTGGAACCAAAGGTGTATGTGGGTGTGTAAAGGGCGGAGGGCGGGTGACGGGTGGAACGGGCGGGTAGGCGTGTGCCGGCGACGGCGGTGTGGAACGCGTTAGACGCATGGGTGTGATGGACGGGGCGAAGGTCGAAGGCGGAGGCGGGACGGCGGGGCGGCACGGAGGCGGGCCCCACCGGGTGGGTGAAAGGCGGTGTGGAACGGGGGACGGCGGGACGGCACGGACGCGGCCCCACCCCCGTACGGATCGGGGTTTAG